>NC_080431.1:17777335-18086056 GCF_028018845.1 Melospiza georgiana
AAAGATTAATTGTTTCTAGATGGCAAAAGTAAATTACTTTCCCCTCCTGAAATTCTCTTACTTACAGATTGTTTCGTCTTATATTTAGAGGAAGGGGAAAAAAGGAAAGTATTAGGAAGTGGGCAGAAATAACTCCTGTAAGACATTGTACTGCCAACCAGGGCACTGCCAAAGATTACTTATCTCATTTGTAGTAATACTGCTTGGGCTATCACCTGAAGTTTTGTTTTTGGCACTGTCTTTTTGGTATCTTGCCCCATTTTTGTTGCCTACAGGACGGCCGATCCTGCCGTGTCCTGAAGAGTGCCCCATGTTGTCAAAACACATTCGGAAATGTGGATTTTACAAAACTGGTCACGTGCTCTTCTGCAGAAATCAAACATGCCTCGTTCATTAACAGCCTGTATTTCTGTCTATGGGTGACGTAGGATTTCTAGAATCTTGTCACTTTACTGCGTTTTGGGGGGAACAAAGAAGTTAGTATAGAACGAGGATATCTGATTTGATTTAGGGATTGACTTTGGCTTTCAGCATTTTTAAAGGTTTAAGGTAAAGAATTACCTAATAGAATAAATGTCATGAACGGTTAGGCTTTTGTTTACAAAACAGACTGAAACAGACTTCTGTTTACAAACACAGTTGTGACTGAAATTGGCCAGGTAATCCATGACCTCATGTTAGCCAGTTTAGAGAGAGCATAGAATTGCCTCTCCTAAAATCACGGAATTCTAAGCATTTGTCTTTCAGTTTATGCAACCAGCTGATACCTGGAGGTTATTTGATCTAAACCTCTGCTCAGAATATGGGCAGTTTTATGGTTCATTGAACTTGGAAGTCACTCAAATCTGGTTCACTCTTCCTTATTTGTAGATAGGATCAAATGATTACAAAGTACAGAACAGCTGTGTACTTTTGAAAGAAGCAATATCTGGAATATATGTTCCAGTGTAATAACAGCATTGGATATTCGCTTTATAATTCTTATTTCTTCTACACAGATGTAAAAAAACCCAAAAACAACACCTCATGACAAGCTAGTTTAATAGTCCCCATTCTTTTTCCCAGCCTAATTTTGCAGCAACTGAGAATTTTCAGTTTGGGGGCTTTTTTCACTTGGATTGATTACAGGAATTTCTAGTTCAACAGGAAAAGACACATGAGGGGGCATGCTGTTTTCTGGGAATTAGTTTTATTAAGCATGAAAGCTGAAACTTTAAAAGAACATTTGTCTATTGGACTGTTTTCAAAAAGAGCACTAGGGAAAATCGATTAAAAATATTTCCTTTGTTATTGTATCTCTTTCTTAAGTATGTGTATTCATTTGAAACAAAAATAATTGTTAGCCAATATGCTTTTTGTGATTATTTAGCTATTTCATTTCGTAGGTTCTGCCTGTCATACAGAGCAGATTAAAATAGATAATCCTGATGATTCTGGTTCAGTACTTTTTTGATACTTTTTCAGATACTTGAAGTAATATCTTTCAGGTGTTATTCTTCTATAAAGGTGAATTATTAATTTCTTGGCTTTTTTTCCTAAGATAATCTGTCGTACAGGCTATCCAAGAGCCACGTTTATTCAGTTGGTTTCTGAAGGAGCTGGAGGGCCTGTGATGCCCTTGGGTATACGTATGCTTTTTCAAATTTGCTAAATAGCAATCTTTCCTGCCAGCTTGTACTAGGAGCTTATTTCTGTTTGCATTTCCCAAAATGTGGGGTACAGAGACTCCTTTTACTGAGAAGAAAATTTGTTTAGGTTTTTTGTTGTTTTTTTTTCTTTTGCTTATCATTAAAAAGGGAAGGAGTGGCAGATCAGCCTTTGAAGTCTGAGAAACGTTTCTTCAGGAAGATTATTAAAGATGTGAGTTGATGTTGTGGAGTGTAGTTGTCTAGGAGGAAAAAATTGGTGATTTTTCTTAGATTCTAGAGTCCTGAGGTAGTTTTATGGCAAAAAGCAACTATCCCATCACAAGTTGTTTTTAGGGGATGATGTATTGTAACTACTTGCCTCCATCCCTTCCTACATCAAAGGAGTCACAGCAGTAAATCAAAGCCTAAAAGTCAGTGACTTCTCTTAGGTTTTTATGTATGCTTTTGCTGCTGCGTAGAAACCAGCAGCATCAAAAGGTTGTTAAACCTCTCCTCTGTATCACTGAATGACAGACATGTGGAGGTTGAGATTACACTTATCATCTCATCCCAGGCAAACCTGCATAACCTCCTTTGCCTTTATTACCACAATCATTGCAAGTCAGAATATATTAATCTCAACCTACAGTACAATTCTAGACTTGATAGAAAACTCTTTCTTTAAAAATCCCTTTCCTTTTCTGCATGAAGGACACAGCAGTTTTGATATATTGAAGTGCAATGTGGACGTTTTGTCTTCCACAAATAAATAAAAGGAGGTGTATGGATCACTGAAAGCTTAAAATAACATCCCCCTTATTGTATAATTATACTGCTAACAGTCTCATAGTAACATTTTAAAGTGGGAAGTAGCTACAGTTTTGCTAAAATAAAACCATTTGAACCAGCCTTGCTTCTGACCAAGATGGTCTTTCATGTTGTGCTTAGTGTACTGGAGCTTGACTTAGATGTGTTGGCATTACTTTGAGTTCTCTGGCTATTATTAATGTTTAATTAGTAGTATTTTATAGGTATGAAATGTTTACTCAGGGTGGCTGTTCATTGTAGATCACTCACAGGTGACTATTTGTTGAGAAAGTGATTTTTTTAAATGTTCCTCACCTTTGCTGTATCACAAATTTCCTCTGAATTATTAATGATATCCTGGTTTAAAATTCACCCTGTCTCCACTGAACTGTTTAAGATAGAAAAACTGAAAGTCTGTCCTTGAGTTCTGGTGTTCTGCTTGTTGAGGGATTAGTTAGATACTGGAGTTTCTCTGACTTAGTTCCCAAAGAGTTTAATTATAAACCTTGATTTTCATGGTTTTAAATGCTAAGCGTTTACTATTTTGATTTGTCAAGTTTGTGATTTAATTACTTGTATAAGAGATATTCTGGACTTTATAGTTTGTTTTTTTTTTTTTTTTTTACTAGCAATTGGCAACTAGCTTCTAACTAAGCAGTCAGTATTGTAATGAATTTTTAAAATGTTATATATATCTTATTCTGTAGGTGACTATATATGACAAAAGAAATAACTCTAATGTAAAATGATTTTTATTAATATCTGACTTCTAAAACACAGCTGATAGCAAATGCTAGTAAAGTTTATTTTTTGTAAATATTTGACTGATTACTGTAGAATTTCTTGAAGTCTTTTGATGTTTGTAAAAGTACAGAGTTGTGAAATATTTATTGTACTTCAGATTGTTCTGTTGCAAGTCATTAAATCCATTCTTTGAGAGTAAAAGTAAATATTAAAAAGTTCACTGCATCAAAAGAGTTGTAAAGTAATGTTTAATCTTAATGGAATTCACATTCCTTAAGTGCAATGAAAACAAAAGGGGTTCTAAAATCTTGTGGTTATTGGTGTCATAAACTACTTATGCATGATAAGTAGGTTTACTCATACTCCTGATATGAACACTCAAAGCTACTGAATGTCCTTTGTGTCATTTTATAAGTTTAAAACTCTTGTGATTCATCAATGTAGATGTTATCTGAAGTCAGATTTATCACCCTGATGCCTGCTAATTTTGGGAAATTTAAAAGATCTTCGCAATTATGCATGAAGGATGAATGTGACATTTCATCAGTAACACCTATGTGTTAGGAGATAAAACTGTAAAATAGTTTGTGACCTCTTACCAGAATCAATTTGTTTTTTTCCCCTGAAATACTTCAACATGTGGCATTGCTTTGCAGTATAGGTAGAAGTAATAGCTTAAAATGTTATATTCCTTGAATATAAAAGAGACCTGTACTTGAATACTGTTGTACATGTAAGAGTGAGAAGTACATTGAAAGTGTTTGAAATAGCTCCAAATAAATGTTTCATTAACCTTATAGCCATCTGTAATTAGGGTCCTTCCTTCTATCAAAGTGTCCCTGTGTTCACTGAGCTGAATTTGCGTAACATCAGATTTGGTGCTGATGTGCAACAAACAGCGTGGAAACGAAGGAACAGGATCAGAATATGCCCTGACTCCCCGTGGGTCGGGGTGGTGGCAGCAGTCTGAGTAAAAGGTGGCTGCAGTGCTCCTGCAGTGCCAGGCGTGGTTCTCTTGGAGCAGTGGTTCTCTAGAAGGGTGGAGTTTTCCTCTGAAGGTCCCGTGGTGATGTACATGGGCCTGGTCTTGCTTTGGGAATCCAGTGGAGAAGACAGCTGCCCCTCTGGCAATCCAGTGGGAAAAGGCTGCTCTGGTGTTCCAAATCTGGGGTTATATCCAGGAAGGAATGCTTGGCTTCTCCCCCTGGGCATCTCATAATGAGATTATGTAATTTTATCAGTCATGCAGTGACACTCAGTGGCCCATTAACAGAAGATATCTCCTGGAAGGAGGATTGGTTTGTGAAAGAGATAAAGGAAACTGCCCAATTAACAGAAGGTAACTGCCCCACCTCTAACAGATGGCAGATAGAATACACACATATCTTACAACCCAGGACAGGTATAATAATCATAATATAATACAAGAAGGTTGTCCCATCTTCTGTCTGCTAGAATCATAGCTTCACTAGCTCTGTGTCCTTAGGAATGAAAATAATTTTGAAGTCTAACAGGCACTGACCATTACCATAGTGAGTAGTTGCTACTTGGCAGTGAACGTGTTTTACAGATTTAAACATGATGACAAAGGTTGACAATGGGAGGAGGTGTTTTCTTGACATCTGAATTGCATCTTTTTGTAGTAAAAGTAGGAATAGAGATCTGCTTCTCAGCTGTGTGTCAATAGACCACAGAGTGCAATAGTTAACTATCCTTTTATTTTTTCATCCATAGTTTACTTGAACAATTTAAAGACCAGCAAACATGTAGATGAGGCATTTTCACAGCCCTTGTACTAAGTATAAAGAAGAATGCAGAAGTCCATATATTTTAATTATCTCTGTCATGGAATTCAGATGGGAAATTTGACTCTTCCCCTTTTGTTTGCTAAAATCCTAGTGGAAGGTAGTGTCACTCTGGCTAGTTCTGAAAATGTCTGATGGTAATTTACTGTTCTAAATGTAAAGCATATTTTTAGGGTACAGTCCCTTTTGAATAATCTGAAGCTCCTGTAAGAACACCATTTAGGAATGGATTTCATTTTGTCTGATCTTGTAAATCTTGCTGATGCATACTATCTCCATATGCATTATGTTGTTCCTTGGAAAAAAATCACAACAGGTATTCTTGCTTGATTTTTCTTAATAACTTAATTTAATAATTAATAATGTTAATTTAAAAGAAAAGAACTAGTGTGGCATATCTGTAGGTTTATTACTTATTTTTGAATGAATGAAAGCAATCTGCTGCTTACTTCCCTCCGTCCTCCTGTTTCTTTTGAATCTGTAAATATAATAAAAAAATCCATATTCTGCCCTGAAAATTTGATAGCTTTAGATTTTTTTTCTTGTTAGATTACTGCAAACTGAAGGAACTATTGACAGCAAAGTAAAAGAAGAAAATCTGCATTCTGAAGTATCTATACAACTCTCTTGAAAATATCTTTGTTAGTACTCTGAGTGACTGGCACTGTGTGTAGATCTTAGTGGCCTTCAGTTGCCTTAAAAAAATGAAATTGCTCTTCTTTTACAGCTTTTCTTGGCACCAAAGGAAGTTGTAAATTTCCTCCACAAAGCTTAGTTTCAGATGTTGGTCTGGAGCTACTTAGAAATAAACTTGATTTTTAATTAATTTAAGTACTAAGGCTGTCAAATATCCTGTGTATTATGTGACACTTTGCCTTCTAGTTTCTCTTACCACTGCACTTTGCAGTGTAGTTTTTTTTCCTCATTTGCCTTTCTAATTGCAAGTGAGACCCTTGAAAGGATTTCCATGTAGAGGCGGTCCCTGACTGGACCTGGGCAGAGGAGCAGCAGGCACACAGTGTCCCTGTCCCACTGGCAACAAGGGGCAAAATGTGTCAAAACTGGTGCAGTGACAGGAAGGAAAAGTGCAGCAAAAGCATTTTTCCTGATGCCCTTTAACTCATGTACATCACAGATCTATTTTCTTACCATTATTGCAGTGACTCCATGAAACTAGATGATTGTATATTAGGATGGAATAGGAGACTTTTATCTCTATCACTTTTGTTGTTACTTTCCATAGAAAGAAACAGGGAAACTAGAGATTCACCTGCAGAGAAAGCACAGACATCAGAAATAGCTATACCTAACCAGCCAGTATGTCAGCAGTATTTGGAATTTAAATTGCTTAGAAAAGATCTCAGTCTTCTTTGAGTAACTGAGGTGAGTTTTTATGTCTGTGAAACAAAGAATTACTGTAACCCTTTTTAGGAGGAACACAGATCACTGGCTTTGCCATCCAAGAGGTCAAATTATTCAACCATTCAAAGTACAGAGTATGGGGAATTCAGATAAAAATTATGTTCCAAACTGGAAATCAGAAAGGAGAATTAGACTGTCTTCAGAGTGCTATATTGCGGTGTCCTGGTGCCAGCTCATGTGACACAACTGGAATATAGTTTTATTAGGATAGCTTCAGAAATGTTTTACCCTAAGTATGACGCACAAGAAGGCATTAACCTGAAGGCTGAAATAAAATTTATATGAAGGGCACACATAGAAATGTTACATTTGCTGTTGTGACAATATCTATTTTAACAGCTGTGAATTGCAGGACTTTGCATCATTTTGTCATCATACTTTTCCATTTCCTCTATAAACATGTCACAAAAACTTAATTCATCCTGTTGCTATAAATCTATTTCCCCTTCTGTCTGCATACACAAGACCCTTGCAGGAGGTGGAAAGAAAGATCAGAAAACCAGGATGCACCAAGTAGTGGAGAATATGGCTTGGTTGGGAAACTTGTGGGCCTGGCACCATTTTCTGTAGTTAAGATGTACCTGCCTTTGCTTCTAATCACAACTTTTCCCTGAGAGTTATAAATAAAATAATCTATTAGCAGTTAAAGAGTGTTAATATCTTAACTTTCTTTTTCCTCTGCGTACACTTAGATCCAGTATTCGGTGACTTGTAGGCAATTGATTGGCAAGAGTTTTGATTTCAAATGTTATTTCTGACAAAAATCCTCATCCAAGGATTTAAAATTCATTTGCTGAAATGAAATACATTAATATTCTGTGGTAACAGATCCCTTTATGGGTGACCCACAGGAAATGTTAATTAGTCATAGTTTCTGGGAGAGAGTTGTTCTAGATTATTTTGTTTGGTTTGTTTTTGGGGTTTTTTGTGGTTGCATCTGAAGAGCTGCATTTTGATATTCCATTAAATTAGTTATTTAATGGCATGTGTCCATGACTCGTAGGTGAACGAAGTAATTTCCTTTCTGTTTACCATGTCTTATATTGAGGTAGTCCTTTTTCAGAATATGAGACCTGATAGGGTATTTATCTGATAATTATATCAATTCTTCTCTCTGTACTATTCTATATTTATGTGAAACATAACAACCTGAACAGCTTTCAGCGTTATACTCTTCATTCCGAGCTTGGCAGATTCATATCAAGGGCTGGTATAATGCTGTGCACAAAATGTAAAGCTTAAGTGCTCTCTCTCTAGGTATTTGTGAGTTGACCTATAATTTGAAATCTAGCTAAGAGCCTTTAAATGGATAAGAATTTCACCCTTTATCTCCACAAATACATACAAATTAGATTTTTTTTTGTAGAAGTGGACTTTTTACAAGCTTAATATATTTTACTGGTTAGCAACTTTAGGAAATATAGGTTATTTTAAAATTATTATTTCTTTAGAGGTATTTTTGTTATCTAGAGTTAAAATATACCCTTAAAAGGACTGGATTTGGAAAGATGACATAAAAATCTGTACTGTGTGCCATTGTTTGTGAAGGGAGATGGCTGCAGGAAGGTGTCAAGTGTAAAAGAGCAGGTACTCAGAACATTTGATGGAGACAAAGATGAGATTATATGATCTCATGGTTTGGTAAATACTGCATGATAAGGATAGTTTCCTTACAGTATTCAAAAGGAAAGCACCTTTTTTTTGTCTTCACTTTAGTGAATTACAGCTTTGAGATATTGAAGTTGTTTCTCTTCACTGAATGAGAAATTGGAAGCTGAGAGCCTTTAGTGCAGAGCTGTTGTAATGCGTGAATGTTTTTTCACAGTGTGCACTATTAGTTCTTCCTGGAGATTCTGAGTGATAATGGCTTGGCAGTATCTGATATCCTAAAACTCCGAAGTGGTTGAGCAGCTGTGTTCAGTGTGTAGTTTGAACAGTGGTGCTAATTGTTTAATTGACATCAAATATTCGTGATTCAGTAAAACATGAGGCTGTTAGGAGAGCCTGCCTCTATTGGTGTAAAGTACTCCTGTGTGGAGGAAAGGAGTCTCAGCCTGGGTGAACAAGGCTATAGCTGATGCTGAGAATTTGTTGCTGTCAAATCTGTGGTTAGAGTGCACTATCCCTTTTAATCAAAAGACATTTAGAAAAAAGTAGAAGAGAATACTGTTCAATGAAATGTACTTTGAGCTTGGCCAAGGCAGATTGAGTTTTCAATCTGCTGTACTTAGTGCATATTAACTTATTTGAGTAGTGTTTGTATTCATATTCTTTGGGGAGAAAATAAAATATTGAAGATTGTTGCTGGTAATTATGCCTGAGTTAATAGTTCAAGTGGAGAGTCAGGAAGTGTCAGTGTTTCCACTGATTTCAAAATCATGTTAAATCTCTTTACTAAAAATATGGGGAAAGACTTGGAATCTTTCAAAGTCAGTTACTTTTCCAGCAACTACCACTAGCATCTTCCTATCATCTTTTTGTTGTCAACCATTGAATACCAAACCTCTTGTCTTTTCAGGCAATACATTTGTTTAAATCTGGATAAAAATTACTACATGGAGTAGCATGAAGGTGAATCCCAAGCTAGTTTCAGTTTGGTTTTTTTTAAATCAGAAAAAAATAAGCTGCAGAAATACTTAAACTCTTAAGGTAAAATCCTGTTAAGTGTTTCTGTCTTTGTGCCTCAGTCTTTTGCTGGTCTTTGCTTTCGTGGTTGCTGACAGTGCTTGAAAGAGTAAAAGCTATGTAACATTTCGATGATGTGTCAATAAAACCAGGTCTCAGTACATTGAGCTTTACACTATAAATAGAAGCAGATAATGCTGAGGTATATTTATGGTTTCTTGGACATATTCTTAATGGGCTTAAGCAATGGAACTTAAAAAAAGAAGTTAATGTAGTTTGTTGTTCTGGCAGTGGCATCAGACTGCTTTCTTCAGTGACTCTGGTGACATTCTTTAAGTTGTAATACCAGAACACTAAAAGAACTGTCAGATCTGGGTGTTTGGCTTTGGAGGTTGGCATTACAGGGCATTCAGTTGCTGTGGTTGGATTTCTCTATGTGGCCCATGTCCTAGCTGCAAGTGCTGTTTTTCTCAAAGTATCTTTTTCTGCTTCACGCAAGTGTGGCCTTATTGAGCAATGCACCTGACTTTGTGCATTGTAGTTCTACCTCACTGGCAAAGAGAGCCTTACTCTCCCATGCTTAGTTTTTTACACTTGTCCTGGGAGTGGTTTTGGAGGTTTGAAGTTGTTGATTTAGGTTGGTCAAGTGCATTTATTTTCTATAACCTATTAACATAGTGAAAAAGAAAAAATGTTCTGTGCTAGCAGATAGTTTAAGTTAGATATGGTTTTATACATTTGTGGTAAATTTATCAATCTGCGATAAAACCAGATGAAATTAAGCTAATAAAGAGATTGTCTTTTGTTTTATATTGATGCTTAAAGTAATGCCTTGCTTTAGGGACACAAATTCCAGAGTGGTTGGCTTATTTAGTGTTGACACAGTACTCCAGGGCTATCAGACCTGTAAATACTGACAGCAATGGCAGGAGGGTGCTGTTTAGAGCTCTATCTTCCCAGGTTCATAGGTAATTTTGGAGGCCTGTTTTAACTGAGTCATGATGAAAACTCAATGTATGCAGTGAAACTTTAAAAAGTGCTTTTTTGAGCTGAGTGTTGTCATGCTGTTTGGGTTGGTTCATCATAATTGAGAGATAATTGTCAAGCTGGGCCTCTGTAGAGGAAAGTAGAAACTGAGGAATTTCTTCTTGGTTTTCCAAGTTTATGAGGCATTTCCATTAGCAGTTTAGGTAATCATCTCTGAACTTAGGAACTTCACTTATCAGGAGTAATCTTTGTGCTGTGTTTGTCTGGAATGTTCTTCTTAATGAAAAATTTTAAAATGTTGTACAAGTTGATGTATTTTACAGGAATATCTCACATTCCCTTGTATTTCTAGCAGTATTAAGTGACGCAAGTGTCAGTAGATAATTTCTGTGCATTGTACATTTAGTGCATTGACAAGATAAATAAGTACTGTGTACTGATAAAATGGTAAAGATACCATGTTTTGTTATTGCCATAGAAGTAAGGTGGAATATAGAAACATTGTCATGCTTTACTTCCTTCCAAAATGTTTTGGCTTGCTCAAAGAATGTTATCTGGCCTTCAGGAATGGGCTGAATGACACTTGACTTTTTGACAAGTCCACTTGGTGGTAAGGGAGAAGTTGTCTGACTGGAAAATCAATGCAACTTTTATACTGACCCACGTCCTGGTTTTGAGCCTGTGCTAGCTGTGGCATGGGAGAAATGTGTGTGCACTCCCACTGAGCCAGGGGCACTTGCAGGGCTCAGCATGAGTCCTGACTGGGCTATTGGTATGTTTTAGGAGGGGCTGTCATCTTTACTTCCTTTGTGAACAGCTTCATATCATGTATTAAGTGACTCTTTCAAGTTACTGCAAGTTGAATAACACGTAGGAAAGAAGTGGGATTTACTTTTGGCTTTAGTTTTATGCCTAGTATTGAAATTTTGTCCATTGGCGTCTTTTGAACATAATTCCTTCATTTTTCTGTCATGTAAGAATCAAGTAATGATTTTGGGTCCTTTGTGTCTGCTTCTAGTATCTACTTCTGGGATGGCAGAAGTTACTTTTCTTTAATCCTTCCATTTCACTTTACATTTTACTTGACTTCTACTCAGCTATTTTGTGGTTAATAGTCTGTGTCCAATAGGTTTTCTTTTTATATTTTTGATGTTCTCTCCAACCTCGAGAAAGTCATGCACATCACAAAGATAATTGTTTTATTAGCTTAACTGCTCCAAACCTGCAGAGTATTGCAAGATTTTATATGTCTATTCCCAATAAATTATGTAGAAAATGATCTTCGGCTGTGTTGCACTTAAGGGCAGTGGAAAAATCACAGATGTGAATTGATGAAGAAAATGTTATGGTGAATGTTCAAGTTTGAGGACTAAATTTTGTTTTAGGCTTAGTGGCCAAGTGTGTACTAGTAAAGTAAATGGACCTGTTGACATGAAGACTAGCTAGAAAAGGAGGAGCCATGTCTGTATGACTGAATTCTGTCAAGAACTGCACAGGTACATCCAGCTGCTGTGGGGAATGATGCCTTGCCTGTGTAAACTACCAAAGACACACTGTTTATGTGGGGTTAGTTTGCTCCATATCAGTCTGACAGGTCACCTCTAGAGGCAGACAAGCACCGGTGCCCAGGAGCACTTTCAGGATGTTTTTAATGTACTAAATACCATGTAGCTGTTGAGATGCAGAAAATAAGCTTCTCTCTAATATGCTTAATGAAAGAATGCGTAAATGCCTCAGGGCAACATAGAGCAGAGATTTTAATTTATGACCTATCTGAATTACTCCAGATTTGACCATATGATGATGTTAAAGTTGCAGATGCCTGGGCTTCTCCAAGTGTTAGGGATATGTTCTGTGGTTCAAAAATGTTTTTCATAAGATAGGTGTGAATTAGACTGTTGACTAAGGGATGGTAATTTTATAATCTATGTCCTCAAAAAATTTACTTCTAAATGTTAAAAATCGGTTATTTTGGTTTCGTGTAAGTACTTTTTTTACAGTGATTTGTACGGTTTTTACAGTTAATAGAACACAGAAATAGTAATTTTGGGGAAGCTGTAGGTGCGGTAGAGTTTGATGTGAATGTGAGAATTTGGCACACCTACTTTTTTTTTTCTACAGCTTTCATAGAAGAGGAAGTGCTCTGAGTTGACAAGCCTGAGGTCTTTTCCTGGTGACCTAAGAGTCTCTAGGCTTGTTCATGTGTGGAGAAATGGTTACTACTAGTATTTCAGGAGAGCAGAGTTTCACTTTGCTGCAAATGAAATTCTGAGCTATGACTGGCTAGTCTCAAAATTGTGAAGAATAATATATTAAAATATTTTAATTAGCACAGATTTTTATTAGTGATGAAAAGAGAAACATATGAATACTTACTAAATACCTAATTTGACTGGGGGTCTTAAACAATTCACCCTTGTTTCACTTATAAACAAAAAAGTCAGGACAGTGATTTTCATGGCTGCTCTTTCATTGCGTTATGGGACAGTGAAGTGCAGTTAAGGAAGAGTTTTGACAGTTGACTTGGCTTTGGGTGCTCTGGTGATCTTGAGCTGATAGAGAAAAGTGTGAGGGGTCATGTGCTGCTGACTGTGTATGTGTAGATGGTCAGGCATGTGATTAGTTAATTCAGTGTGTGACTCGTGTTTCTGCAGGCATACTGAGTGAACTGACACAGTAACTCTTTTTTCTCCCATAGTGTGCTGGAGAAGAGAATTGGGTGGACAGTCGGACTATTTATGTTGGGCATCGTGAGCCACCTCCAGGCGCTGAAGCATACATTCCACAGAGGTTTCCAGATAATAGAGTAGTCTCATCAAAGGTACTTATATTGTCATTCATTCATTTAGATAAATCAGCTGAAGCTATTATTTCTGTTTATTTTTTTCAAGTTTTTTCCTGTATATTTTTTGCTTTCCACAACCAGCAAAGGTAAAATCAAGATATCTCAGATTTCTTCTGGAGAAACTAATTGCTCATTTGTCTCTAAAATGAATAGAAATTGAATAATTTCTCCCATGTTTACTGTAGTACCTGGTATAGTACAATCTTTGAGTAATAACGAGCTTTTCAACAAAGAAAAGAACCAATTTTCATTTGAGGCAATCCTGGAGTAAATAAAATCATCCTAAAATAAGACTGCATCCTTTGTACTCGAAAGCAATACCTCAAAGTACTAGAAATAATTTAATTTGTTGAGCACTTAGATTCATCATACTCTCTACCCTGAGTGTCATTCCCTTCAAAAGCTGTTTCTGTGGGACTTTGTCAACAGTCTTCTTCATTCACATGAAAGTGCATCATACTTAAAGTCTTGGCAGTGTAATACATTTGTGCTGTTTAGAAATCTTCTAGTTGTCCCTTACCTCAATTAGTAAGTTTTAACTTCCATAAGCTCCAGCAGCTTTTTGTGAGCAGTTGGGATGTTGGTGCTTTCCAGCTGGCTTTCTTTAGCCAAAAGTTTTTACTGCAGTGGCATTGACATTTGAATGCTTGCAGGTGATGTATGGCTAACAACTCAAGAGCTCCCAAGTTTGCATTATACTTAGATTTTAATCTTCATGAGCTCTCTTCAGCTAATACAAAATAATCAATTCAGAATTATATCTCCATTACTGAGAATTTGTTTTTGAATAGTGTCTCAAATCCTCAGCAGTTTTCAGAACCTTGGTAGCATTGTGATCTCAAGGAGCTGAGTGATTACCTTTGTGGACCTGAGCGCTTGCCAGCCATTAACATCATGAAAGCCAGACTTTTCACAAATGGTGTGTCAGTTCTCATGTGAGATTTTCTATTTGCTACCTTTTTACCATACTTCATTCAAAGAAAGTGTACTAAGCAGAGTGTAGTATTTAGGCATCTTTAGATAGAATGCTTGAATGCTAAGGCAGATGAAGTACAGTCAGACTGGTGCAATGGGAAATCCTGTGCTCTGCACATTGGTTTGTGTTGTGTTTTGAGTTATGGAAGAGTAAACACACTTAATGCAAATTTTGGTATTCCTGTGATATTTTTTTTAATCGCATTTGAGATGTATGTAAATAAAGCTGTTGAAGTTACTGCTGATAGTTGTATTGAAATAAAAACATCCTGTTCAACTATGTTTTGACATATTAAGTTAGTGGAAGCAACAAGTTGCTTTGCTTTGCAGAGTGAGATTTTTAAAGTATTACTTAAACATGTGTTGAGCTAAGGAATCCTTGCCAGCAATTAGTTAACATATATGACTTCAACCAGTTCAGGATAGAGACTTTACTAGATTTTTATTTGGATTTACAGAATATTCAGTTAAATATTTAAATGCTAAACTATTTAGCTGCGAAGTGTATCTGTAAATAGCCTTTTGTAAACAAAAAGTATTAGTGGAAGTACATTTTATATATATAAGATGTTTCTCAATTTTTCGGTTTATTGATTAAACTTGCCTCCTTTAAAAAATAAAATGTAGGCTGTCTTTGTGGAAGTAAATACAGTGGTGATATTTAGGAGGGAACAGAATTCGTGTAAATGCTTTATAATATTCAAGAGTTCCTCAGATTGATGAAAGCTGTTTGATGAAAGCTGTTGCCTGTGTATGAGACCTTCCTGTGCTGTCCCTCTCAAGAGAACTCTGTTTTTCCCATGCTCCATCCCAGACAAGCTGAATAAGGCACTGTTGTGGCTTGACTAGCATTCATGCTGGTTCTCTGAGCTGCTTCCTCTTCCCCTTTCACCTGTCCTTGTCCCTTGCTTATGAACCCTCAGAGGGGGCACCTCTTACAGTGTGGGGAGTGCAGACATTACATTCCTTCTAAATGCTCAAATGTGCAAAATTAAGATGGCAAATCCATAATTGTTAGAGTAAAGGCACATGCTCACAAGCACACTGTATAGTATTACCTCAACCATGAAGGATACTTCCTTCATCTTTCATCAGCAAGACAGACAGTAACTTTCAGCTGGGCTTTTATAGGTGTTTAGTGCTTATGTAAGAAGGTCTGTGATTGCTCTTCAAGGATGAGAAACTCTAAACTTCTAAGTACAGACTTTACCAATTTAAGACAAACTGAGTTTCTAAAAAGGGTAGTTGAAAAGCATGAGGAAATGGCATCAATTTGTCTGTCTGTATGCTGCTTTACTAAAAATGTCATGTCATAATGCCCTGAAAAAGACATCACCTTGCAGTAGTGTGAACCTTAGACCTCACTGGTCCTTCCAAAGGTACACTTTGCTCTGCTTCACCAGAGGCTTCCTGGTGTCAGCCAGGCAATGCTTTGATTCAAGTGCAGAGGGATAGCTCATGTACATTGCAGTGTCACTGTGGAATGTGGTTAATGCTCTGTCTGCCTAATGATACATTCCTGATTGGGAAAAATGATACAGGGAAGACCTTGCCTAGACAAAAGTGTTTTTTGTTTGATGTGTCAATTCAATTACAATATTAACAATGTATTGCAAAAGGTGTATGCTGAAGTAGTAAAAGACAAAAACTCATGTCTTTTGGATAGTGCATGCTGTTCCTTTTACCTTCTACAGACAGTGACCTTTATAACATGTATCCTTTTGTTGATTTAACTTTCAGCTGCTTCAGCTGCCTTGGGTGTTGGCCTTTGAAGTGGCTGTTATGTACCCTTGATTGAATTTGTCACATGACAGTGCTGCAGCATGGAAAAATATCAGCTAGTAGAAAAATTCCAATGTTTCAAATGTAGAAGAAAGAAAGTAATTGAATTGGCAGGGAGGTGGCTTGCCTTTTTCTGAAAAAAATTATTGACATTTTGATACTATTTACTTTTTGGTGGAATTTACAAATTAAATGGCAACTATGTTAAACTAGGGAGCCATAGCAGCTATCAAAACTTGGTGAGAAGCAACCTATTTTCCTTCTGAAACAGGATTTTACTTTTTGAAAAAAACTGATAAATTATAAAATAACTTCTTAGTACAAAACTTCCTTAAGTTTCAGGCTTCATGTTACTGTGCTGGGAATATGATTGTGTATTTAGTGGTCTTGCATTAATTTCTTCTCTGTGAATCCCTTCAATACCTTTTAAGCCCATGTAAATTCTCAGAATAAAGAACAGTTCAGCTGTAGAAATGTTTGCCAGAAGAAACTCTCAGCCTTCATTTTCAAACTTTCTGCTAATTTGAGTTAGTAATTTTCAGATTCAAGGATTTCGAATACAGTTATCCCCTGTGTGTAATCTTGTTTCTGTTGGTGGTCTTCCATTATATTTCCCTTCCAGGAGGAATAGCCTGAGCCTGTTCAAGAATTGTTTATGTAAAAGCTACTGCATGCCTTTGCTCAGGTTTGGTCTGTCCCTTTTCCTAAACCCGTGCAATCACACACTTTTCAATATTCAAATTCCCTTTTCCTGAAGTTAATCTAATACTTTTCTAGAATTGCTATGCTTCAAGGAGCTGATTTGTTGACAATGTAGGGATTTTCACTTCTTGTTCTACTGGAATCAATGAATTGAAGACTGATTGAATGCATACATTTCTCTTGAACAGAGGGAAAAATCGTGTTGAAAATAACATCTTTTTTGAACCAACAGTATATTGGAACACATTCAGAGGAACATGTTTAGTTATAGCTGCTTATTGCTTTTGGAAAAAAAAAACACCAACCCCCCCCAAAAAAAAAACAAAAACAAAAAAACCAAAAAAAAAAAAACACCCAAACCCATAAAGAAAGAACCACAAGAAAGAGTCAAAGATTTCAGAAATTCCTCGATAGAAGTAATCTGTTAATTGAGGGGCAAGAGTTTTCTGTGTGTCAGAGATACCTGGCAAAATTAGAACATCCACAAGGTTTAGGCAGGAGAACAGATTTCCCCCCATACCACCCATAGAGCAGGTTGGGTTAAGGAGACTTGAAAAGGCTTTTGCTCTTCATTTCAGTCTGTGGATAATCAACACACAGTATTTTGCCTTGGTGGTTCTGTCCAGCTGCAGACTTTTACTGTCATAATTTAATAAAGAGAAATTTTACAGCTACAGAACCCACCTATGCCTGGGTCACCGAACAGAGCTGGAGGCAGGAGGGCTTATGCTCCTGGAAGATGATATTGAAGAGTAGTGGGATATGACTCTTGCATGAAATGCAAGATTGACTCTACAATGTATGCAGAACTATTACTTGAAGAATTTGCCCTAAAGAGATGTCACTCAAATTATACATGAAATTACAAAGTGCTCATTTGTGCTGTAGCTTTATTTCCTGTTCTTCCTTATAGAAAAGCAATCAGTTGAACTCAGGTGGGAGACCTGAACCACTGTTATTTCCTCCTTTGTAATGCTGTATGATGTATTCATGGATCAGAAATGATACTGGTTTTGCTGCACAAATAATGCAGTCTTCAGTTGTCTGTCTGTTTCTTGAGGACTTTTCATTAAATACTGATCCTAACATTGATTTCTGTGGTAGTGCCCTGAGATGATAATGCTGTGTTTTGGGAATCCTATACATTGCAAGGCAAAACTTAGCTACCTTCAGTGCTAATCTGATTGAGATGACTCACAATTAATCACAGTGACTAATAGTTAAATCAAGTTTAGTAATTCTGACATGTTTCAGCAGATGATGATGAAATATTCCTTTCTTTCAGCAGAAGTTCCTGCCCTTGTACTGTACCTCTTCCCTGCAGCACTTACTTATAAAAACACACAAAGGGTCTGCTCTGATTTCTCATTTTGTTGCCACATTTAGAAGAAATATTAATATTTATTGAAGCTAAAGGAAATACTAAACCACCTCTATCAAGATGAGCCACTTGGAACCCAGCAGAAACCTAGGCTGTCCCACACTTTTCAAGGTGCAGCTTCACAGCTGGCAGCCTTTGGCCTGTCTAGGGCTGTGACATAGCAGTTTCAAAATGAGGAGTTCAAACACAGCCCTGAGCAATATTTGAAAGCCAGCAGAGTGTCCAAAGCCCACAGTGGAAAGAGGCATGGCCATGTGTTTGTGAAGCCAGTAAATGATTGTGTAGCATACCCTGGGGGGCAGAGAGGGGGAGTAGGCAGAGCTGTGTATGGGACAGGGACTAAAGCAGGGAGTGTTGTGTGTGCCCTTTACTGATGTGCTCTGAATGCAGCTGGAACACAGAGCTCTCCATTTCTGCCCAGGTGATCCCCTGCCTCCCAGCCACACTGGGGGCAGCAGGAGCTCAGATCCAGGCTGCAGGGGCTGAAGGGTCAGGTGTGCCCAGCCCTGCCAAACCCTGAGCAGGGCAGGAGCTGTTAGAGAGGAGAAGAGTAAATGGACTTGGCTGGCAGTAAAGCTGAAATGCCTCTGAATCAATTGGGCTCTCAAAGGGGCCAGCTGAGGGATTTCAGTACCTGAGCTGTGATGGGAGTGGATGAGTGTGCACTTCTTCCAGGCACAATAATACACTTTCCTTCTGGGGATAACTGTCAGTGCCTAGAGAGAGCAAGGAAAAGCTCTTCTTTGCTCTTGATGATCCTGCTCAGCATGGGATTTCCAGGTCAGAGGCTCTTTGCAACCTCTCTCATGTTCCCAGGAGAAGCCATTTACCCTTCCCATGGCTCAGTCCGGGGTTATTAGCAATATTTTATCTTCTGCTCTGGTACTGCCCTTAACAGAGCTTTTAAAGTTTTTATGACAGTGTGGAGTGTTCATGTAGTGAAAGAGAAGCAGAAGAAGAAAGGAAAACAACAGATCCAAACCTAATGCCAGGGAAGACTGGTGTAATTCTTTTCTCTTTTTAAGTGAGAAAGTCAAGCTTCCTTGCTCTCACATGCTCTTTCTTCAGTTTTCTTAGTATTCTCTGTGACTTCTGTCTTCAGTCAGTCATCCTTGCTGTAAGGTTTTTTTTTTTCTTTTTTAGAATTATAATTACATAATTACATGTGCTGGAAGATTTGTTTGTCAGAGGAGTTCCTGAAGTTAATAGCCTCTATTTAATAAGACTGGGAGTTGCTGAACAGAGACTACTGAAGATAGACTTGTTTGTAATAGAAATCCTGTTTTATCAGGAACTGGTTTTAAGGAATCCTGTGCCAAAATATGTATCTTGGCTTATCAAGTGTGCCATTTGATGTAACTTCACCAAATCTGTTTCATTTTTGCACTTTTTCTGAATGTACTGGTGGTTGTTAATCACTTGTAAAAGCCCTACATGTAGTAGAGCTTTCACTGATCCTTGTGTTGTGAATGACCTTGTGATGTGGAGAAACTGGAATTCCTCCCTCAGTGGAGTGATACACACTGTGTAGATGGTGCATATGTTAATGTATTGTTGTGTCTTTCTGCATTCATTCCAAATTGTCATAAAATGGCACAACCCTTTTCAAAATATTCCAGTTCTGTTGAGTAACATATAAGCACAAAGTCTGAATTTTTTTTGCTTTGAGTCAAATTATTAATTTAATACATTAAAGAACATAGATGAGTTCTGTTGTAAATTTCCTTTATGTTTATAAGCAAGTCACTTGAGTTATACAAGGCATACTCTCAACTTACTTCTTATGATTTCAGATAATTACTTATTTCCTGTTTTTTTTATACCCTTTGCAATAGTTTTCTGTACCAGTTCTCTGTATAGATATACAAATCATGTTTCCAAAAAGTAACATTTTTATAAATAAAATTAACTTTAAAGAAATTGTGAAACTTTTGATCAGACCTTTTTCAGCTATTCTATTGAAGAGGATTACCTATACATATATATGTAGTATTTACATCATTTTAGTAATATAATACTTTGTAAGGTGGTGTTATATATAAAGTGTTATGTTCAGTACCTAAAATGAGACTACAAAAAAAGCTGCAGAGGGACTTTTTACAAGGATGTTAAGTGAAAGGACAAGGGAGGAGGGCTTGAAGCTTAATAGAGGGTTCGTTTAGATTTACCTTGAGTATGGTGAGGCACTGGAACAGGTTATCCAGAGAAGTTGTAGATGCTGCGTCTCTGGAAGCATTCAAGGTTGTTTTAGATGAGGCTTGGAGCAACCTGGTCAAGTGGAACATGTCCCTACCCATGGCAGGGAGGTTGGGGCTGGATGTTTGACAAGATCTGGAATGTCCTTTTCCACCGAAACTGTTCCATGGTATGCGCACATGCCTGCAATCTAATTTTTAAACTGCAGCTTTAAGCATGTATTGTTTATTGGTAATTGATATAAAAATGTGTTCATTAAAAATACTGAAGTCACCATGGACACAAATGAATGCAAGATCAGCTTTTCTCTATACTACCCTGATTTTATTATCCTCAGGATGGATTTTGTTTTGTAGAAGGGATGAGAATTATCATGGGAAGATGTCTATGAACCAGGGCTAAACCAATATAGTAGATATTTTTATTGTAGTAGTTTTAAAGATTTATAAGAAGCAGTCAAAAAGGTTGAGTGAAAAGAGTGAAATCAGAGTGTGTTAGAAGAGAGGTGGTGACTATTAAAAGCAAATAATCTGTAAGAAACTGAGATGTTGACAAAACTCACTGCGAAGTGCTTTTTCGTATAGCTTCAGCTTTTGATGTAAAGTGATTACTTAAGAAACTCTCCTTTTACTTAAGAAAATACTTGCCTCTTAGGGTGGAAAGAGAAGCTTGAAATATGAGCCAAAATTCTGGCATGTGGATACCAAATGGAAAGGTCAAAGTATGGTGTCAAGAACCTGTATTTTACGCCTTGGAATTTGTGTGACTGGCTGTGGAGGTGCTGAAAGCATGGTGGTATCAGTAAAGAGCAAGATGGAGCCAGGGGCATGGGTGGGAATACTGTGGACCTGCTCATGAGTGCAGAAATACATCAGCGCTGCAGCTACTGCAATTATAAATGGGAAGAAAATCTACTTGCATGATGCTGTTTTGTCACCAGATTTATCTCACAGACTCTTGCACAGTGCTTCAGATGCATCTGTTGGCACCATGTGTTCTTCTTTTGGCTGGATGCATAACTACTACTACTTTGTGTCTGATGTGTTACCTCCTGTAAGCACAAAGCAGCCGTGCACTCTGGCCTGTGGGTCTTTTGTAGCACTTGGAAAAGATCATTTAAGCCGTCTCCAACTTGAAAGCTTATCTAAATAATGTTTAACTGTTTGGATACACTTATATCATTCAAGTGAATTATAATGAAAAGAAAGTAAATATACACAAACCACTTTTTAAGAGTTTACAAAGAACATGACAAGAAATTATCTGAAGGAGAGAGATGATAGTACTAACTCTCAGCAGAGTAATCAGATGGATTTAATATGGTCAGTTTTAATGACTTCCCTTTAATTTTTTTTTGTTTTGTTTCTGCCTAGCTAGGGTAGAGAAACTGCCTCAAATGTAGCAGTCATGAGATAAATCTTGTTCTGAGTGGCAGCCCCTCGGTTGCTTCTGTGAGGAGTGATTATGTTGGTTAAACATTACTTGCCCATCTGTAAATACTGCTCTGAGCTACTGATGGCTTGGGTAGGGGAAGGTCTGTCTAGACATCTTAGTGTTCTTGCTTGCCTAAACTGCAAAAATCATTACTTGTCTGTTGAAGATGAATGTGCAGAATAAAGACATACTTAGTATGCCTGAAACCCGGAGTTGTAAAGTGCTAAAAATTTGTCAGATTGAAAATAAAATTTTAAGAAGTAGTCTGTGTTGAAGAAGCATCCATTTTAGGAAGCACTTCTCACCCATTAAAGTATTCCCATGTAATTCCCTTTTATTCACCTAAGAGAGTTTCTGATCAAAGGTGGAGCTGTGGTAGACCACAGCTTGGCAGGGAAAGGAGTGAACTAAGGTTGGAATATGAGGAGAATTTGATACTAAGGGTAGAGGTGAGCAACCTTTTATGGATTATTGTTTTAATTGATTTACTTGATTTCTCAATCAGATACTTGAAATATCTAGTCCAACAGTAAAATTCTATTACCAGATGTTTCATCAAAAACCCTCTAGGAGATTTTAAGTAGAAGTTATTACATAAGAGATTACATTTTTATTTAATGAATGGTGGTTTGGGGGACTTGTGTAAATAATTGAACTTTTAATGGTCAGAAGACCCTTTACCATGGAAAAAATAGTATTTTTATCAAAGGAGGTAAACAGGAAAATGGAAACAACTGTTTTTCACTTTTCTTTCCCAGCAGGCAGGGATTCTTAAAAAAATAAATGGATATAATTAAAAAACAGAGCTAACTTACCTGATAATGATGAAAATATGCAATTATTGTCATTGAATAGAATCCATACGGTCATCTATCATAACAGTAGTTTTGAATGATCAGCATTGTAGTGCAAGGAAAAATAATCAAGTCTAACTCCTTGTCTCTGAAAATCCCATGTAGCTGGATAATGAGTAGTGCAAACTACATTCCTGTCTGATGAAAAGTGTTCTGATTGCAAGACTAGAACACTTGATTTTCTAGCTGTTGCATGTCTGCATGCCTGAGTTTTGGCTTGCTCACAGGTGATTTAATACTGAACTAGCTATTATGCAGGATTAAGTGGTAACTTAGGGCATATTTAAGATAGATACTGATTCTTGGCACACAACAGGAAAAGAACATTTCATTCTTATGTCTTGCACATGTTCAGGCTTTAACACCCAAGTACAAAGATTGCTGTATATGATGGGATTTCTTATATGTTCAAAGCATATTTATCCTGGATACTTTTTGTCTGTAGTTGTAATAAGAGTACTTTCCTTCCGGAGCTCTGTCTTTTCCTTCAGGGCCAAATTCAGAAGATGTCTAGCTCATGGAATAATTTGGTTATCAGCAAGTGTAAGTGCAATCTGCCAAGAGGAGACAAGGCACATTTTTAACAGAGCAAATAAATTAGGATAAGCTTCTTACCCCATCTCATTTGAAATGAAAGTTTTATTGGAGTTGTCATTTTATTATGTGTCAACGGATAATTTGGATAATAAGATGGTGCAGTGCTACTTTTCTCAAGCCATTTTTCAAACCTTTTCACACAATTTTAGCTGACATTTTTTTACATGTGTTCCAATAAGCAGCGCTTGCAATGTTTTGCTGGAGCTACAAAGTGAGCTGTGTAAAAGCACTGTAGTTGAAGCTGCAGCAGGGGAGGGGATGGGGACTAGATGATGTTAAGGTCCTTTATCACTTTTACATGACTTTTTACATTTGAAGTTTTCGCATTTACTGTTTGCAGCTTTATGTACTGTTTTCTATGTCATTTTACAGCACTTAGGGTAATTTGTAAGATCAGTACAGAAATATGCAGCCACTTACTCTTATTCACTACTGTAGTTTATCTTGAGTAGTATTTTCATCCCTGCCAAGGAAGAAAAGAGCTGACAGCTTTTATTTGGTTATCTTGCTATTACTGTGTAGTTAGCTCTGAGTGCCACCTATCTCGAGTCATGAACACAGCATAAAAGTGAATTAAAAGTGCTCTTTGAAATTAAGTTGCTTTTAAAATCCATTAACAGCTTGAAATAAACCATTCCATAACTAGCTAACTCTGGACAAGTATTGTTGCTAGTTGAAAAATTATTACAATCCCTAGTACAGAGATTATCACAGTTCAGGAAAACATTCCTATTGTAAGAATACATGATTGGTGATTAAGATTAAAATTCAGTAAATTATTGAACTAACAAAACCACTCCTGCTTCTTTAGTTTATCTTGAAATGTGAATTATAAAGTTGAATGTGAATAATATTTTCTTCACAAACATTCATAATCTGTGCATTTGTTTTCAGTACACATTTTGGAACTTTGTACCAAAAAATTTGTTTGAGCAATTCAGAAGAATAGCTAACTTCTATTTTCTCATCATTTTCCTTGTTCAGGTAAGTGCTCCCCATTTCACAGTAAGTACTGTGCTCTTTCTAAAATAGGAAGAAATTGAAAAAAGTTTTAAAATTACCTGATTTTGATGACCATGGAGGTAAATGGTTGCACCTAGAAAGCCTTGAATCACTGATGATTTGACAAAAGGGGTTTTATTTAATTTCCAGGTTGTCAATGTGAAATTAATCTGAAGAGAATTCGACAGCCGCACTAGCTGGACGGCAAGACCTATGTCTTGAAAAAATTGAAAAGAATGTCTGTAATTTTTATCTTGTAATAAACATCCAGATCAGTAAAACTGTTACTATAAATTCTGTTGATGACAGAGTTTTCTTTGTTCTGCAAAAATACTATATTTTATAACAAAATCATGTCTTGATCGCAGTTTTCCAACTCTACTGTGATCAAAGCTTGTCAGAACTGTTATAATAGGTATTGATATGATGCTTGCTTAGGGAGGTACATAAATGCTTGCTTTTGAAATGAGTTCCATGAATATCTAGTGTGCTGCTTTATAGGTGTCTTAATTCTGAACCTGTCACAGTCACTTATTGTGTTAAATAATAAAAATCTTACTAAGTGAAGAGCTGTATTACTTTGCAGACCAGATTCTATAGAAAAAAAGCAGTGCAGATTCTCAGCACAACTTAAATTTTGTCATTTGCACTCCCTCTGTGAATTCTGCCTCTTTGTTTATATTTGCAGAAGCCCTAGCTCAGTATTTCAGAATTTATTCTTTGTGTGCATAAGAACAGCTCTATTGTATAACATGTAAAGCCAGTGCCATGCTAATTTCTAATGGTGCTCCATAATTTTGCTTCCAAAGCTGCAGCTTTCCAGTCTAATACTTCTCTAAAGTCTTGCTGGCAAATATTTTTACGAGGCATTAACATCTGCTATTAATGTGACCTAACTACAGTATTGTGTCTTCTTATAAAATCCAATTTTCAAATTTTTATCAGTATAGTACACATTCTTAAAGTTTTATTGAAGTACTGGGTTTTTTTGATTAAAATTCCTTGATGTCTTTTAACATATTGAGGGAATTGCTTGAAAGATCTTAATTGAAAGATTGACTGCTAACATTCACAAAAATATAACCAGAAAATACTTGTTCTTTTTGTTGCAGTTAATTATTGATACACCTACTAGTCCAGTTACAAGTGGACTTCCACTTCTGTTTGTCATCACTGTCACAGCCATCAAACAGGTGAGTAATGTAGGGACCAAAGAGAGAGTTGGGTCAGTTTGGGTTTGCTGTCCAAGCATTGCCCCCTCCCAGCCTCTTACCCACCACAGCCTGCTGGTCTGCTCTGGGAGAAGGTTCAAGAGAAAGCCTTGATGCTGACACTCTTCAGTAGTAGCCAAAACACTGGGGTGTAAAAAAGACTGGATTAGCCCCAAGTACAAAGCACAGCAGCACAGGACTGTTGTGAGGAAAGTTAACTCCACCCCAGATGGTCCCAAAACAGAGGATAATTTCAGTTGTCCCTTAATAGATAACTTACTGCCTTCACAGTCTTTATGCTAAATGCTGACTTAATGATTCTTCAAAGAAGCTATGGAGAGTTCTGTTTCTCTTTCTTTACAGTGGTAACTATGCATAATTGAGTATATTCTATACTTAAATTCAGCACTTCTTGTTGAGCAAAAGTTGTGATACATGCAAGTATGCAAGTTTAGTGTGACTTTCCCACTCTTAATATTTTAAATGTTACACTTTTAAGTGTTACTGTTAGTAGTGACCTACCAAAGCCTGGGTTATGACAGGCTGCGCCTGGTACTGCAGTTCTGTGTATTTCCTTGATTTTTCTTCCCAACAACTTGTGTACATTTTGGGACCTTCTTGAGGAGCTGTACCAACCCCTGGAAGTATATTACACTAAAGTTATAAAGTCTCTATACATTCTCAGATTATTTTTGAGAGCATCCAAGGTAGTGGTACTTTTGTTCTGCATTGAATTTTCAAATGTGCTCAAGAGAGTTAGATCTAAAAATACTGTGGACTACAAGTGGTATTTTCCATCTCAACCACTGATGACTTTGTCAATCCCATCTTTGTCATATGGCAGGACCTTTTCAATAGAAAGCTGCAGATTCTCTATCCTTTAGTTTGCTTGTATAAAACACAAATTCATAGGGTAATTGAGCCCTAAACATAGGGTACTCTGCAAAATTTCTCAAAACAAAATAGTTCACAACTCTATATTGTATATAGGGTTAAAAGGTTTGACTTCAATGTAAGACAGTCATCAAATATGACAACCTTTTGTAATGTCATGTCTATCATCTTACAGGATGAAGTCCTATTCTTCCAAAATATATTGCCTACACTACCACCTTCTTGACAACTGCTTTTATGAGTACTGTGCACTTACTTGAGTCAAGAGAGCATGAGCAAGAGATAATCACTTAAATACCAGAAACTGTTGTACACTTTTGAAACCCTTATTCATGCAGATGTGTTTATTGAAATACATGGGTTTGTTTGACTAATTGTAACCATGAATGCTCTTTTTCATACATATCCAGCACAGCTCTGGTACTGGCATGGATCACAATTTCATATTCTAGTGAGAATATTTTTCCCTTACAGTGATCAAGGATAATTCTTAAAATTTTTCTTACAAGCTAGAGCTATTCTGTGTCTTTATAGCCAAATGTGCATCACTGTATCATTCCATTTCACTCTTTTCTAGGGTTATGAAGATTGGCTGAGACATAAAGCTGACAATGCAATAAATCATTGCCCTGTTCATTTCATTCAGCATGGAAAACTGGTTAGAAAGCAAAGCCAAAAATTAAGAGTAAGTAACTATGACTTAACAGGTTTTGTGAGTCAGATTTTACTTCACCATTCTTGTACACTTCACACATAAAACAAGTTATGCAGATATGTACTGTGATGGTGCAGCATTTATTGCATTTAATGATTAGATCTACTGCATACTAATTTTTAGTTTTATGTTTCTGAATAAAATATTTTTATAAAATTATAAAATTAATTAGTATTTTTATAAAATTATAAAATTAAATTCCTAATGAGATTAGATAAATCTCATATATTAACATCATTCTAAAATTTTGCATTTAGATGCTACTATTGCCGTTTTTTTATCTGGCTATTTTGCTTAACTGGCATTAACTAACCCCTTCCATAAATGTTACTTTTATTTTCCATTTTTAACTTGGAATTTCTGTCATGATTTATCTTTTCTCTATTTTCTGTCCACTGTGATTATTGCAGAATCATAGGATGCTTTGGGTTGGTAGGGACCTTAAAGATCACCTAGTTCCAATCCCTGTGCCATGGGCAGAGACACCTTGCACTAGACCAGGTTGTTCAGAGCCTTATTTGACCTGGCCTTAACACTCTTTGGGATGGGCTATAATTACTATTATGCACATTAATAATTTATTTAAGTCAGATTGTGATAGTCAGTGCTGTGTATAGAGATATATGCATATGTGCAGACAAAACACATTCTAAATATTTTCCTCAAAATCCATCAATTCACAATCTCTCCATTGACCTTGTGAATGCTGCCACATTCCCCTTTTGGCATGTTTTCAGAAATTAATTTTTGCTGCTTGTTTTTTTTGGGTTTTTTAACATTTTTTTCTTAACATTATTTTCTTTAGAATTCAGAAAATTTGATAGATATTTGTTTGGAATTTTCTTTTTTTTTAATATATTTGTTTGGATGTCTTTTTCTGCTCTGCTGTTTTTGGGCATAAGTGTATCAACAATGTTCACGGCCTTTCTGCTGTGACCTCCCATTTGAGTGTGATAGCTTCTGCCTGGGGCTTCCTAGTAATAAAAAAAAATTAGGACATCACATGCTTGAGAATTTCAGGTGTGTTAACTAACCAGTTAAATATACCAAACAAAAATAGTCAAGTACCATGCAACTAGATTTTGAATTTTAGTGGTTAATATGTCACCCATATTTTCTTAATTTCTCCCCTGTTTATTACCTTTCATAGGGTGTATATTGAGTGACTGAATGACAGGAGAGACAGACCTTGAAAACATTTGCATAGAAAGGGATACCTGTGTCTATTTGTAAATGGGTGAAATTCTCAGATCTGTGTTACATGACAAAACAGACTCGGTTGTAAAAAGTAGGCCCCTCTGCACCTAAAGCCTGAGGACACCTCATCATAAAGAAGGAAAAAAAGGATTGCTAAAAAAGGAAGTTTTTTTCACACAATCAGAGAATGGGTGAGGTTGGCATTGACAGTGGCTCTACTTCATTTTACTGGAGGTTTTCTGGTGCAGCCCCCAGCTCCAGCAGGGCCACCAAGAGCTGTTTGCTCAGGATCCTCTCTAGACAGGTTTCAAGTCTCTCCAAGGATGGAGACCCCACTGCCTCCCTTGGGCAGCTGTTGCAGTGCTCAGCCACCAGCGTGGTGAGAACAAGGTGGACCCACTGCCTCAGGTCCTGTCACTTTCCACCAGAAAGAAACTGTCCCTGTCCCCTTTGCATCCTTAGCTGACATACTGGCAAATACTGGAACAGCTTTTAAATTGTATTAAGATGATATGTATTAGTACTTTTATTTGGTTTGGTTTGAGGAAAATGATAATTTCATACCTGATTGTTGCAGATATGCTTAGAGTTTGTGTTCTCCTGTGCCATGTGTAAAATCTGCTATTTTTCATTGCTAATGGTTAAGGACAAAAAAAGCCTTTTTCATATCTACAATTAAATAAATATAATTTTTTATAATAATGCTAAAATTTTATTTTTAGATGTTACTATTGCTGATTTTTATCAGACTGTTTTGCTTAACTGGAATTAAGTGACTCCTGCAAACTGCAAGGATAGTGGAATTTAGCTTTATAAATATATAACAAGCAATAATTAAGCTGGTTCTTATTATAATAAATTACAACACAAAAGTATATTGAGCAGATGTTGACCTACATGAAAAATTACAAAAATTATGTATTTCTGATGGGATTTTTATTAAAACCCTGATATTATTAGAACATGGAATATGTCTTTGCTACTTGTTTAATCTCCAGAAATGTAGAAAAACTAATTTTTCTTGAATGATTTGCATGGATATTTTGAATTTGTAATTGGTTGGCTGTTCTGTTGCAACATTCTAACGTGATGTAAAATGTTGCCTATGTTTCCATGAATAAAAATTATTTTGCTCACCTTTAAACATGGATAAAAATAGGATGGACCTCTAGTCAAAAATTCTGCTAAAAATGTATCCTGTTTTCAGCAGCAGATTAAATTGCTGGCTTTTTCTGACACTTCTTCATCTGTGTCTAAGAGTAGTTCATATATCTCCTGCTGTTTTTGAAACAGTTTTGTTGCATTTAGTCTTAAAACAAATATAATATCTTCCATCTCTCAAATAATGTTGCAAAACATAATAAGACAGTACTAGCAGGATGGTTATCCTGAGAGGAAAGCCAGAAACAGTAGATCTCAGTAATTCTACAAGGTATAATTCAGTTTTCCAGAGATATCTCTGTAGTTCTTTACTCTTGTGTTAAAATGGTGGTGTAAATAAAAACTGCTGAATTTGCAAAATATTTATGTTAATCTAGGAAATCTGAAATTTGGGCTGCTACATACATGCATTTTATTTTCTTGTGTTTTTTCCTTAGGTTGGAGATATTGTAATGGTAAAAGAAAATGAAACATTCCCGTGTGATTTAATATTCCTATCAAGTAGTAGAGGAGATGGAACATGTTTTGTTACAACAACTGGTTTGGATGGTGAATCCAGTCAGAAAGTAATTAAATATTCTACATTTTCTTTCTAAGGCAAAGTTTGCTTTTAATTTTTGACACAGACCACAATATGACTTCATGCTTATATGTGTAAGCAGGTACACTGATTTGTGTAATTTATGTTTCTACCATCTGACTTCATTTTTCTTAAAGTAATATTATTTTATGAAAAGTTCTAAGACATTAATTTGTGATTTTGTTTGTGTCCAGTATAGGCATGCAGATTACAGTGGTAATACACTAATGTTTTGTACTTATATGCTTTCATAGTGACCTGATTTATGAATGCACTGCAAGGTACTTTCACATTTCTGTATAATCATTAAAAAAAAAAGGTTGGAAAAGACCATGTAAGGAGATGCCAAAATAGGAGCATTCAGAGGTGCTTTGTATTTGAATTATGAGCTCTTACATAAGTTAGTAGATTTCATGCTGAGCTGCAGTGTATGTACAGATTAATGTCTTGTGTATCTGTTCTTTTTTTATTTTATTTACATGTTTTTATTGATTCCAGACTTACTATGCTGTTCAAGACACAAAGGCATTTCACAATGAACAGGAAATCGATGCACTACATGCTACCATTGAATGTGAACAACCTCAGCCTGACCTTTATAAGTAAGACAATAATTCTTACCTGTTTCATTTAAGGTACCTGAGCAATAAATCATAAAAAATCATAATGAAAGGATACTGGCTGCATCTCTCTGGTTAGAGTGAGCCCCAGAGTGAGTTTGAAGTCAGGTAGGTCTTCCATTCATACTCCTTTTGTGGAGGTGGCTCCCTAGGTGTGCTCTGGGGTAGTGATTTCCAAAGGGGAATGGCACAAAGCAGTTCACTGAGGAATGCAGTGAAAATTTTAGAACTTCAGTTTATTTTTCTTTTAATACAAAAATAAGGAAGAAGTTAAGATTTACTAATACTTAGTATAGGTCTTGATATTGGCACCCATACCCTCTCTGTGTGTCACACACAATTTTGAGGTTCTCCAGAGGAACAGGGTGTTCCACTATATGGAGAAGTTGCCTGTGGCACTCGCTCCTTTACTTTCAGCATATTGTGAAGTATTGTCATTTATGTGTACCCAGTTAAATGGATTTACAGATTATATTACCTAGTTTTAACTAAAATTACACTCACAAAATACTGAAGTGGCTTAAAAAGACTCTTGCAAAGATATTGCAGATTGAAGATAATAGTAACAGTCTAGCACAAATGCACAGCAAGTAAATGACAAACACTTCAGGTCCTGGTACAGAACTTCATCAGTCACATTACAAAGTAAAGCCACTGTCAATCTAATCAGATCTGAAAGGATGTCAGCCACAAAAAATTTAAATTGTTAAGACTATTTGAAATACAGATTTTCATCTGCTGTTATTAACCATGAGCCTCATACCACAGGCTTTGAAGTACTGGCTAATGACAGCATGAAGCCATCACAATTAGGAAAACACTTTAATGCAGAACATGAAGAAAAATATCTACAGTTGCATAAAGTCATACAACACTCAGTATTTTACAAAAAGAACTGTACACAATTCCACTAAGCCTAATGAGAAATCTTGAGAAGCCCCTTTTGAAGTTTCTTAATAGTAATACAAGAAGTCCTGTGCCATTGGGAAAGCACTTATTTTTTCTACCACAGTAAAAAATGGCCAAAATAATATAATACACAGAAAACAATATTATCTGAAGCTGAAATGCACTCTTTTGGCAGCAAATACTGTTGGAAGATGCAGAAAAAACATTGCTTATTTCTGAGGTGTGAAGGCATCTCTTTTCTGTGATCTTGGTGATTAAGAAGCTGGTTTAGAAATCTGCTTGAGAACAGGTTCTTCAGAGTATCAAGTCCATCACTTGCTTGATCCTTTTTAAAAATACTTTGCTCTCAAAGTGAATGACTGCAAGTTGAAACTCATGCTATTATAGGTGGTGAAATTCTTTGGGATAGCTGTTGACACAAAATACTGAAAATGTTTATTGGTAGTCAGCTTGTATCTGCTGATTCTAACTTGAAATTTTACCTCCCAACAAAACACAGTGGTGAATCTTCTTTTCCAAAGGCATGTGGTTATTTTGCATCATGATGCATCATAACCAACTGTACATTACTCTCTTCAGATGTGGCCCTACCATGTTATATGTTCTCTCAGCAGACAGGTTACCACTCCTGTGAGCCTCAGAGGTTCCATTTTGGGGTAACAGGCTCACCAGCTCCCCACAGTTTCCTCTACAATTGAGAATCCTAATGTCCAGCTTAATCCCCTTTGCATTAGCTTATCCACTTGGATAGTGGTATTGCAAATACAGTGTACTGATTATGGCTGGAATGAAGTCAGTTCCCTTTGTAGCAGCCAGAGTAGCGTAGTGTTGTTGCTCTGAGACTAAAACAGCATTAATTGCACACCATGGTTTTAGCTATTTTTGCCAAATTTTTACAGTGTCGAACTTTTTGTTCCTCATTTTGCCCTTCCAGAAAATAGGGGGTGGGCAAGAGGCTGGGGATGGACAGAGCCAGGATAGCTGACCTCAGTTGACCAGAGGGTCTGTGCCATGACCAGAGGGTCTGTGCCATGACCAGAGGGTCTGTGCCATGTAGTGTCATGCTCAGCAATAGAACCAGGGCCAGGGGGCAGTGTCCCAGAGCAGCTGTTGCTTGGAGACTGACTGGACATTGGCAGGCTCATGGGAGGTGGTGAGTAGTTGCCTTTGTGTCACTTGTTTTTTTCCCTTCACTTATTAAACTGTCAAGATCTTACTTTTGCTCTTCCAGTTCTTTTCCCTGTCCTCCTGGGGAGGGAAGGAACTAGAGGCTGATGGGTGCTTAGCAGCTATCCAGGGTCAAGCCACCACATACAGATAAAATGTACTGACAAATACTATGAGGAAGAATTACTTACTGGCTCTAGGCTTTGGTTTGCTTTGGTTTTAATTTAGCTGTAGGCTTTACCTGTTGTAAAATGTAGTAATTGCACTGACTTATCTCAGGTAGTTTAGGGAATAAGACTTTTTATTTCTTTTTCATGGGTCTACTTAGAAGATTTATTCCTATTTTTTACACCGCTTTGTTTGCAAAATTTATGTCAAGTTACCATTCTATGTGTTTTTGTATTTACTTGTTTTAAGTGTATATCTATATGTATCTCTTACGTTCTTGTTCATGTTCTGGATAATTGGAGCCTGTTCAGTTGGAAAGTGTTCTCTGTGATACATACTTTCTAGAAAATATTTCTTAAATAATCTGTTAGCAGTACTGTTAAACTACTTGTATATTTCCCTTTCAGATTTGTTGGTCGAATAAATGTTTACCATGATAGGAATGAGCCTATTGCAAGGTGGGGAAATCCAGAGTTTCTACACATTTAAATATTTCACAGTTCAATAAGTATCGATAATGAAAATTACCTTTGGTTCACCAACATTGTGCTGCTATGTTTTAATGATAAAATATTTTTCTCTTAGAAAATTCCAGACTGCTGTTTCATAAATAATTGATATTTTGTCTTCTAATCGTATTTCTCTTTAGTATTTTAATGTCTTTATTCAACTTCAATTTTATCTGAAATGTATTTAGTTTGTAAATGATGTTGATAGGATTTTGACAGCACTTGTCCAACAATGCCCCATTAGTGTGAGATCTTGGTAGTACAGTAAACAATATAAATAGTATCACGTGTGTTTTTCATTTTTCTTAAATTTTGAAGAGTTTGACCATGTCAAATATTTTTTTTACTGTAATTTTACTGAGTGTGTTTGTACTTCTGTGTAAAGTGTCCATAATGCTGTGTGTTCAAGGGAGACAACATCCAACTTGCTGTACCTGATTTTATTCTGATTCTGGTCACAAAGAGGCAAAGCAATAGGAGAGAAAAGCTGCTTGCTGGGGTGATATTCTAGATCCCAGCATGTGGGGAGTTAGGCAGTGCTGTGCTGGCTAAGTGCCCTGCTATTCTCCATGTGTCTTTAGATATGTTATTTTCTGTCTCAGTCTGCTATGGAAACTGTCGATTGATCTGGGTCATTCATGTACCATTGTTCCCCCAGTTTCTTGAAAGTAGTTTCAGGTTTTACATCAGCATTGTGGCCCTTTTTGGAGTTTCTTGATTTTTGGGGGGAGTTTCATACCACAAGTGCACTACAAATAACATTGGAAAATGCCGAATGTACTTCTTGGTTTGTTTTTTTTTATTGCTGTATAGATAGAATAACACTTCTGCATGCAGTCTGCCTGTAAAGTAGTCCTTGGCTTTGAACTCATATGATGATTAGTGTACATATCATGTTCCAAAATGTTATTTAAACTTCATTGCAGTCCTTACATTAATTCCTGTACTCTTCAATAAATTATTTTACCTATATTTATTGGCATTTTGAAAAATGTTTACAGCAAGTATCAAAAATATCTTGTGTGCTATTTCAAGTAAAATGGAGGATTGTATTGTCCTTAAGAAGTTCTAACATACAGGACACTATCGTTTATATAAGCCTAAAAAATAATAGAATTAATATTTTTAAAAATAAGTACTGTGCAATTAGGATGGTGAGTCTTTATTTGGGTACCTACATATATGGGGTTTAGGTGAATTGGTTTAAGACTTGAATTGTGAAATTGTGATCTTAATTTTAGGCATGTATTCATTTATTTTTAATTTTCACTTAAAAAATTTAAATATGCCTTGTAATTTGTGAAAATAAAAGGTTTTTAGTAAAACAAATTTCCTGTTTTATGTTACTTCCACTAAGGCCTGATGGTTTTCTAGAAACGTTTAAATTTTCTAATACTTACCTTTTGCAGGCCATTAGGATCTGAAAATCTGCTTCTTAGAGGAGCCACTTTAAAGAACACAGAAAAAATCTTTGGTAAATATTTCTGTTGACTATTTTAATGGGCCCTGAAGTAATAAGCGAACACCAAACAAGGTTACAAGCTTACAGTTACTACTGAGCTTATGATTTCTATTGCATCACTTGTTTTACAACTTTTAATGGTGTTTAATATTGTTACATAGAAATACTTTAGCAATTGGAAACTGTGACTGGAATGGGATGTAAATGCTGCTTAAAATTTCTATGTACCAAGATAATTAAGCCATTTCTAATTTTGGGTTGTCATCCAAATCTGTGGTTTCTTTCTTCAGACTAAAGAATTTTAAAAATGACAGAGTATAATAATCTAATGAACTGTGCTCTTTTGAAGTTACTGCACTGTGCAATCTTTAGTAAAACAAGTTGTCTAATTTCAGGTGTTGCTATCTACACTGGCATGGAAACCAAGATGGCATTAAATTACCAATCAAAATCACAGAAGCGTTCTGCTGTAGAGAAGTAAAATATGTAATACTTATTTTGGGGTTTGAAAGCTGCATGTTTAAATGGTGCAAATCAGATTTTTTTCACTGAAAGTGTATATTTCATTGATTTAAATGAAAGAAAAGAGGTAGAGGGATTTCAAATTTGCTTATTTTTAACTATTTTTTAACTTATAATGCAAGTCTTATAACACCATATAAATGAGGTTCTCAATGCCGAATTATTCTTGTTAGATGTTGAAAAAATAAAGCAATTTTGATCTAATGCTTAGCTCTTTAATGTATGATGTTTTGTTGTTCTATAACTTTTTGTTGTTCACTTTTCTTTCACTGTTTAGAGTACATGTACTGACAGTTTTCCAAGGTTATATTTTTTATTATCCTAGCATTCAATGCTTTTCGTTGCAATTAAGTCTTGAATTCAGTAAAAATAACTTTTTAAATGCACGTCACAACAGTGCTTGTCTGTGACATGTTTTCCATGGTTTAGCTAAAATTAACAAGTGCCATACAGACAAACATGGTGGGAAAGTATGGCAATGCTATCCTTAAGGAGTGAGCTGACATTGATTGCTTACTATTTTCTATTCCTACTCTATCTGAAATCATCAGCTCTCAGTAAGGTGTCCAGCCTTGTGAGAAACAAGATGTCATTGGATGAGGCAAGATGTACTGACCAGCTGACAGCCTTTCTCTTGCAAAGTGACTGAGCAATGGTGTCGTGTCTCTTTCTATTGGTATTGGTGTATAACCCATGGCTAAAGTTCATGCCCATCATTAATGAAAATATAATCTTAAATGCGAAGTGTTCTTGCTCTTTTTTTAGATCTGCCTAGAGTTAAAACATTAAAGCTGCGTAGCAAAAATTTTTTTTTAGTTTTTTTATTTCTGTAAAAGTACTTATGTGAGAGATCTTATAATGATTCATGAAAAGGTCTGCAGATTCAAGGCCAGTTGTTCTGTTATGATTCTATCTATGCTGTTGTTTTGAGTAATATACTAGTTTTGGTAATTTGTCACACACATTTTGGAAACAACTATAAGAATGGAAAAATAGAAATTAAAAAGGAAATACTGTGGTTGTAAATTTTAATGCAGTAATATTGTTCCTCTTTGGAAAGGTACTTTGGAAGAGTTATTTAACATCTTAGCATTGTTAGACTTGCAGCAAATATTAGAAGGATGTATAACAGACTGAGTATGACATTTTCTAATAAACTCTGTCGTTTATATGCTAATGGGGTTCCTATTTTGCCCTTTTTTTTTTTAGATCAATGAATGTATTTCTTGTTGTATACCTCGGTATTCTCGTCAGTAAAGCAGTAATAAATACTGTTCTGAAGTATGCCTGGCAGAGTGACCCATTTCGTGATCAGCCATGGTACAATCAGAAAACAGAGCCTGAAAAGAAAAGAAATCTGGTATGGAAATAAATGATAATACCAAGAAAGTTTCCCAAAATCCTTAATTAATAGAGATTCTACTGAAGAGTATGTACAGCCTGCTAACTTACCAGTCATGCTTTTTTGCTGACAGTGGTGATAGTGTACTTGTAGAAAGCTTGTATGTTAAATTTTTTCCCTTAAGTTGTATGTGTGAATTTAACTGATGAGAAAATCTCTAATTTAATATAAAAAGCTTCATGAAATTGTTTTGGAACTGCCTGTTATTTATATAAATTACTAAAGAATTGACCTCTCACTGAGAAATACAGGGACTAGAAGGAATCCCACAGCTATTGGCAGTTCTGTAAGAGACATGGTCAAAATAATCCACTGTGGGAATCTCCATAAAAATGCTCCTCATAAGTTTAGTTTCATATTATTGTGTTATGAGCACTCAAAGCATCAGAGAGCTTCAGTCACCAGTGCCAGGTGTTCTTACAGGAACAAGGACATTGTCCTGAATGGACTCCCAGAGGATCCCAAGCAGTGAGCTGAACCTTGCCCTGCAGAAAGCACAATATTTATTTCACTAAATCCTCCCAGTCCCACTAGGGGAAAATTTGCTTCCTTACCCTAAATGCATGAGGGGCACATGCTAGGCAGGCTTTCTAGAGTTCTTGTTAGCACCAGTAGCAATGTCTCAGCTTGCTCAGCAGGTTGACTGTAGTTCCACCAAGTCTCCACCACTGAAAAATTGAGCCAGGTTATGTGCATACATTCTGCTTGTGTTGAGAGAGGGAAAGGAAACCCTTTATTTATTTATGAAATGCTGCCTGAAAGTTATGTAATTTGATAATCCTTGAAGGAGTTGCTATGGAACTATGCTATTTTTTTTGTAATTTTTTAATGTACGTGTTAATGTTCCCCAAAAAGTCCTCACCATGCTCATTAGTTGCTCCAGAACTTTACAATATGCTATGTTATGGCATTCTACGTCTGTATATCTGTAAAGAAAAATGCAAATTTCAAAGAAAAAGCTCTATTGCATGCCAGTTGTGATGTTATAAATCATGAAGGTTTGCATCCTGTGCTGAACTGCGAGCTATTGTTCAAAAGTTATTTGAAAAAACTGATTTGTAAATACATGTAGTAATCTTGCAGTGTTTAATGGTACATGAAAAATCAATATTTCCATCTTGTTTCTTTGTCAGTTTCTTCAAGCTTTTACAGATTTCCTTGCATTCATGGTTCTTTTCAACTACATTATTCCTGTCTCCATGTATGTCACTGTGGAAATGCAGAAATTTCTTGGTTCTTATTTCCTTGCATGGGATGAGGAAATGTTTGATGAGGGTACAGGTGAAGGACCACTGGTGAACACTTCTGACCTCAATGAAGAGTTGGGACAGGTAAATTTCATTGAATTATACTTGTTTTTTCAACTGCTTCTACTGTAATTTTTTATTTTAAAATTGCTACTTCAAGGTTTTTTAGTTTTGTTTTGAGTTTTTTTTGGAGCTACATGTGTATTTTCTTTAGTGCTGATTAATTTTAAAAATAAAATCTGAGATATTTTTGTTTTCAGAATCAAAAATTCTGATTTCTCATCCAGTCAGTGAAATTCAATCAGTATTACTATAGTATTAAGGAATAAACACTTCTTTTCCATTGATTATAGAAGGAAATTATATAAGGATCTAGCTTCCTTAGATTAAAAGTTAGATGCAAAAAAACAAAATCCCTTTTTGTCTGACTAGACTGACACTGCATCTCCAGACACAAGTTTCATCCATTAAAACATTCAATGGGCAGCCTCATTTTTGAAAGGAAATCCTGCTCTGTCTTAAGAAAATCATCACCTTGAGACAGATACAGATAAATTTTGTTTGAGAAAATATTTACAATCTCAGTTAAAAATACTTTCATAAGTTTTTCAAATAAATAAGATGTTGTATTTCTTTCTAGTTAAACAGGTAATAAAGGTTTTAAGGATACAAATCTACTTGGATTAAGGGTGGTACCAGGTATTTCATTATTATGGCAGACAATTGACATTGCCTCCAATGAGACCCTCAAAGAGGATCTGCTGAATTACAGCCTGGATGAGCAGACAGAGAGGTGGATTGAGCAGGGGGTGAACAGCCAGGCTCAGAGGGGTGCACAGCAGGAGGCCAGCATCTAGCAGTGTACACTGGGGTCACTGTGGCTCCCATCCTGATCATGAATGAGTTGGGTGACTGGGGGCCGTCCAGCTGGAAAGCACCTTTGCAGGAAAGGACTGGCGTGTCCTGATGGAAATCAAGTTCAGCATGAGCCAGCAGTGTGTCTCTGTGGCAGAGAGGGCCCGGGTATCATGAGCTGCATTGGGCAAAGTGTTGCCAGCAGGTCAGGGGAGGCAATGATCCCCTCTCCAGGGCTCACCTGCAGTGCCATGTCCAGCTCTGGGCTCCCCAGTACTGACACATGAGCGTACTGGAGGGAGCCTAGTGAAGGGCCACAAAGACAGACAAGGGACTGGACTTTCCATGGCTCATGCAAAGACAGAGAGAGCTGGGACTGTCCAGCCTGGAGGAAAGGAGGTTCAGGGAAGATCTTACCAATGTATACAAATACCTGAACAGGAGGATACTAAGAGGATGGAGCCAGGATTTTCTCAGTGGTGACCAGAGGCAGTGGGCCCAACCTGAAACTGGAGGATCTGTCTGAACATGAGGAAACACTGTGACAAAGCAACACACTGAATGACTTGATTGATAGCAATTTGTAAATTTAATGATGAAACTGAATGTAGGGGTTGAGATGAAAAAAATCCATATAAATCCTATCCACTCAGAAAAAAGTTTAATTGCGGGAAATTTGTCTACAGATAAAAAGCCATTGTAAAATTTGGCATTTGTCTTTTCAGATTAGTGCATATTATAAAAGTCAATCTCAGTGGAAAGTGTGCATAATTAATGATGTTTTTGAAGACAGAGCAAAAATTTATTTGGTTTTTAGTTTGCTCGGTGCACTGCATAAATGGTGAAGTTTGATAAACAATCTGATGAATTCTAAGTAATAGCCTTATTTTCAGTGCTTAGTTCCTTACCTTACTTCATTTTGTAGTTTATCAAATGTGACATGCAGTAGGTATGCAATACCTACATCCAGGATCCAAAATTGAGCCAATCTAGTTCTTCTAGTTGATAGTGCAGAGTTTGGTTTTAGTTTTAATATTGCTAGACTTAAGCACTGGGGCTCATTGTAAAAGATAAAGTTAATAAAAAATTAAATAATGAGACAAAATGAGTGTTTCCAGGGCAATTACAGTGCCCAGGTGTATAACAGTATGTGTCCACAATCTTGATTTAAACTAACATAATTGTAGTGGGGAATTCTGATACTACCCTAGAGACTGTTCTGACAGTAACTGATCCACATCCAGGCATGTGCATTAAATAATAATACCTGGGAAATGAAATTTGTATGCATTTTGTTTCTATAAATACCTGTCTTGCAGTGAGAAAGACATTAAAAACTAAAAAGGACCTAGAGAGAAGAGTGGAAGTAGGTTAAAAACATCATTTACATCTGTTATGAGGCAAAAGATAGCATTGTTTGATACTCTTACAGGAGAAAATCTTTCAGGGCCTATATTTCTATGAAGATAACTGCCAAAAGAAATTGTTGTCTTCCTTTTCTGAAGGGCCATAAAGATTTTCAAAGAAAGGTGTAGCCCAGTAATAAACTCAGTTTTGTTCAGAGATGCTGGAAAATTCTGTTCACATTCCTGTGATTTTTATTTTGTGCTTGTTTGCAGATTGAGTACGTCTTCACAGATAAAACAGGAACACTAACTGAGAACAATATGGAATTTGTAGAATGTTGCATTGAAGGGCATGTTTATGTACCACACGTTATCTGCAATGGCCAAATCCTCCATGATTGTACAGGCATTGATATGATTGATTCATCTCCAGGAAGTAATGGAAAGGTATGATAACTCTCTATATGTTCTTGGTTTTTTACAATGAAACATGAAAATTGAACTGTACTGATGAAGGGAATGTTAGAAATCCAACATTCTTGAATTTTACTAATCAAAGTAGATAACTGCATAGGCATTTCAATTTCCTAGTTAAGAGTAAGATTTAAAGACTTAATGGGAAGGTTCTTATTTTAATGCAGTTGTAAAGCTGAGTCAAAACCTAAATAGAGCTTTCTCTAGTTAATAGCTACAGCCACAGGTAACTGGTTTCCATTTAACCTTAGCTACAACAGAGAAACCAAGACAGGAAAATCCTCGAAGGGGAAAATGGGGGCTTCGTGCAATCACTTATTAAGTCATCACTGAGTGAAAATGTGGCCAGAGAATGGTTTATGATCGAATTAAATTACTTTAAAATGTGACTTAATTTAGCCACATCTGAAGTGTGCTGCTTACAGCATGTATGTATTGTGGTTATTTGCTGTGTTGAAACTTGAAAATTAGTTGGAAGTTTGGGAGTCTTCATGTGTCAACAGGTGAACAGGGTTATATGGGCAGGATAATCACAGCCAAAGTACAATGTATTTTTTATTACATCAGTACAGTATCATAGTCACAGTCACTTCATATCATACCCTTCACTGTGACAAAATGAGGTCTCTTAAAATATGTTGGTGCAAGTCAGCAGCCTCATGTCTCTCACCCATGGCCCTAAGAATGTTGTCCCAAGGTATGGTGAGTTTTTATCTTGGAATCACAACGTCACAGTCCATTTGTATTTAACAGCACAGAAGAATAGGTTTCAGGCAAAAAGATAAAAATAAAACACACACAGGTATCCATGAAACAGAAATCTCTTTCTGGTGCCAGCTACTATCTGAAATTTTGTAAGAAGTGTTTGGCTGCCAAAGTATGTGCACTTCAGTAATTTATTTAGTTCTGAAGGGTGTTCAAGCTGCTCAAGAACTTGAAATCTGTAAGCCCTGCTAAGACCTGTGCTCCAGGTACTACATCCTTCTGTGTGAGCTCAGGAGTTCTAAATGATACCTTGACTAGTATATAATCAATACAAGTTGTTAAAGTTTAGGCAAAAGTAAAGAAAAAACACCTTCAGCTACATGTAGGCATTCAGAGGAGGTGGAAGATGCACACTCGGGGTTTTTTGCATCATTAGCTTGACTGGAATGGAAATACTAAGGGTACAAACAGCTGTGACACAAGTGTGTGGTTACCACAGGGAAAGACCTGGCTCCCCCTCAAGGAGCTTGCCTTTGTCTGATTAATAATCAGGAGTAATCAGTGATATGGATCACCTACAAAAAGAAGAGAAAGAAGAGTTTTCAAGCGATAACACATAATGACAGCCGTTCCTTTTATTTCTCAGGAGAGAGAGGAACTATTTTTCCGAGCTCTTTGTCTCTGCCACACTGTTCAGGTAAAGGATGATGATAGCGTAGATGGTTTGGAGAAAGACGAGGTACCAAGAAAACCCTGTGTATATATATCATCATCACCTGATGAAGTTGCTTTAGTTGAAGGAATACAGAGGTATGTGTGTACGTAGGTATTATATTTTTCTAAACTACAGATGTAATCACTGAATCTCAAATTTGTTTTCAGAACAAAAATCATAATAACAAACACCAATCTACGGCTGCTTGTTTTCTTAACATGAATTCATTAATACTTCTAGCCTAAAATCAACTAAAAACAGTTTGGGATTTTGATGTTGGTTTGTTGTGGACTTAGTCTTAAATCCTTATGACGATGCTTAAACTGGATAATTATATATTTATTACATTCATTCTCTTGTTCTGTGTTTCATTTTACAGACTTGGTTACACCTTTCTAAGGCTGAAAGAAAATTACATGGAGATCTTAAATCGGGAAAATAACATAGAAAAGTGAGTGGTTAAAAAGATAACAAAATAGACTGATGAGTTTTTGTTGATGCATTTAATAAGCCATTGTTTCCTTACAGATGAATTTCTAAGTCAGGAAAGCCAAGAACCATGCATTTTAGTAGAAAAATTAAGAAAATCTAGTAATTTTAATTACCTTCACTTTTTTGACATTATATGCAGTATAAAATATTGATATGACAGTGAGGGTGTGGTGTGAGATTCATGACCTAATCTAATAGTTCCTGATGGTTTTGTATATTCTTAATAGAAAAAGCTGTGTACCCAATTTGCTGTTCACAGATGATCCATGGAATTTACAGGAGGGTAATATCTGTGGAATAAATTTAGTGGAACATAAATATGAGTCAAATTTTCAATAACAATGAAATAGTACAGATGTTCTGTGGTATGTGTATACCCTTGAAAATTTACCTTACACATCTCTAGATGTCTGCTGGTTGTCTCTGGTATATCCAAATCTTCCTGCTTGGGTACTCTGCTAACTGTACAGGAACTCTTGGACACAAATATAGGAACCCTGGTGTTACCTTTACCTCCTTTTAGGATGATATGGACACTTTTTAGGCTCAGCTCATAAGAACTGGAGTCAGTATCATTTGGTTACTCAGAAGAAATCACTGTAATCATTGAAAATTTTCTCCCAAATGCATCACAGTTTGTAGACATAGGCCTGATGTAGCTTTGCACAGGTCTGAGTTCTAGGGTGTTAAAAGGACTTAGGACTGAAGGATTTAATTAAACATGCAGATTTGGACAGAGACGAATGCTGAAAAAGTTGGGATTAATGATTGGATTGTTTATGTTTGCTCTGGAAAAGGGAGGCTCTCTTAAGTTAGGAGAAATAGATAAGAGAGTAAAGGATAGAAGTAAATTGATTAAACTAAAACAGTGCAGCAGGAGCTTGTGTTCATTTTGCCTCTTAAAAAGGAAAGGAACAGGTGATAAAATTAAATAACATAATGGCAAGTATAAAACCAGTAAAAAGAAATATTTTTCTTTTCACTTGAATAAATTATCTTTAAACATATGAGCAAGATTATGGAATTAGGTCAGCACTTTAGGGAGATTAGGAATAATAACAAATAGAAAAATATAAAATAAAGACTTGGGTGTAAGCATGCACTTCAAGTTCTAAGGCTATGTCCAAGTATTATACGTAGAAACATACTTCATAATCAGTACAATGCTCTGCTGCAAGGTTTCTATTCTTGTACTTAAATTAGAGTGACTGTACATCTGAGAATACTTAGGGACATCACAAGTTCTGTTTCAAGTAACTAGGAGCTGAGGGCTTTCCTTACTTACTATTTGCAACCTGCTGTTTCATTCTTACTAGTTTCATATTCCATGGTACTCAACATAATCTTCCATGTTAGAAGAAATGTTTAATTTATGTACTTGAAGTCATAATAACCACTTTAGGAATCAGGAAAAATAGTGTTGTGTAAAAAACAGTTCTGTTTCTTTTTCAGGTTTGAATTATTGGAGGTTTTCAGTTTTGACTCTGTGAGACGGCGAATGAGTGTAATTGTTAGATCTCCAACAGGTAGGGCTGTCACATTCTGTTTGATTTTTTTTGTCTCACTTGAATTTGTTTCAGATTTATCAGAGTTAAGCATTAAACACAGTCTGTATGCCCTTCTTTATAAAATAAGGGACCAGGTACTAGCATGAGTACAATGCTACCAAAAAGTTGGAAGAAAACATTTTGAAGACTTATAAATTTGGAAGTTTTTTGAAGAAAGTATATTTGGTCATTTTGAATTCCATATGCTGTCTCTTTTAGGTGATATATTTCTGTTTTGTAAGGGAGCAGATTCCTCCATATTTCCTAGGGTTAAAGAAGGTAAAATTGACCAAGTACGATCCCGAGTACAACGCAATGCAGTGGTAAGATTCCATTTTATTGATCTGTTCAGATGATATCAGTGTCCAAAAGAAATTAAGTGTTCTGACCTCCTGCATTTTCTGCTAACAGATTTGTTTTTACAGGCACCAAGGATATTCTATGCCAAGGTTCACTCAGGCTTTGTGGCTAGCAGTCTGTGTAACTCCCTTATTTGCATCTGTCCTCTAGCTCATCTTCCAAATGTCAGTTGTGGTGCAATATGAATACATTAGATATGCCCAACTGTATGTTAAACCAGAGGTCATCAGTTAGCTCGTTGGTATGGCAATTTCACAAATGTGGTTTGAATTAATTTTTGGATAGACGAGAAGTGAAAAACAGTAAATCTCTGTAAAAACTATTGCTAGTTTCAGCCCCCAGCCTTAGCAACTGTGATTTGCTGCCTTTGATTGCTTTACAAGCTCTGAGACAGCGGAGTGATCATCAATATCTTACATTTTTCCTTGCTAAAAATCAGCTATGAACTGGCTGATCATCTTCAAAAGAAATTTAGAGCTTGGTTTTACCTGAAAATAGTATTTGGAGTGGTCAAGTAAGGAATTTTGTTGTATCTAAAAATATGCAGAACTCATTGCAATGCAGGACAACTGCCAATCTTACATAGAATATAATTTGCTGGCATCCAGTGCTCAAACTGAAAACAAAGTATTATTGCAGATATGTGAAAAAAAAAAACCCACTACAGTGTCACCTGCTTTTGTTTTGAAGCAGAAAGCTCTCAAAGTGCTTTACTAAGCTTCATTTTATGGGACAGCTGTCTGATAATAGCAAGTAAAAGAGGCTAATGAAATTGAAAAGTATTTACGTATAATATCCATTCAGTGTCAAGAAAGAAATCCAGACCAGCACCTATTTATTCATCTTGCATAATTGGAAATAGGACTGGCTCCTACATACAGAAGCCTCTCAAAGAAAATATCTGGCACCTGCTTTTATAAATTTCAAGAGGCAGGGAGATATTTTAATAATTGTCCTTCTTGGTTTGGTAATAAGTAACTATACAGTCTTACTGATGAATTAAAGTTAAGGAAGCTGAAGTGCCAGTTAAATGGTGTTGTGAGAAGCAATATATAACTCAGGAGGCAAGACCTTATTGTGTTTCTCCCCACCTTACACAATCTATATACTTGCTTTCTTATTCATCACTCAGTCCAGAAGTTTGATGCAGTCTGCAACACCCACAGCTAAATTTTAGTTTTCACTTGATTGAAATGGTACAGTTGGATTTTCACTTTCACTTCTCTTTGTGATGTTTGGTCCCTGTCTGTGGATCTGCTGCAGCACAGCATCAAAATCAGACTCTGCAGAGCTACTATTTAGGTTACTATTATTTATTCTGACTCATCCTGCCTAATTATACACATAGAGAAAGAAACCTTTTGGTTGACTTTGCCTTCCCTTGTAATCTCATATATCCAATTGGATCACTGAGCTGTTTATCTTCTGGAGATTGAGGTTGGTCTGTCAGGTTGTAACTGCTTCTAGAGCAGAGCAGAATTAAGCTGAGCCATATCCTAGTCTATACTATGCTGTACTAGTCTATACTTAGTCACTTCATGATGTTCCTTTTTCAAATCCTCCAGCATAAACACCAGCAAGAAGTCTAAGAAGAGTTTTGTAAAATGCATTTTGTTTCTTTTGATTGCGCTCTTTAGGAGGGACTGCGAACGTTGTGTGTTGCGTATAAGAAGCTCTCAGCAGAAGAATATAGCAATGTACAGGAGCTGCTTCAGGGTGCAAAGCTGGCCCTTCAGGAGCGGGATAAGAAATTGGCAGAAGTATATGAGCAGATAGAAACAGATTTTATATTACTTGGTGCTACAGCTGTTGAAGATCGGTTAGTTTCATTATTTCTTAGTTTCTTATCTTCAGTGATGATGACAAAGTAATTGAAGACTCTTTTTCTGCATTAAGAGAATTTTTAGGAAATCCCTTATTTTAATTGATTCCACACCCTTACCTTACTAAAGTTACACATGGTAACTTTATAACCTAGTGAGCAACTAACAATAGTTAAGTGTACAAAAATCAGTGTATTTGAACCGAGTAATAATTTATTGATCAAGTTAATAGGCGAAAGTTCCAGAGGGAAGGACTACAAAACGGGTATTGAGGAAATGAAGGAAGATTCTTTACGTCTTAAAAAGATTCAAAAACACCCACTAGTCCCCTGAACATTTTTAGAGTCCCACTTTGGGGAAAATTCTTAGATATGGTAACTTCTGTTGAAACTTTTTGTTTGTTTATGAAAATCTTTCAATAAAGACCTTTCTCATTTCCAAGCAATCCATCAATGTATGCTGTCAATTGACTTTACAGGCTACAAGAAAAAGCTGCTGACACTATTGAAGCACTCCAGAAAGCAGGAATTAAAGTTTGGGTTCTGACAGGAGACAAAATGGAGACTGCTGCAGCTACTTGCTACGCTTGCAAACTCTTCAGAAGAAATACACAAATACTTGAGCTAACCACAAAGAAAATTGAAGAGCAGAGTTTACATGATGTGCTTTTTGACCTAAACAAAACTGTCATAAGACAAAATGGCAGCTTAACCAGGGATACGTTCTCAGGGTAAGGAAAAGGTTGGATTTGCAGGCCAGAAGTGGGCTTCTGGGCATTTTGCAAGCAATGAAATTATGACCAATGACCTTAAGAACAACAGTATGCTTCAGTTTCTGTTGCTAATGTGTGAATTATTGTATGGCAATTAAGCATAAGCTTCTTTAGATAAATTTTGGGTTTCGGTCATGGTTCTTTATCTCATTTCTGGTACTACTTTTACTATTAAAAGAAAAGTCACAACTGATACTGTAATAATTTTTCCACCATAAAACTATTAGCAATGAGTTAACAAGCATTTGTGGTACTATTTTAGCAGAGATTTTCTATAACTCATAGTCTTGCAGCTTAAATCTCTAGACCAGGTAATTTTTCTTAGCTCTCCTTACAATTTATACCCCATTGATCTAATCAAGAACATTTGTATATTCAGTTAAATAAATAATTTTCATCCATGTCATCTGTACCATTTCGTTTAAGTACCACAGGTCTTACAAGGTGTGATCAAACATGTTTGTTTCACTTTTTGTGCAATGCCAAATTCTACATGTTAAAGCTCTTTGGATTTTTTTTTTTTTTGCCTCTATCTCCAGAGCTAGAGAATAGTACTAAAATAATACAAGCAGGATTCTACTTATATATGTTCAAATCCAGGCTAAAAATATTTGACTGTGATACACTAAACATTCAGTACATTGCCTGAAATTTATAATGATACCTTTTTATTTGATATCATTGTACCCCAATGGCATTGCCCTATTTGTGCCAACGGTAGCAAAGTGGTGAAAATATCTGGGAACTGTTATTAAATGTAGTTTACAGAATTTTTTCTTACTTGTCAAAATAGCTTCTGTTCTAGTAAAAAAAGATGGAGATGCCTAAAATACATAATAATAAATATGTGTTTTTCTCACAAACACAAACACTGGTGTTGGTGAAACCATGGTTGTTGAAATCCCATGCACAGTAGCGTATAACCTTGGAACACTGAAAAGAGAGTAAAAATAAACTGCGGTGTACATTTATACAACATTCAGTGTTGACCTGGAGCCTGAGGCTGCTGTGTACTGCAGGCAGATGCAAGGGTGCTCTGAAATAACTTGTCTGGATGCCACAGAAAATGGTTCTTGCAGTTCAGACCATCTTATCTTCCCCATTGTTCAGTATATGATGAAGTAGTAAATAAACTGCTTCCTGTGACTCTGGTTACACTTCTAGCAATGCTCAAATAACTACAGGCATACTGCTAATAGATTTTTATGGGTAAGAATATATTGTAATATTATAGGAAACATAAATAATTAATTTAGTATAACAAATAAAAGTAAACTTGTATTTGACTTAGCCACTACTCTAAAGGCAAAATATCCATACTCTAGATGTAGACAGTGGCTTTATCCATCTGGGCCAACAGGTTTCTTTTAGGCATTTCCTTCAAGGCACAATTTACTTCTGCAAACAAAAAATATTTCCTCATCAGAGTACCAAAGGCCTTTCCCTTTAACTTATTTTTCCTCTGTGTTATGGAGTGCGCTGCAAAATTAACTTTATTCCTGCAGCTTGGTTTACCTCACTGCAGTTCTTGGAATCTTTTCAAACCAAACTGAAAAGTCATTTATTATACATTTATACTCACTGGTCAAGTCACTGAGGTATCAGATTTATGCATTCAAACTGGTGAAGCACTGAGTATTTTCAACATAATCCAGAATTTTAAGATGTTGTACATATCAGTCTTATACAAGGAATTTCCTTTAGAAATGTGTTAACTTTGTGGTATTCTATACTCATTATTTTTTCATTAATTGATTTTCACATAATTCTTATTGCCAGATTTTAAATGTGTCCGAGAATTTTATAATGACACTTAGTTTATATTTTATCCCTGAACAGACTCTCTGCTGATACTCAAGATTATGGTTTAATTATTGATGGAGCAGCATTATCATTAATAATGAAACCAAGATACGATGGGAGCTCTGGTAACTACAGAGAGATCTTTCTTAATATTTGCAGGAACTGCACTGCAGTGTTATGCTGTCGAATGGCACCTCTGCAAAAAGCACAGGTTTGTGTTTAGTTTCATAATTGCTTGTTAGTGATGCACATATGAAAATTCTGAAGGTTAATACACTGTATGGCTTACTATGATAACTTAAGATGCTACCATTCATTTTTGTATCTTCTAAAATGGAAAAATGTTAAAAAAAAAAAAACGGAGAGGAGAATTTCTGCTGGCAAGCAATTTAGATAATGGTATTGCTAAAACAGCACCCAGCTGTGCATCTGAATTTGATTTAGCTACATATTATTCAAATTTATGGTTGGTATATGCTAATATGAACATATTTAATAAATGAACTAAACGCTCTCTTTTTAACCTAGCAATCTTTGTATGGTCTACTCTTTTGACACTGTAAGAACCGGTGTTATTTATTACTACAGAGTGATATTTTTTCTCTGTTTTTAACCTAAGTGGAAAGCCAAGAAGAATCCAGACAAAAAGTGTGTGCATTACCATGTTTAAGTATACCTGAATATTGCATTTGTTGTTTGTTTCAAGTAAAAATATATCCTTCCATTACTGAAACCTCTCAAGATAGCTGAAGAACTTTTAAAGGAAAGAAGTACTGGAATATGCATTCTTTTTTTCTCTCAGTTTGTCATATCTTTTTCTCAGTGTGCAGGTACAGCATATGTAACCCTTATTCACATTAACAGATGTATTTAGCCAGCACTATAACTATCTGGAGGTTTGTAGAAGTTTTCAGTTGCATCTTACTTGGTACCAAATTTACAGAGGTGATAACTTGTAATGGAGAGATTTGGAGTCAAATTTTTGTATACAGAGTCCAATATATTTTCTTAAATGTAAGAAAAAAGTTCAACACAGATGAGAAAGAGAAGTTTTTAGTCTTTCATTTCAGGATTTGTTTGAAATGGTGCACTCTGTCTCTGGAACCCTCTTAATTTATTGATGCACTGACACAACATTAAGCAATCTCAATATCTTCCATTCTTTGGCTCTTCCTTTGTCCTGTCCCATCTCTCTCAAAGTACTTTAGAAGTATTTAAAAAATGTTGGGAACGAATACTTTGTAACATGAAGAAATGGTGATCTTTATGTCCAGCTATTGCATTGAGTAATGTTGCTTTTGTGTTCCTTCAGAGAATTTCTTATTAAACATTTTTGGTAAATTTTTAAAAATGTTATACTTACGCAAAATAAGCAAACCATTATAGAGGAGAATTTCTAACACCATTTTTTTTCCAGATTGTAAAGTTGATTAAGTTATCAAAAGAACGTCCTATCACATTAGCAATTGGTGATGGAGCCAATGATGTCAGTATGATTCTAGAAGCACATGTTGGTATAGGTAAGACTGCTAGTATATTATTTCAAGTGAAATGGCAAGACCCATATATTTCTTAAAATAGGCAATCTCAAAGAATCAGCTTGTGTTATAGACAACTTTTCGTGCATTTATCCTAGGAATTGTATGAGATATAGTCATGATCTCCCATTACATCAGTACCATACAATTATTATATAATTTTGCAATTAATTTTATCTTTTTAATAGTTCTTTAGTTATTAAATAGCTTCACCTCTTTTGTTTTTTAAAGGAGTCATTGGCAAAGAAGGTCGTCAAGCAGCAAGAAACAGTGACTATGCAATACCTAAATTTAAACATTTGAAAAAAATGTTGCTTGTTCATGGGCATTTTTATTACATTAGGATATCTGAACTTGTGCAATACTTCTTTTATAAGGTAGGAGAGGAGAATGCTTATTCCAATTACATAAACCTCAAAAACTTAAATGGTAGTATCTAACTATATACAGTTTTTCCAGCTAATGGTACAAACCAGCAACAATTCCATGAAGAGATTTTCTTGAATACCAGATGCAGTGCTGAAGTGGGATTATTGGTTTTATTCTGAACATGAAGTGAAATAGCTTTTATATAGATAGATTCTATAATTGATGTTACATTTAAAACCAAAATTCTTAAATTATTTTTTCATATCCTGCAAATTCCATCTCAGACTGTTTTGCTTATTTCCAGTACCCTCCAGGTTGTCTCTATAGTGAACTTTTAAAGCACATTGGAAATAGTATTTGAGACCTTAGACATCACTGCATATTAAGTTATGCTGAGTTCATTAGGATAGTGTAGGTGGAGAAAGTTCATAGTGAGCATTCTCCTATTTAGAGAGTTTTGTTATTTCAAAATGCTGGTATCCAATTCAAGTTCTTTTGGTAAGCAATGAAAGATTATAGAAAGGACCTGTCACAAGGTAATTCAGAGTTCTGGTGTTTGACTGTGGTATAACTGGGAGAAGATGGCATTTGAGGTTACAGCTAGAAACATCTTACAGTTGCTTTGCTGGTAACCATGCTAATCCATGAGCATCCATGCTTGCTTATCATGGTTTATCTCCTCCTGCGGATTGTCCCGTTTTTGCTTTGCTTTAACTGAACTGTATTCCTGGATCCCAAATTTTACTGCCCTTCAATTTTCAAACTGTAGCCTTGTAGGATTGTCTTGAAAATATTTAAAGTGGGTTTTTTTTAATAGTACTACTGCAAGATGTGACTGTTGAGATTTAACAATATGGTTTTGTCTACTGTTCCTGCAATGCTTACTATTGTTAGCACTATAAAACTATGATATACTAATCTATAGCATTGTATATAAATTGGTGCTTACATTTCACTTGACAACAGTCACTTTGTTTTTCAGAATGTCTGCTTCATTTTTCCTCAGTTTTTATATCAGTTCTTCTGTGGGTTTTCACAACAGGTTAGTTGATCTTTTTCCATCAATGTAAATTATCTCTTTTGCTTTTTTTGTAACAAAAAAAGGATCTTTCTGAGAATTTAGTGTTAATTTACAAAGAACAACATCACTTTTGGTTCTTATGGTATTCAGTGGCAATTGCATTTAAGATACAGAAGTCAGTTATATGAATTATCATAAAAGCAATGTTGAAGTCAAGGAATACAGAAATACAATATTTGGAACTGGCAGTGCAAAGTGAAATGTCTGTGGGAAATGTACAGTCAGTTAGATTTAAGCCTATTGGATGTGAATAGAGGAAATCCTGAAAGATGAGTAATTGAATCAGTTGTTCATTTTTAGAATCCAGAATGAAAATGAAACAATAAACTAGTCTTCTCTAGCACGAACAGCTATGCATTACAAATTTCAGATGAATAGCAGCATTCAATTAGTTGAAAAGAAAATATAAAAACTGAAAAATAGAGGAAAAGTGAACTGTTGCTCACCAGAAAAGTGCCATCATTCAGGAGATGATCAGTATTTGCCTTCCTAAATTTTTGTTTCTTCCTCCCTTGCTCTCATCTAATTAATCTAATCTAACCTCTTCCTTCTTTGAATGAAGGAGCAAAAAACAAAGGAATGAATGGCTGAATTTAGACAAAAATAGTTTGTTTTCCATATTAAATTGAATGAGAGTTGGATTTAATTGGGAGAAAATAGTACTATTGCTTTGAATTTGTTGAAAGAAAGCCCCAGGAGGAGTTAAAATAACAAAACTATTTCTTCTGTTTTGGTTTCCATTTCAAACAACCACTGAAAGCTTTGTAGGTTTTTATAAAGCATTATTATGATTTGGATGTGAAAGCATGTCTTATGAAAATTTAGCTTAATTTTTATCCTTTTAAGTGATGAATATAATTTTGGATCATAAAGGGGGTTTTGATAGCACTTTTTCCAGAATAAATGATTACCAAATAGATTTTGAGAAATAAACAGCTCCCTTTGTGGATGACATGGTAGGTTTGAGGGTACACTGATGATACATATGTGAAAAAGCATCTCAGTGAGAAGAAAAATCAAAGACACATTGGGATATTTCATCTTTGGGATGTTTAGGAAGCTCATTGCAGTCACACACAGCTTAAAAATCTCTGGAGTCCTCTTGCTTCTTCTCTGAATATCTCCATGTTTTATAGACATTGAGGAAATAAAAGGGATGTGAGATACATGGATGTTGTGTCAGAGAAGAATTTCTGCCTCTAAAGGAATGTGCTCTTCAGTTTGGGTACTTTAGAGTTGGTATTACAGCTGATGCAATAGGAGGGGTCAGTAGATAGACCAGACTGGTCCATGAAATGAGTTTTTCTGCTGATTTTTTTCCTCCAGGTAAATGGAATACAAGTGGAGAGTTGTGTCCTATATCAGTTAGCAGCTGTTCAGGGGTATTTACCTCCATTCTGAAGGAATATAACTTTAGTTGCATGCAGAAGTTCATGTATTCATTTTAAATCAAGTCTCATGCAGAGGATTTAATTTTAAAGTAAGATAAAATTTTAAATTAAAAGTAGTTGATTTAATTCTTTTCCATCTACAGACTTTATATGATACTGCGTATCTAACACTGTACAATATCAGCTTCACCTCCCTTCCTATCCTCTTGTACAGTCTAATGGAACAACATGTCAGTCCAGAGACACTCAAGAGAGAGCCTTCCTTGTACAGGTAAAATTAAAACACTGTACCCCAGAGTTTGACTGTTCAGCTGGGGGACCTGTGTCTGTTACAGTGGAAGTCCTCAGGATTTCTGCACAACATCAGATACACTGCAACAGAAGGGTTGAAGATCACATGCATGGCCTACAAAGTACAGCAGATAAACATGGAGTTTTATATGCACATCTAAAAACCACACCATGCATTTGCTAGAGAGGGAGTGAGAGCAAAACAGAAATCACTCTTTAACAAAATCAAGTTAGGAGATTTAGTTTAGAACTCTTTATTTCCTCCAACCGTGGGGAAGAAACATGCAGAACAGAAGTATTTTTAAAAAAGAAAACATGCTGGTTTTTTCTACTTTACATGTTTTATTCTGAAAGATTGTTAGAGTGTATCAGAGTATGTATTCTGTGCGGGTGTCCAGCATTATCCTCTGCATTGTTGACTCACTTCTGGGCATTGGGATTGACTTGTTTAGGTTTTTAGCCACTTGAAATACAGTTCTTGCCTATTAACTGCATTTGGCCGTCTAAATTAGGAACAGTGTCCAGTTGAGATCCTTGTAGCTGCAAAGCCAGTATATTTCAGGGAGGGGTAACAGTAGATAATAAAAGAAAAAACATTCTTTGAAAGAAGCAATATTAGCTGCCCAAACGTTAATCAATGTAGTGATATGTTTTTAACAATTAAATTGAAGAGGAATACAAGAGATTACTGTTGAGCTTCAACAGTAATGTTTTTATTTTCTCTTTGATGTTTTGAATGTTTTTAATTTAGAAATGGTAGTTCAGAAGCCTTTTTTTTAGTTTATGAAAGCTAGCAGAGCTTATTTGTGAGAAACCTGTGGGTTTTGATACCCAAGAGAGCCTATTGCTAAGCTGCTTTGGGCAATAGTAGTTGTTCTGGGCCAGGTGAGGCTATTGTTGACCACCTATGGGTTTGCAGTCTGTATTATTAATCTCTGGGGAGAAATTACTTTATAAGGTCATCAGACAGTCTTTATGAAGTTCATATGGTGGAAGCACTGGTTGGTAGTAAATGTTTCTGTAACTCAGGGTTTTCATTTAACTGTGTCCTGATTTACTCTGATGCATTCTATACTATATGCCAAGTTGATACATACCCATTCTGTGGAGAAGAACTCAAGTTGTAACATTTAAAATTTTTTGTAGTAAGAAAATGCATGCTAGTGAAGAGTTCTGTTGTTGACAAATCCCTCTATGTTTTTGTGGAAAAATATTCAAGAACTCTATTTGACCTGAAGCTTCAAGTCAGCTGTAAACCCCTTGTTTCACATTCCACATAAAATTAATTTTTTATTTTGTTGCAATAGTCCATGTAAAAGTATCCTAGGGGAAATAAAGCAAAGTCTCCAGAGACCTCTAGTGTTTCCATTTAATATCTGCAGTGGATCATGACATACATAGCAAGCACTGGAAAAGAGATACCTTCTCTAAAAAGATTGAAAAGTAAATGGGTACAGCCCAGGGAGTTTGCCATTATTGAAATAAGCAGAATTATAGGAAGCAGTAAAAAGGGTTTAGTAAGAATTAAATAAAAATTAATAAAGAGGACATTTTGAGGAAGGAGTTAGATTTGAAGTGGTAGACAGTTGTAATGTGGAAATGTTGAGGTTTTCAAGGAACAATATTAATTATCTCATTTATCTGGGATTTTCAAGCCTGCTGATAATGAATATGTTTCTTGTCTCACACAGAGATGTTGCCAAGAATGCTTTGCTGCGCTGGCATGCATTTGTTTATTGGACATTCCTAGGAGTGTTTGATGCTGTGGTATTTTTCTTTGGTGCCTATTTTTTGTTAAACAACACAGTTGTGACCAGCAATGGACAGGTTAGTGTTGGATTACATCTGTCAATGGTAATTTTTTAAATGCCAGTTGCAAAAAGAACATAGTTTTAATGGTTTTCTTCAATATTTCATGAAAGATGATAACTTTTTAGTGAGTTACTATGGGATATATGGGTTATCTGTTTAGTAAAATCTGAACTATGCAATAAAACATACTGTGTATTAGTAAGCAGAGACATAGGATTGGATACTAATTAGGAGGAATATATAACATAAATTCCACGCATTACTTCTGAATTTATACAGTAATTTTTCTGTTTCATACTTAACATGCATCTGATGATAATCTGTTTAACATATCAAAAGACTCTTAGTAGAGTAGTTATGAATGATCATAAAAGATCTTAAATGTAACAAGCTTTTTAATGGTTTAATTATTTTGACATATAGCAGCTTAAAATAATCTACTTGCTTTGCAGTCACACGAATGCAAATTTTATTAACTTTTGCATTTTATTTTTTTTTATCCATTGGTATTTTGGTCTATTTTATTTGTGTGCTTTTTTTCTTTTTGCTACTTGCTTCTCTTCCTATCCTCAGCTAATGACAACCAGCACTCACATGGTAAGACTATTGTGGATTTGTCATGATATCCATTTCATCTTTCACTGTTCTTAAATTAAACTGTTAAAGAGCAGTAAAATATCATTTAAGCCTACAGCTAGAAATGTTCTTTATAGCTACTCTATAAGTACTTAAAATAAAAGGAACTTCATACAAAGTGTATTGAGGTATATGAGGTGTGGTAAAGAACCATGAACTTTAAAAAAAGCTTTTTGCTTCCTTGCATTTTGTTATTCTGTTGTATACTTTTCTGTAACCTATGTTTTGTTGCTGGCTCTTTGCTATAGAAATTTTTTACAGTTTATGCTATAATGTGCTTTAATGGCTTTAGAAAATGTCCTCAAAGTGAGAGAGAAAACAAACTCAACACAATTTTGTTGCCTGTATGCAACATGCACATTTGCTAGAAATGCAGTGTTCACATACCATTGAAAACCACCTTTGTGACATCTGTCAGGGAATGAGCTTCTACTGTGAGAGAGAACACTTGTTAAAAAGCATTTTTCCTAAGGACACAGTGAACTTCCACTAGACAGAACTACACACTGCACTACAGCTTTTTTGGGTACCATTATGCTCTCTGTTAGATGTCCAAAATTCTTCATCACCATATACTTACGGTGCTGAAAATTAGAGTTGCCATACCTGTACCAATTTTGTAAAGAGTTCGTATTGCAAATATTCTGACTCAGTTCCTTTCTGAAATTCTAGTTGTCTTCCATTGCACACATTCAATCTAATTCTAAGGCTCTAAAGCTGGATTAATGCCTAATTCTCAAATTTCAGATGTTGAAGTCTACAACTAGATACCCATGTTAACACTTAAAGATAATGTGTTGCTTCAGGAGACATTCTGAGTCTTGAATGTCTGTGATAGAAAATTTGTCATTAATTTGAGGATGCATGCCTGTGTTTATGTATAAAACTTGAGAGATACTGAACTGCAATTTTAGATTTAAGGCCTGAAAATTTCAAGTGTTCAGGAATAGTCAGAGACACTTACATGAGTGCACAAATGAATGCTGATAGGTGTTGATAGTTATTTCCCAGTTTTTAAATTATGCTACATCTGGAAAAATTCAGTGAAGAATTTGAAGGTTTGAAAGATTTGCTACTGCAACAAGATGTTATTATTGAACAGGGGAAAGATGGAAAGCAGTGAAGAACATAAAAGAGCTGGCAGTAACACTAATGCCATAAGTGATACATAGTGATCCAAGTCAGGATCCAGATTGTTAAAATGGGTGCTGAAGCAAAAATTTACTTTTTTTTCCCCCCACAAATGAACTAATCACTGTTATTACAAAACTAGTAAAAAATTACCAAAGATCTTTCCCATACAATGATGCCTGTCAGACTAAAATGAATGTACCGTTAAGCTTGCTTCCAAACACAATTCCCCCCACAATGTTTCTCAGTATTTAGAAATTAGTTTGAAACATTTTGCTTCCTGTAGTGTGATATTAGTAGAATAATGGAAAAGTGTAATTCTGATCACTGAGACCTACTTCATAAATGCCTCCCTTGGTCACTTTCTGGTAAGCAAAATTAAGATGCCAAAGATTTATCTCCTATAAATTGTTAATAATTTGTGATGCTGCTTTGTGTGTATGGTATTCCACTGTGGATAGGACATCATGGTTGGTGTTGCAAAAACATACAGTTAGAAACCAGCTAGAGAAGAAAGGTAAGAAGAAAGGGAGACACTGCAGAAGTCATTGCAAATGTCATCTTAGTTTACCTATATAATACAATGTATTTCCTGGGTGGTTTTCTTTATTTTTACAATTGATACAGGGTACATTAAATGCAATTAAGCAGGGTTGAGAGAGACTAAGTTAAAAGGAATAACTGAATGAGAAATACAAAACAACAGGAAAGAAGATAGGTGAGCAGAATGCTGAACTGGTACATGGAAGATCAACAAATAAAGTCACAGTAGGTGGAAGGGAAGTCTTGGATAGGCTGGAAGCAGAACACAGAAAATACTTGTTAATGAACTAGATGTTAATAAACAGACTTACAGAAGAATGATTCATTGCCTGAAGACATGAGTAGTATCTTGAGACATTCAGTAGTTAACAGACATTGTGAATTTTTGTAACTCACACCTTCCCATATTGCTTTGCTTACCTTTCTCTGTGCCAAAGTAGCAGCTTTATGGATCTTGTCCCTGTGCTGGGACCTCACTTTCTGAGTCAATAAGATGGGTGGATAAGGGATTTGGCTGCAGAGCAATGCTTTCTGTCTAGCCTAACAAACAGACAGGGGAAGGTAGTTTCAAATGCTTTATTTAATCTAGCAACTTTTATTGCAAGTATGGACAAATCTATTCAGTATGCAGAAATGTAGACTGACACTAGGTTCTCTGAGAGATGCTATATATGACAAGAGAATCTGCAAGAAGAAGGTTGGTAAATGGCATGATTGGAAGTTGCTGATCCAGATTCCTGTCTGGTGTTAACTGCACAGGCTTTTTTAGGTCACAGAAAGTAAAATGATGTCATGAGCCTGTTACATATCAAAGTAAAAGATCCAAATGATGAAGGTTTTCTGAATTTTGTCTAGTGTTCAGTGGACTCGGTCACACAGTAAGTAGTTTTAAAATAGTGAAATGATTACTGAGAATAATGAATAATGAATCTTCTGGGCCAGTCATGTGTTTATTTTAGGTTTTTTTTCCATTCCCAGTTGATTGCATTATCTTAGCCTAGCTTCCTACTGATTTATGTCCTGTGGCTAGCTGTGGTCTTCATTCAAAATTTTTCACACAGAGCATATTTGTGTGATCATCTTCCCACATGGATACCGTGTCATGTAATATTGGGTGACCTCATACAAAAAAAGTGTAGATTTGACATAATCAAGTCCAGCTCACTGCTCTGTGCACGGCTAATTAAAATTAATTTGCTGAAGGCTTTGTCTAGTCTTTTTCAGGATTTCAGTATCTCTGAAATGCAGATTCCATAACCTTTCACGGCAACCTATTCCAATGTCCTTCTGTCTTCATGGTGGAAAAATTTCTCACAATCCCTAAGCAAAATATTTCTTGTTGTTGAAGAGGGATTTGTTTCAGTTCTTCATCATTGTAATTCTTCGGACATTTGTGGGCAGCTGCTAGATTGTTTCACAGCCTTTCCTTCACCAAACTAAGCTCCTTTACCCCTCTTTGCCGAAGAGCCATAGGCTGCTAAACACCTTGGTTGCAGGCCACTGATCATTTCCTGGTTTTTTCATATCACTCATGAACTGAGGGGCCCAAAGCCCAGCAGTGTTCCAGGTTAAACCTCAGTGTAGCTGAGTAGAGGGGAATAATAACCTTTCTTCAGTTGCTGTGCAGTTGACCTTATGTATAGACAGAGAACACAGTATAGGCTTGTATTCAGCCTGCAGTCCACATAACCCCACTGCAACTTCCTTTCTTCCTTTTCAGTAGGGCCATTGCACAGCCAGTCACTGCTCCATCGTAGGTGTAAATCTTTGCACTTCTCCTTATTTAATTCCGTAAGGTATCTGTTAGCCTGCTTCTCAAATCAGCACAGGTCCCTCTGGATTGAAACTCTGTCATTCATTATTTCAGCTGTTCTCTACTTTTATGCCACCTGGTAGTTTGCTTATGATATTCTGTCACCATCCAGGTTCTGACAGGGATATTCCATGATTTCCAGCCCAGTCGCAGTTCCTGGTGTGACTGATTACCAGAAGCCAACCATCCACCAAGGTCTTTTGAGTCCAGTGGTTCAACCAGTTTTAAACTGCAGTAGTAGTCCATTTAGCCAGCTCCTGCTTCATTACTGTCCAAGTGTCAAATGCCTTGTTAAATTCAAAATACATTGCATCCACTGCTTTTCCTTCTTAAAAACAACTTAACCTGTTGGTCCCACATGCAAGGAGGAGGTTTGTTAGTGAAGACTATTATCCAGAGTACTGAGTAATTCAGCATTTTTTTTAGACTTTCCACTAGGTTGTCTTACCACTTCATCAGCAGACTTGCATTCTTCCTTTGAAGCAAGGATATCTGTAAATATCTTTTTCTGTCCCCCTCAGTAATCCTAGTTAGAGCTGAGTTTTGTATGTGATTTGTTCTTCTGCTTTTATGCTGTTTGCTGCCTGCCCATATTGTCATCTCTTGAATGCTCCCATTTTTCCTTTTTGTCTATGAAGTAACAGCCTACTTTGCCAACTGGATCTTCTGCTGAAATTCCATGCATGCGTAGAAGTGTCATTCCTGAAGTTGTAACTGCAGAAGGGAGTTCATGAGATCTCAAGAGTTATCTTTCAAAGTAATTTGGATCTCTTGGAAACTTCTCTTTCATGGGTGCAATACTCTGAATCAAACACAGTCTCTTCTAAAATACAGCATCCTAACTGTTGCCTAATTTCCCAGTATTTCTCTTGATCCTGAACCTGGTCATCTGGTAGCTGCTGAAGTTCAAGGAATCCTCTGTGACAGTATTCACCACTAGTTCTTCCCTCTGTCAGCATTAATGGTCATTTCTGCCTACTTGAAAAGCAGACGTGTTTTTATGTCATTATGCAAGCGGGGAGAAAATCAAACACAAGTTAAAAGTCGTTTACCTTAAAACATATGTGGATGTTTTTGTACTTGTATGGTTCTTATACTTATCTGTATAACATGCTGTTGAATCTCCAAGAAATTGTTGGATGCAAAGGACATCCAACAGAAAAGGGAAATCAGGAAAAAGATGGCATCCAAGATTGTTTTTCAATCTCAGTGATTTGTTAATTGTGCTACCCTTTATTAGGAAATATATGTGTGGACTTCAAGTTCAGAGCAGAATGTTGGTTGTGGTCTTTTTTTGTCTGTCTGAAATCTGAGGTGTGTACACACAGAGTAAGAAACCAGAGCACTTTGCACTGCATAGATCGTGTAGGAATTCACTTTGCTCAAGTGTCAGGTCATGAGACAAAGCAATACTAAGCTTTAAGATGTTCACACTGAACAATTCACAACATGGTGGACAATATTGCCTATAACTGCTTTGGACCATTTTTTATAGATATTTGGAAATTGGACCTTTGGAACAGTGGTGTTTACTGTGCTTGTATTCACGGTTACATTTAAGGTAAGGTATGCTTTATTTTATCCACTGAAACTTCTTAAAACTTGTTTTTTAATTGTTGCTTATTTATATTAGTTTCTTTATATCATCATGCATTGTTTTATTACTTTGAATAGAAAGTTTGCTATCTGTGCCTTCTTAACTGTGCTCAAACTTGAAAGATGTTTTTAACTACTTGTGTGTAGAATTCTTCCCTATTTTCAAAGGGTATAATTCTGGTTTATCTCCTGCTGGGAATTCCTGTTGTGTCTAGATAGTAATAACATCATATATTATCCTTTTTTTCAGCTTGCAATAGATACACACTATTGGACATGGATAAATCACTTCGTGATCTGGGGATCACTGGTATTCTACATTGTCTTTTCTCTACTCTGGGGAGGAATTACTTGGTATGAACCCTAATATTAACTGCATTGCAAAAGTTGTTTCAGAAACATAAAGTTGTTATATTTCACCTTTTTGTCACAGAATTAAATTTAGCCTTTATATAATCCAGAACTCTATTTTAAACACATTGTAATTGCTAACTAGAGTAGTCAGCTCTTCTATCAATAAATGTCTGCTAAAATCTTCTTAAAGAAGAACGCAAGGAGAATATCAGACCGCAGACTACCCCATTGGGTTTTATCTCAGTAGTGTTGATTAAAAGCAGCCCAAGGGTTGGTTCAAGGAGCTGACATTGCCTGAGTCAAAATGTCACAAAATAGGTCATGTCTGTTCAGAAGGTAATTACCCACCTACTTGCTGAGCTTGTGTAGGAAGCTGGCTGTAGCAGTCAAACTAGAGACAGGGACCAGAACTCAATATCAAAGTCATGTGGATGTCCAAGAGTCCTTTGTTTGAGCTCATTGTTTTGCCTCCTTACTCATCAAAGGGGTGTCTGATCACCTACTTATTCATGGTGGTAAGAAGCTTTGTAGGAATTAGTTGTAGGAATTGGCTCTTGTCCATAGCCAATTTAAAGTGTTGGGGGGGGCTGCTATTAAGAGTTCTATGTACTTGAAACTGAAAGTTTTGGAAAGGAAATCAAGTTGGAACAAGTTCAGTTCCTTACTGTGTCTGATTGCCATTAGGGGCTGGAAATTTTTTTTCACACTTGTAGAGCTCTCAGTTACAAGGCCGTCTTTTTAACTATTGCTAGCAGTTAAGTACTATTCTACTTTGTATTCACAATATTTTGATGGACTAGAGAAGGAGAGGGCAAACTATTGCTTGGTGATTAAGATGCCATTTAATTTAGAGAAAGGATTTGTATTTAGCATGGCTTTTGCAAATGAGTAACTACTTCTTAACTACTTGGATATTTAGCTGCCTCTTCTTTTTTCTAGTAATATCAGATCTCAGTTTCTTTAGCATCAGTTTGCAGAAGAGACATTTTCCCAATGGTTTTCCAACCAGCATTGCTGTGTGTTAAACATGTGACTGTGTGTATATAAAAATTAATTTCAGCTTAGTTACCTTTTTAGTGTGCAAATACTATCACTTTTTGAAAACCATCAGGAAACTGCCCTACTGGTTTTACACTGCAGTGTTGCTGCAAACTGTCCCTTGATCTTGGCTCAGTGATTATGGCCTCTGATTCCCAGTACCATACAGTGCTGGCAATGATTTTAATTTTAATGATCATCCAACTGCATGGGATGCAGAGAGGTTGGGAAGAGAAGGTATTAATAGTGTGGTTAGATAAGTATGTGGTGCATAGGATGGGGAGCATAACATGAAAGTATTAAGAGATACTTATGGGAGCCTGAGAGGTGTGAAAATAAGTATGGTTAACAAGATTAGTCTGAGGATGCACACAAAGGAGTGTGCCTTAGCAAAGACCAGGGGAATGGTGGGTGGGACACTAAGAAGAAAGGTGGAAAATACCTGGGACAAGCTAAGGGTACGTGGAAGAGCATAAACACATTAAGAATGAACTTAATTTATCTTTGCAAGGGAGAAACACTATGGCAGGGAGGGGACAGCATGATATTTCCTGCAGTCTGGAAGACAAAAGGAAGGTAGTTACCTCCAAATGGTGCATGGCTAGCACCAGCTCCCTTTGAGAAGACTGGGATGGATGAACTCCCACAAACTGGGAAACTGAACCTGAAGTATCTCACTATTGGCATAATTCTTGTATTTAATACTGTCAGCCTTTCTTTCGTGAAGTGTAAAAATTATTTTCTCTTTTTTCCTCCCAGGCCTTTTCTCAATTATCAGAGAATGTATTATGTGTTCATGCAAATGCTATCCAGTGGTCCTGCGTGGCTGGGTATAATTCTGCTCATAACTGTCAGCCTTCTTCCAGATGTTCTGAAGAAGGTCTTATGCAGGGAGTTGTGGCCTACAGCAACAGAAAGAATCCAGGTAAATAATCTTTTTCATTGTGAAGTTAGGCATTTTTTGTATTACAAGTGTCTAATCACCTAGGCCAAGGTCAGAGATGAGATTAAAGCAGAGGTTCCCCATCTGTGGTGTCTAAGCAATATGGTGAAAAATGCTGCCAGTTATTTACATGGTAGCATTAACCTGAGTCCTGGGGCAACACTTGTGCCTCCATACCAGCAACCACAGGGAAATCTGCTGATGAGGGTGCTGGGAGACAGCTACATGGCTCAACGTGATTTCTGATTTGAGGAGATAAGAAGGGCAAGGGGATTGGGATCTCCAAAAGGGTAGATAAGAGGCACTTACATCTGATAACATGCTGATGCCTGCTACAAAAACACATGTATTAAAACTGACTCATGTCTTATTTATAGTTTTTTCCTCTTATATTTCCTCTTATATTTTGCCTGTTCTGATCCATTATTTGTACATAAATGTGCCCTGCTGTACCCATGGGAAGAGTATTTTAAAATCTATTCTCTCCTTTCATCTGATCAGGCCAAAAGGAGAAATGACTGTGTAAATACAGGCAATGTCTCCTAAGGGTGGAGTGGAAGCCAGGTTCTGTGGGAACCATGGTGCCATGCTGGGGACATGAATAGAAAATGTTTCCTGTATTTTAACCCAAGTAAACTTTTATATATTATGTATGTTAGAATGTGAAGGACAGTAGGGGTGTGCTGAGCTTTAAACTTAATGTTTAAAGGCCCCTGCCCATTTCAGCCCATGAGCTGCCACCAGTAGGTTAAAAGAATGAGTTACTAGTAACAAAAGGGATTAGGTAGCATTTTGATTTTTAATTGAGAAGGTTCTTTGCATTAAGAGGAAAGTAATAAAGGAACTTCGCTACCAAGGAGAATAAAATATCCCTGTGGCAAATGTAAAACCTCTGCCACTGTTTTGTATTCCTAGAATGTACAGGTGTAATAATGCCTTACTTCAGGAAAGAATAGAGAATAGCAGGAAAGCATTCCCAGGCAGATCAGTACTTAATGTTTTTTCATTCAAAGATCTTAGATGTCATATGTACTACTTGTGGAAAGAGTTGACCTCAGTATAGATTCTGAATAGTTAATTTGAAAGTCTAAAGAGAGAGAATGAGCAAGGGTTAAGGTGAAGAAACAAGCTAGTAAATAAAAACCCCTGCTAAAGGTTTTGTGGCATTTCTTACAGACATTGTCTATTAGTACTGGAAAATGTATCAGTAGTCAAGCAGACTTTGGGCTCAACACTGACAATATTCATTTTTTAATATTTAGTCAAAGATCTGTGACTTTTAACCAGTTATATCGCTTGTGTTTCTTCTTTCCTCTCTTTGTTTCTTCCTGTCTTCCAATCCCCTTTGTCTAAATAACTGCTACCTTGCTTTAAACATAAATGATGTGCTCGGTTGCTTCCTACAATCTTCTGGGGAAATCAGACTAAACATCAGTGCCTTTCTGTTGAGCAGTCCACCATCTTTATGCTTTCTCAGACTTCAAGCAGTCTAAGTTTCTAATGGAACAAAAGGTGACTTTTTTCTGCCTTTCTGCATGCTTGGCCATTTCATTCAAAGGACTTTATAAAGTTGATCATCAGAAGTTATTTACCATACTCATTATCTCCATTTGTGATTCATGTCAACTATATTTTGAGGGATACAATTTAGTACAGCTTTTTCCTTCTGAGTATCTCAAAGATTGTATGAATTGTTGTCACAGTCCATCACTGTCACTATCAATTTTTGTCGCGGTTCTTGCTGCATTTTACAGAATGTTTCTGCCTCAGGAATCTATGATTCTTTTATCCTCATATTAATCATTGGTCTGTCTGTAGATGAATGCCTGTTGTGTTTCCATTGTACCTGAATAAGTGGGATAGTGGCCACACAAACAAGTGATAATTCTGATTAGGCTGATGTTGCTAGCATCATACAGAAAATGTGATACTGGAAATGTGACACTTAAGCAGTCTTTGGATATATTAATGTATCTTCTCTGCTGCTAGAAAATGCAGCTTTTTTCTTTTTCAAGCATGCATTTTAAAACTGAGCTTTCCTTATGTTCCCTTTTATGAAATTCTGTGCTCTTTCTAGAAAGAAAACAACTCAAGGCCTGAAAGTTCATGACACTATTTAATATAAAAGTAGAAGAAATGCTAGTAAATCTTGTTTCTCCTACAGTCTGCAAGAAAACTGTTTTTTACTTAATATTCAGAGACTGTCGGTTTCCATTGCAGATTTTAGATCTTTCTTTCTCAAGTGGTTAAGATAAAAAAATGTATTTTCTCATTTTTTCCCCCTCAAAAATAGATGGTCAATAAAATTTACTGTAATTATATAAATCAGAGGGAAAATAGAGGTTTTTTCACTATCAACAATTCTGAATAAAATTGTCTCTTAAGTGTCTTAGGATTGGTTTGAACTGAGCTTATAAAAAAGCATTCTTTATAAGTGTACTGCATTCCTAAAATGTACAGCTTTCTTATAACAAAAGGGCTTTGGGAACAACTGAAAAGATAAACATAGGACTAGTGACCATTTCCCAGGTTACTAAATTGGTTCTACTCAGCAATAAGAATACATAAAGCCTTTGAAGCAGTTCTTATACTTCCAGAGTTTTCAGTCATTTGAGAGTCACTTCAGTGTGTGGTGAGCGATTGTTTACCATCATTAACATTTGAATGTTTTTAAACATTCCACATATAGCTCTGGGGCTTTTTCAGAGAGCTTTTCTGTGATATAATATATATATATATATACATACATACAGACATATATGTGTATACAGACACATATATGTGCATACAAGTATATGTGTATATATATATGTGCATGTATATGGATATTGATATAAATATTATATACATAGGAACTGTTGTCTTTCTTGGGCTACAACATTATTTCTGCAAAAGCTTTGGAGGAATCTGTTGCCTTTTGGTAATTTTGGTCAAAATCTGCTTATTTCTTATACATGTGGTCTCTGCAACTCTGGCTCAATGACACAGACTGAATTTTGTGCTTTAACTGGTGACTGTGCAGCTGCAAGGTTTCTTTCAGCATTTACTTTTAAAAAGCAATAGGGCATTTTTTAAATATAGCAAATCTACATTGGTTATTTTTTCTTTATTCTTCTTTCATTAGTAGCAGGATTTTAGGCACTCTGTTAGGGAAAATATAAATTCAATTTAAATTATCCTATTTCCATTTTTATAATTTTCATTTTGATTGACAGTGCTTCAGCAATTCCAAGTACTTGGTAGCTGAAATACCAGGTGTTTAGTTTCTGAGCTGTAAATGACTTCTGTACTTTCATTCCTTTTAAAGAAATATTTTTCTTTTTCTCTTTGTTTTTGACTGATGATTTTTACTGTGCTTTCACTCAGTCACAAGCATGGGCCATCAGCCATGTTATGAGATCTTGACCCTTTGCTGCACCTGGGGAAACCTGGGGAAGCTTCTCTGGGATTCATCATTCTTCTGTTCCTCAGTGGCCTTAGCTGCTGTAGAACAACTGCCCTGGGTGCTCAGACAAGTGTTCACCAGCAAACTGCTGCCTTGTCTCGTGTCAGGCTCCTCCTCTGAGGGAACAAAGCAATGGATCTTGCTGTTGCAATCTTTGAATGCTGTGGAAGAAGTTTCCTTGGCAGCTCCCTGGCCCACTCTGCCCACAGTGTAATGATGGAGCTGTAAGTCAGCCTTGATGAGCACCACCCCATCACCTCCATGTGGAGCACTCCCTTGGTGTGCCAGGTGTTCTGGGGAGTGGGAAAACAGGATGTCCACTCCTTAATGTAGGATCAATTTGTACCACAGGCACCTCTCCCATTCAATGCAGGTTGTTGTTAGAGGGGCAGGACACAGAGCATGCAGTACTTAGTCAGTTTAGTGCTTTTGAGAGTAATTTTTAACAGAGTTTGAAATGGAATTAAAAACACCCTCAAATGATTAGTCTCAGGATCCAGAAATAGAAACCTTGTTTTACACTGGATAACCTTTCCATTTTAAGACTGTGAGAAAATCCATCACTTTTACAAGACTTTGCTATAACAGTTACCAAATGGTACAATTCATTCACATTTCTTGTATTCATCAAGAGTCTCACTGTTTTTCCTCATCCTTGCAGAAGAGTATGAGACATAAAAAAGGCCAAAATGCACTGCCGAGCTGCGATGGGCCACTTCTTGAAGGAAATCTTTCACCTTCCGAGCCATAATTAGATCAAAGCTAGGTAACAGTACTGTACGTGTTGCCAATTTGGATTAATTTCTTTTGGTGCTATTTACAAACCAACTGTTTCCTCCAGAGTTTTTGATGTACTTTATCAGTATTGATAAAAAACATTATGTTTTACTTGGAGAGCCTAGTTTTTGCAAGAGATGTTCCATGCCACAGGTAAGATCTTTTTGTCTTAGAAAGTTAATCATGTAAAGCAAACCAATAAATCGATATACCCATATTCATGTCCTATATAAATACATTGTATTATGTATAGGTGTTGTGTGACATTTCTTCTGTAAGAGCTGCATTCATTATTGCAGTGTGTACTCACATTACACTACAGTGTAGAATACATAAAGTCAGAGGCAATTCTTACCCAGGAGCAGTTTCTCCATCATCTTTCATGTTCTTGAGTACATATATAGACCAAATGCAGATGGTAACATGTGGAGATAACCACAGCAAGTCACTTGTGAATAGGACCTTGGGTCAGAAGAGCAGGGCTGTGCGTGTGACAGTGTCTGTCACAGTGCTGTGTTCTGTACAGACCAGGGCATTGCTGTGCTACTGCCTCAGATGAAGAGAGAAGTGTGATAGTTTAGCTGAATGTCTGAGACAGCAGCATAAGCAGTGAACTAAATTCCCCAGACATAAGGCCAGCAGAATGAAGTTATCTCCTTGCTATGCCACTGATGACAAACTAGTAAGAAGGCACACTTTTTTTTTACTGTAATGATTCTCACCTGGATGCCATGACTGTTCCAGTCCCTTCATGCTCTCCTGACCCCAGAAGCAGCACATGAGGAGCTAAGTGAAGGTGCAAAGTTAGCAGTATGTGAAAAGGACAAATGTCATGTGCTCTGTGTGCTGTATGATTTTAAAGCAACTGAAGGTAGCTGAAGTATCTGATTTGCTTTAAATGACTGTTGCACAAGTAGTAATAGAAAACACCAACTTCTTTGACTAGCTTCAGGCTTGGTAAAGGCTCTTGTCTTGGAACCATATGTAGAAAAATGCATTTTATTTTTAGAACTGTCTGTGGTAACTAAAATGCTCACTTTCTAACTCAAAGAAAAGGAAAATTAGTTACCAAACTGTATGACTACTCCCTCTTACATTTCCAAAGCAAATCTGCTGATGCGTTACTTGATTTTTATGTAATAATGTTGCTATTTGGTCTATATGTGTTTAAAAGAACCCAGGCCTCACTGTGGTGAGCAGTTTAGGAGAGTTTTGTGACCTTTCCAACAGTGTGTTTTTTAAGAGAGCTTTCAGATTACTCCAGATTATGCAAGAGTAGTGTTTCAAGTTTGTGATTGGCATTAAAGAGTAATGTTACATTGCAGCCAAAGTTCTATAAGCTACATCATTAATATTTACTTTGTGATTTTTTCCTTTTGGTGTTTAAAAGGACAAAATCACTGTGTTCTGATTAACAGGGAAGAAGGGAATGATACAGGATTAACTGATTTATGTAGCATTCATGGAGAGACTGATTAATAATATTGCTTTGAACCATGTTTATAATACATTTATATGTTAGATACCATCACAAAACCTCCATACCTCTATACCTGGAAATTATATGTGCATTTAGTGAAAAGAATTTCATAAACTCATTGGGGAAAGGCCTGTGCTAGTTTTATTTCAATTTGTGCACACCTCCAGGCTCTTGTCATGAAGCTGTGGTGTTCTGTAGTCCTGAGCATTTTCTGACTGGAAGTGCCAATTCTGCCAGAGTGACTGTGTGAGAAAGATAAATTTTAATGGACAATTAGACCAAGGTAGTGCTGAGATGTACAGTATAAATTGCCTGTATAGATGCTACACGTAACCTAAGCAAGTCTAAAATTCAGTACTGCTTAGAAGTAGGAAGCAAGTGTGTTAAACTCTGGAACCTTCCTCTTAGCACAAACTGACTGTAAAGAATTTCCTCTCTTTGAACTACCAGGCAAAGTGCTTGAATCTGTCCTGTCTTGAAATTACACAAAAGTTCAGGGATAAAAAGATGTACCAGGAGAAATTCCAAAATTAAACATAACCTTGATCTAAAACACTTTCATTTGAAGGCAGGTCTCTGTGTCTTCATCTCTTCTCTGAAGAGCCCATTATCAGGTTTGGAAGTTAAGTGTAAAATCATGCCTCGTTCTGTAGTCTTAGTATAAAACTAATCATGTTGAAACTGGTTGATTGCAAAGCAACACGAGGGATTATACTTTGACATGAAACAAATATCCAGAGTAGTGATCTAGGGAAAGGTGTTTTTATACCAAGGGGACAGTGGTCCTATAAAAGAAAACAGTTACATACTTTTGGTTCCTAGATTGTCTATTTACTGTGTATTTGTTTCTTTATTTCCCTTTAACAGAAGGCATCGAGGCACTGTCAGGAGCACATCTCGGAATTCACACCTCTTGCCTGTCTGAAAAGCCCAAGATACAGGAGCAGTGACTGCAGCAATTCCCCAGCAAGAAGGTCTAATTCTCATTCTAAAAAAGTGATGTTTACGCAGTGGAAAGGCATTGATTATTCAGTACTTCCATCTGTTTTTGGCTATTCAAATAAGCACTGGCGTTCCAGTGCAGGCTACCACTACGGTGGGTCAGGTTTGGAAACGTCCATATGACAGAACACCAAGTCAAGCCTTTAAAAACTGTGGTTTTGTTTATTTATTTTTTCAGGAAACAGATGTGTTACAGAGACATATTAAACTATATGTGGCTTTTGCAGTCTGAGGTAGTGTTGAGAAAACAGGATCAAGAGCTAGAAGTATGAACCCTTCCAGGCCAATAGGCCTCTTTTTATGTTTTGAACTACTGGAGCAATGAACAATCTGCACAGTCTGGTACTGTGAGACTGGTAGCACTAAAAATTCTCTTCATCCTGTGTCAAGACTTCTGTGTATTTACTACTTCTGTCATCTTTAGTGATTTCCTTTGTTACTTGAAGTGCAGTTTCAGTCAGTGACCTACATTTTGAGATCAACAGTTTTAATTTTAAGCTAGGAGCAATTGTCTCAGTTATCTCAAATGAAATTCTCCTAAAGCATATTTAACAAGTGCTGTTTCTGATTTTCCCATGTCCTTTTTTCTTTCTTTGCTCTTTCTGTAGAACAAACTGGTGTTTCCTCTGTGCAAATCTGCTTTCAAGAAACACTCTCTAATGTTCACTTCCTTGTAAGTGGCCAAATCAGGGCTATGTATGGTTTCGTTTAGTTTTCCCCTGTAGAAAGATAGGCAAAACAATCCTTGTGTAGAGTATGCACACACAATATGAAGTCAAGTTGGCTGTTAATCAGGTAAATATCACCAGTGTTGGTATTTACTTACAAACTGAATGTAAGCATTTTGCCTAAAACATTTTCGAATTTGTCAAAGATGCACATTACCTGGTGTTCTCACTTCCTGTCCCTATGATTGTAAAATACATATAGCAGAAAATATTACATATGAAGCTTTTTTTGACAGTTTGTTGGGGTTTTTTCTTAAAACAAGAAAAGCTGTTTTGCTGGATGAGTATCTTTTGCTATCTTGATTCATACTCTTAATTTTGATTTTTTTGTGTGCATGTATGGTTAGATTCTGGCTAATGGGCTTGGTAGATGTAGTACAAAGCACACAGCTGTTAGCTTCTGCAGGCAAACCACGAGGTGGCACACAACTGTTGACTAACAGTTGAACCACAGGTGGGATAGAGAAACTAGTATGACTGCAAGGATTCTGTTTGAATTCCCTTAAGAATGACAGCCAACTTGCACTTCTGTTTTCTCTGCTACATTTATGTTACCTTGCAGTAATTCAACTCTTAGCTGCATCCTTGTGTTGTTTCTTTAGTCCAGTGTTTTATTTTGGGGTGCAAAAATATCTGAAGCAGTAATCCGATTTCAGTCAATTTCAGCTTGGTGGTTACAGCTGGTTAATGGCCATCCTCATTCAATACCTCTGTGAGGACATTACTAAAAATGTATTTCAGTGTGAAAACAAAATACTTGGAATCAGACCCGCAGCATTTATTGGAAGACCTGGCCAAGACATTGTTAGTTGTCTTTCATGTGGACAAAGGTGGCAGAGAAAAATAATTTCCCTTTTTGTGTTTTAACAAGACAAAACAGAGGCAAAATAAGTTTACTTACTACTTTACTTTTTTAATAAGTGAAAGATCAACTTACTAGGAAATGTCTCTCACAATGTTCTGAGTAGTTTTCATATTAAACAGTGATTTATTATTAAAATGCCCTGGGTCAAATAGAGATTGTAAAGTGAGTTATGAAATCTTCAGTATACCAAAGATAACAGAATTTTACAAAGTCTAACAGTGAGCACCACAGATAAAGGTTTTTTATCATTTGACATATAGCACTTTTAAGTTTCAAAGAATATCCTTATAGCAGTAGCATTTTGAAATACATACACATGTGTGGGTGTGTGTACATGTACTTGCCATTGCAGACTTGAATGTTGGTCAGTCAGAACCGTCCCCTACATAAAACACTGGTGTATATATTTTTAAGAAGTTAATATGGGTATACATTTTATACCAGTAGCAGTGACAAATTTCTTGTGTGTAGTTAACAAATTATTTGTAATGTATTTTTTAGAAATCTTAAAATTGCCTTTGCACTGAAATATTTTTCATACTGTAGCTATTTATAAATCTGTTTTACGCATACATTTGTTAACACACCATTTCTATTTTTTTTAAGTATATGTTTTGAAGGCTTTTTTTATAACTATAAGTTTTGGCCACTTAAATTTAGCTTAGAATGGAGTTGTGGCTGAATGTTGAAATTCTAATGAATGTCAAATTAGAATACAGGTCAGTTGCTCTATGAGTCTCACCCAAGTTATTGATGTTTTGTTGGGATTTGTGGTAGCAGCGATTAGAGCGCTGTACTTGCAGTGCTATGTTATAACTGCTAGCTTTTTTACTCTATAAAGCCTCCTGCTTTTTTACTTTGTGAGTTCTATCTTTTAGCCTTAAATAAGGAAAATTTTGCTTGATATTTTTGAAAATGCTGCATTCCTGTTCTGCCTACTAACAAAGCAGTTCATTGCTAACTTCATGTGGCCCTGCACTTAGATATTGTTGACAACATTGTTCAGGCTGAAACACCTGTATACATTTGAGACATTTTAGTTAAACATGTCATTTTTTTGGAGAAAGAATGCTTGAATTTAAGTGGAAGTTTCTGCTTTGATTTAGCAATATTTTTACCTTCAAAAGTTGGTGCTGTTTGTTTGTTAAAACAGACTGTTTAATGAAATGAACATAAAACATCAACTTGGCTTCACTTTATGTGTTTTTGCTTCAGTCCCTGTTACTATTGCCATGTAAACCTAGTCCACTGCAGCAGATGTTAACTTGGGAGTTTTACTGCAAAAGATATAAAAGATGAAAAAGTAGAAATTAGATCAAAATGCATTAGAGTGTTTTATTATGGGTGGGACACTGAAAGGAGACAGATTTTTATGTATGAAGAAAAAAAAGAAAGAGGAAAAGTCCAAAAATGTATGTAACCTTCTAACTTGCCTCATTTAAATTGTTGCAGCTTTAACAGCATAATGTCTCCATAACTGCTTCTATAAATGTCTTGAAACTGGTAAGCACTAACCAAATGTATGTGAAGACTTAGAAAGTATTTCAAGCTTTTTGGCCACAGAAGCTCATATATTCCTGCAGTGGCTTGTGGCAAAAGATCTTTTTTGTTTTACCATGTACAATAATTGTTTGTTCAGCCATTTAATGTAAAAGCTTACAGTTTACTTTCTTGCTTGCATTAGCCTGTGTGTCTTGAACCAACTGGCTTGCAAAAATAAGAGGAAAAAAATAGCATAATTGAGGAACTGCACTACTTTTCTTTTGGAAGCCAGTGGGATCCTTGTGCTCATGCTACTGTCTCTGTTAAAAAAGCTTTAATGGAAATTTGTGAAAGTATTACAAAAGTGAAAACGTACATGATTCTACTTTGCAGAATAATCAAAAAATCAGTTTATATAGCTTTAATTTTTTACATTATGAAAATTCACAGGATTTCAATCTGCATTGTCTTGGACATAAATTCTGTGCTATGTACACTTTGCATTTTAGAGGTTCTTTCATGATCTAATGTAAAGTAGAATCTGCGGAAGTTGCTGTATGGAGCTGGGTTAGTTATCTCTGCTTTAAACATTAAAGATGTCTGTAGTCATCAGCACCAAATACTGACATTTATTTTAATTGAACAATTTTAGGTGCATTTATTTGAAAATAAATCAGCCTTCAAATCTAATGTTCAGATTATCCTATACTACTTCATTTATTTGATTTGAAGAGTCAATGTGTGAATATATTACTGTAAAGTTTCTTTTCAGTGCTGTTTTTAACTTTTATTTCTGTAGACAACCAAATATAACTTGTTTATATTCAGCCACATTTTGGATCCTTATGTAGAGTATATAAGCAGGAGATACAAATCTGCTTGCAATAAATATAAACATTCAAGACTGGTTTAAGTTTGCTCACAAGTAATTACAGTAATTCTAGTATGAATATGAGATGGTTTCATATTAGTCTGTAATAAAATGTAAGTACATAAAGAAAACAGAATGAGTGTTTGATTTGATTATTGAATATGTTTGTTCTCACGCTCATTTCTCATACTGGAGCGAGTCCAGCGGAGCACCACAAAAATTACAAAGGGGACTTGGAGCATCTCTCTTATGAGAGGCTGCAGGAGCTGGGCCTGTTAGTCTAGAGGAGAAGTTGTTTAGACTAGAGAAGAAAAGTCTAGAGAAGAGAAGAGAAAACTGAGAGGGGATCTCATCAATATAAGTATCTCAAAGATGGATGTCAAGAGGATGGTGCCAGGCTCTTTTCAGCAGTGCCCAGCAACAGGATGAGGTGCAGTGGCCTTAAACTGAAATAGAAGTTTCACCTCAACATGGGGAATAACTTCTTTACATTGAGAGTGGCATAGCACTAAACAGGCTGCCAAGGGGCTTGTGGAGTTTCTCATTTTGGAGACATTCAAAACCCACCTGGATACATTCCTGTTTCACCTGCTGTAGGTGACACTGCCTTGGCAGAAGGGTTGGACTGGGTGATCTCCAGAGGTCCCTTTCAGCCCTACAAGTTCTGTAATTCTATGATTTTCAGAGTGTGTTTAGCCAGCTAAAAAAGCAAATTAACAAAAAGAAATGCAAAAAAGGCTGGAACATGAGCTGGGGGATGGGGGGTTGTTCCAAAACTAATAGAAATTGGTACCGGTGCAGGAGAGCTTTGTTTCTCCTGCACAGATTAAGTGCTAAAGTTCTTTCCAAAGTAAACTCATAAGCTATACATGAGAAAGTCTGCTACGTTTCCTTGCAGTTCTGCTGTTAAGGTACCCAGACCTATTTCTCTTTTCTTTTGCAACATTGTGAATTTAAAGAAGCTAAAGTAAAAAACAATGTGCTCTGATGTCTGATTTGGTAGCAGTGTTCATATATTGTTACAGAAGAGGCTGAGTGCATGGAAAGACCATGATTTTATTTCATTTGGTGATACAATTTTACGGAACTTCCTTCAGTTTCAAAACCATTACAGGCTCCAAAGTACATTGGCTCCATCAGGGTGAAGGTATCCCAGAAAGCCTCCACAAAGCAGTTCAGGGTTTGGTCCCTCCTTCTGCTGCTCGGAGCATATGTTGAATGCTTAGGCCTTAGTTTCTTTATTAATTTTGCACTTCCCATAATAAAGGTTTCAGAGGAATGGGTTTGTATTTATATAAGATTCTTATCTAAACAATGCAAGAATGTTGTACCCATCTCCCTTTTGTACATCAAGAAATTTTGTGTTTCTACTGAATGAACTCCTAGAGAAGATAGTTTGAAGGAGCTGTGTAAATATGGAAGATGTTTTTCCCTTTATTCATGCCAAGAAGAAAAAAAATGCATAGATTGCAATTAGATAGGATATTACATTGAAACTGTTTTTGAAAAAAAATGCGATGATTGTATCTGGATTTCAGGAAGAGCACAGTACCTATACAGACATGTTACCACACAACTTCATTTTGCACATAAAATTACATTTACCTATATAAAGGAAAAAAAGGATAGAAAATCATTTAAGTGACAAACTGCATTCTCAATCAAATACCATGTGTTTTCCATTACCTTTTAAGTTATGCTCTTTTAGTAAGCTACATTATAGAATTGATTGAAAACTGACCTTTATAAGGCTCAATATTTTCTGCAATACATGCAGCAGTGCTCTGTAAAATCTTTCCTGAAGGTTATCTTGATGTGAAGTGAGGTAGGTTGGAGACAGACTGAAGTTCCTTGGTTTTGTTTTTCAAATATTCCGATTTCCTCAAGTGATACTCTACAGGAATTTAGAAACAGTATTTGACTATTCTATAAAAGCTTTGTTGTTGTGTGTTTCCACTGCACATACAGGTGTATTCATTTTCATGTTATTCAAATGCTAAAGCAAAACCCATACGCATTTAAAGGCTTCATTTACACTAGGAAGTGATAAGAGAGTGATAAAACCAAATATATCCATTAACTCCCTTCATTATGCAGATCAGTTTATCAGGTGCCTAATGTCCCAATCTAGGTTTAAAAGGTTTTTTAAAAGAAAATGGCACTATGTGATCTTTCTTTGTTAACTGGCAAGTCTGCAGTAAATTAATAATGTTGAGTGTTAATCATTTAACTGTTGGTTTTCCATTTAAAAGTGACAAACAGTATTCAATTTTAAACCACCAAAAGGCTTGTTGTTTTCCATTATTCATTCCGGTCAAGAAATCTCATGGTGCATTATGCTTTTAAAAATACATAGGATGCAGTGTCCTGCTAGGTACAGAGGCTTCCTATTCAGGGAGAACTGCTGAGTTTCTTATTTAATGTGGAAAAACTGATCTGTTTTTCTTCCTAACAAAATAAGGAATGTAAATATTTTTTTTCAAAAGTAGATCAACAACTTACCTTGAGATTTCAGACATCTTCTGTAAAGATTCTTCATGGTGAAATGTTAACCAAATTTGAAAGCTCTGAATCTTGCTATCTAATAAACACTGAGCTCTAGAAGAGAAGGAAAACAAATCCTGGTCCATGGATCAAGCCATCAAATGGTATGCTGATTTTTATTTCAGATAACACTTTCAACCAAGTAGCCAGCCTATAAGAGCATTTTTCTAGGAAGTACTGAAGAGACTGCTTCTAGGATGAACAAAATCGCTAGAGAAAGTGGTCAGTATTAATTAGGTGGAAATCTAATTGTTTATTCCCAGCTATGAGGAGGTAGTGTGTATAAGTTCATTCTACGTTATAGCCCAGAAATAAATATTTCTCCTCCTGTGTGCTTTCAGGCACAACATCACAAAGCTTAACACTGATGCAGTGATAGAGCTCAGTAACAGTTGGATTCACTTGGCTTTTACGTGACTCTTCTTAGAAAGTCCAAATTTTGCACTAGTTTAGCACAAAAGCCATGTTTGTGCATCATTGTGCTGAAAGGAACTGGTCCAGATGGGAAAAAGCTGAAGATGCTTCCACTGTAGATTGCACTGGAACATAAGTCAGGCTTCTCTCTCTTCTCAAATGCAGCACACAGCAGATGATTTGGAATCCACTTTTCTTGAATTGTCCATCTGGAGTTTAACTTTTAAAGTTTCAAACTTTATTGTCCATTCAACTCTTGTTCTCCCTATGGTGGAAATGGCATACATATGTTTACGTTTCCCCTTGCCTCTTACCTGGCATGCTGGGGCCTGGTGGATTGCAGGGGTCCCAGGACAAGGGAAGAGACAAGAATCTGACTCCATGCTTCAGAAGGCTGATTTATTATTTTATGATATATATATTATATTAAAAGTAAATTATATATTAAAAATATACTACAATAATAGAATAAATTATTTCATCAGAAGGCTAGCAAGGAAAGGGAAGGAACAATAATAAAATCTTGTGACTGACCAGACAGTCTGATACTGCTGGACTGTGACTGGCCATCAATTAGAAACAACCACATGAGTCCAATCACAGATGCACCTGTTGCATTCCACAGCAGCAGATAATTGTTATTTACATTTTGTTCTTGAGGCCTCTCAGCTTCTCAGGAGAAAAAATCCTAAGGAAAGGATTTCTCATAAAATGTGTCTGTGACACTGGGGTACCTCCCTTTCCCCTAGAAGTCTGTGTAACATACCATACTTAATTCTGAAAGGAAAACCCCCCATTCCTTTTATGATTGGGCAAACTTAGTTCCATGCATTTTAACAAGAGTTGATCTCTCTTTTTAATACTCTCTCAGAGGAATATTCAGCAGGCAAACCAGCAGATCTGAAGTAACGTGGTCACCACCACAATGGTTACGTGCCTTGGTTGCTTTTACACAAAAAGTACTTGATCATGTGCACATAAACACACAAATCTGTGTGTCCCCATCTCATGTGGGACATAATCACTCATCTTCATGCTGCTTTTCCCAGGCCTCTTTCTCAGCAAATTACCTCTCAAAGTAAGCTCATCCATCCTTTTCTTTACTGAAATTGGGCATGTGTGAGAAGTTAACCTTCTCCCTACTAAGTCTATTCATGCAAACTGTTTCAAAGGGTACATGGTCTCATGGGACTCACTAAATTTTGTTTTTCTCATAAAAAAATGTGATTTGAAGGTATTGGGAAAAAAAGGAATTTTTAATGCAGTTAATTTATTGCAAACTACCTGTGTCCTACAATTTTTTCTTGTCAAGAGAAAAGGTCTGTTTTCATACATACCCAAAGATTTTAAGCTAAAATAGAAAGGGAATGGCTATTTAAATTCTAATACCACTGCCACCAAGGAAATTCTTATCCATATTAAAAAGATAAAATTCACTCTGACCTCCTCCTGATCTGGTTCTGCATCAATCATAATTATATCCTTCAATCAACTTTGGGAAATATGCCATTACCCTGAGTTTATGAGTATCTGGATAGTCTATATCCTATCTGAATCCCATATCTGTTATTATTGTTATTACTATTCCTTATCCTATCCGAATAATGCACTTAACTTTGGCATCTTCTATATCCAGAGGTAGTTCATGAGAACCATCTGTCAACGCTTTATTTCCAAATGTGTATGAACACTGAAATGCAGAAAGTTGAGATATATCTTAATTTCACTGGCAACTAATCCTCTCCTTCAAGGAGGCTCCACCCTGACTCATGGTTTAAGAGTTGTTGCTAGAAGCTACTTGTGTTTTCCATGAGGTTAATTGCCAACCATACTATTAACCTTTTAACTGCTTCAGGCTATGAAGATTTACATTCCCCTTACATTTCACAGAGATGCACACTTACCAATCCTGATGTAATTAATTTTATATCCAGGTATTGAGCCAAGACACTTAAGTTTGGAATTCTCCTGATTTAGAGAGAAAAGTGGATGTTGTGCAAAAAGCCCAAGCTACTGCTGCCAGGCACTATAAATCCCACAATACTCATCACTGATGTGTTTTCTCATCTCTGTGTGAACACTACAGGAGTTACATGAAAGTATGTCAGCTTGGGAGTTAGGAAAGTTAATTAGAGTGGCATAAAAATAAATTTCACTGATCCACAATAGAGTTCAGACATCCTCTCATGTGGATTGACCTATAAATCTGATGAATGTTCATTTGAACATTTGCCTGCACCTCACCTTTTACATTACTGTTCACAGACATTTCATCTTTCTGCCACGCCATACCACTCTTCTTACAGAGTTCATGGGCTGCAAATCCATTTATTCTCTCTACCACCACATCAGATGTACTCAAAACTAACATGCTGTAATAATATTTTTAAAGGCCATGGTTTTTCTTCAATCCCAAACAATCTCTTTCCTTTACTGTGAGTCTTCATTGTTTCATTTCAGTTGTTTCTTGGTGCCCAGCCCAAAATTCTGACCTAGATCGTGTTTCCCACAGAACAAGACAGGAGCACCTGTGACTTTGAAATTCCTGCTTCACATACTGCAAACCAAAGCACACCATGTTTCTAGTCCCAGGAACTTTTCCAGTCCCCTCTCCCTCTCTGCCTCTTCTCTGCACAAGCAGAATTAAGTGGGAGTTGTGTATTTGGAAACTCAACCTCAAAATATGATCCAAGAAGCCAAATTGAGGTTCAGACACTTACAGCTGTTTGTGTTAAATGCAGGTGTCTAAGCTCCCATTACAGCCAGCAGGAGATTTTCTGTTGGGTGAAATAAAAACAAATAGTACCTGCAACATGTTTTTAATCATGACATTCAGCCCAAGTACTTTAGTATGTATTGTATTTATTGTATTTGTTTGCACGTGTTTGCATTTACTGTCTCATTTACTGGAAATAAGCATAGTGAACTCCATTAATTATTTCAATTTTAATTTTTTTAAGCTGTTGGGGAAAGCTCAGGAAAAAAGTAACCACGAGGGAGAGAAAACATACATGCCAAAGGATGTTCTGCATCCATGACAAAGAACAAACCCATAGAATATTCTTGGTGCTTTCTGTCACTATGACAACAAAGACACGGAGACAGAAAATTTGCAATGTGAACAGCAAAGGTAGATTTTGGGGCTCTTGCACAAGCCATTAGTGGGATGAACGTGCAGCTTCACTCTCCCATATGAATTTTGCTGCTTGTGGCCATGTCCCCAGTACACATTCTAGGGTTCATTTATTCAGCTGGCAAGGTCTGGACCTTGCAGCCTGAAGCTGTAGAGTTTTGTAGGACCAAAGCATCTTCAGAATCCCAAATCTCTAGCCAGGGAATCTTCCTCCTTCCATTCAGACACTTGGGGCTACAGGCAGATCTCCCAGTCCTCCCAATACCTTTAACAGCTGTGGGACTCTAACAGGAGACCTCATCTGGCTTGTTACCCTGAAAGGAAGGAAGGGAGGAGAGGAAAGAGGATCATGTGCTCCACAAGTCAGATATGTTCCAGGAGTGGTGGAAGAGTCTGACTCTGTGCCAACCACCCAGGTAAACAACAGGACAGATTTTCCACAGCCACTTCCAGAATGAATATTTGCTAAATCAAAATATGGGGAATGCTTGCCCTGAAGATTTCCCTGTACATGCAGGAAACCACCTCCTGTCTTGTGACAGGCATTTAAGATTGCATTGCTCTTTCAGGCCCTTTCTGGAAGCTCTGCTGTGCAGGGTAGCCATGGCACATCAGCTGCACAAACTCTGCTTGCTCTTTGCTGCTACTGCTGTCCACAGTGTTGGTTCATTTAGAATGGAAAAGTACAAAAAAACCCCAACAAATAACCTTTAAGATTTGAAAAGATCAGAAGAGTTTTTTAATCTGTCCTTTTAAAGCCATGCAAATGGGAGGCTCTCTCCACATTTGCTGTAGTTTCCCTTGGTCCCCACTCTTGATGATATGGGTTTCCTAGTACCACCAAAGGATTCTCCTTTTATTACCTGATTCCCTGGAGATAACGTTTGTCCTGGTTTATTCATTCCTCATACATCTTACAAGACTGGAGTGCAGCTCCACTTTTTTTCCAGTGACTGGTTCAGAGAATTATGGCAATAAATGGTAGATTTGCAAAGGATGACTTAATCTCCAGAATTCTGTGTGTCATCTCACAAGTAGTGACAAGAAGTCTCTTATTGGACCATCTGGTTTTTAAATCCCAAGCTTGTACACTTTACACGTTTTTTTCAATAAGCAGAGTTCAGGGATGGCATCAAAGTGCAGTTGGTGTGCAAAGCTTTTTCCTTGTAGCTAATTAGCTTTCTTACTATTCACTGCACATATTTGAGTGTCTTGTCCATTTGATTCCTGCCCAAGCCAGTTCCTTTGCCATTTGTTATGGCAGTTGTTCTGTGTTTCATCAAGAACTCTGGTGGACACAAAAGGAGTATCCAGCCATAACAAGCTGAACATTCCACTGCACCCTTTGGATAAAATCTAATTTACTATAGGCTAAAAGGATGACCATGGCCTCTGCTGGTATTTGTAGCACATTCAGCTTGAATTTTCAGCCTTAGAGTAACCCTGAAATCAAGAGTCTTCTAATATTTATGGAGAGACATGTTATTTTTACTGAGCTCCTAGGATTTGCATTAAATTAAATATTTCATACCAGAGAAAGAAGAATTTCTGGAGATACTTTAAGCCATCAGAAAGCAGAGTATGATTGCAATAGTGTTCCCTGAACCTATGAGTCATGTTAATGTTGATGGTGTAAAAAGAAGACAGGCTAGATTTTCTACTAACATATTTTGCTCACATCTTGTAAAAACATGATATTGTGCAGCTTACCAATGGGATTCTCTAAAGTCTTGACTTCCTTTTCCCAGTTTATTCACATTTTCACTATATTTGCCATTAATAAAATTTTCAGCCCTGTGTTTTACCTCTGTTGCTCAGTTTGGGGGTTTTTTAGACTGCCTTAATTTTAATCAGAATTGGTTTAAATAATTCACTAATATTTGCTAAAATTATAAAGAAAAGACTCATTGTCAATTTATGTAAAAAAAAAAAATTGCTCTTGCCTGTATCCAGTCATTACTATTTTATTCTTGGTATGTTTCAAAAATCTCCTTAACTTACCTTGGAGAACTTCTGCAAATAACAGCTTTGAGTCTTAGTTTTATTATTTTTTCTCAGTACATTTCTATGATTTTACAGAGTTTCTGATTCTGTACAAGTTGTGGTTCAGACCAGTTGCTCAATAAAGGTCTCAGATTTTTTGACAGACCCAATTCATGTAATCTGTTCCTGAAAGCAAACTGGTTGTCATTTTGTAGCCCCTCCAGACTTCATAACTGGCAGAAACAGGTACAGCTGATACTAAGAAAATTTCATGCCACAGTGCCATAGTTAGTTCTGCTCTCACTTGAATTACGTGCACATGATATGATTCCCTATTTAGATTCCTTTGTACATCTCTTCTTACTCCTTGAGATTTAAAGTAACAGAATGACAGAATGGATTAATTTGGAAAAAGCCTCTGAGATCATCAAGTCCACCACGTGACCGAACACCACCTTGTCAAGTGGACCATGGCACCAAGTGCCACATCCAGTTTTTCCTTAAACATCTCCAGGACAGTGACTCCAACACCACCCTGGGCAGCCCATTCCAATGCCTTTTCACCCTTTCTGTGAAAACTTTTTTCCTAATGCCCAACCTAAACCTCCTCTGGTGCAACTTAAAACTGTGTCCTAAACGTGTACTCTAGAGTGTTGTTCTGGACAATTTTGGCAACAGACAGAGGGCACTAGGTCAGGAGAAGTTAATTCCTGGAGTAAAGGGCCTTCCTTCACTAAAAATAGTGTCTTCTGCCTTCCCAGCCAGACTCCCAAAACACAGCTATGTCAGTGAGTCTCAAACACCTTGCAGAGTTTATCCACAGTCCTCAACATTTGTGCGAGAGATGAGCGAGTTTGGTCCTCTGTTCTCATTAGATCCTTCTGGTCTTGTCCAAGCTTTTGTGTAAGCTGAAAAAAGGAATTATCAACACTAGCCCCATATTAATTTATAAACTTTAATTTATAATTTAATCTAATTATAAACTTTCACACTGACAGCATCAGAAATAACATGTATATGTGTGTGAAGGAGGTGCTCTGTGGTACAATCTTTGCTAAAGCCATAATACTTCACTGGTTTACAATTCCTAGGAATCCCACCCTACTGCTCATATTTAGGACAGATATTTTAAGAAAATTCAACCTCTTTCCAACCTGCTTTTACCTTCAGCTGTTGTAATGTGAAAGCACACATTTGCTCTAGTGACTTACTTTCCTTCTTTATTAATTTCTTCAGACCTAAATGCCATCTGTTCTTGACATTTGCTTGAAACTTAACTGGTCCTGCTGAAATTTGCCCCAGCTTCTTAGCATTAGTCAAAACAAAAGTATTTTCCATGGAGTAAGCATTCTTATAAAAGCCAATGTTGTATTAATGAATATATTTTACTTAATGTAGAAGAAATAACATTTCTGACTCTATTAATAATAAAAGTCTGTTCATAATATGATGCATTTCTTCCATAAACTCTGATAACTGCTAGCCAATGCAACTGTATGTTTGAGCAAAGATTTCTGCAGAAGTCCTGCTCAATGAATAAAATGCTCAGATCTTCAGTCTGACTTCTCACTGCTTGACTCCAGCCAGTGCCTGAGGTTCTGCTGTGACACAGAACACAGCAGGAATCACAAAAGTCAAAAGCCTCATGTTACTACTAGCAAAAAAAGCAGGTCAGGAACCGTCCTTTGGCACAGGAACCAGCTGGCACAACATGGCTTTCATACACACAACTAAACTCTTATCTCCTGAAATAGGTCAGTTGCACACAGACAGTCTGCTGGGAACGGCCCTGGCACACACAGACCCTTGAGCTGTGCCACAGGGACTGCTGCTTGCTAGGACACCACCACCCAGGGGACACTGCAGAGGATGACCAGTGCAGTGCTTCAATCCTGAACCCCAGACCTATTTAGTTTACTGCTGTAGGGGTAGCTATAGGGATAGAGAGCAAAAAATGCCTGCAACACCAAATGGAACTGAAATCTAAATTGTAAGTTTGATTGCTGCCTCCCTTGTGCTTCAGAGACTTCTTTCAAAGCTATTTTTGACAGTATCTCCAAATGAAGGCATCCTCTTGCTCTTTCATGTCATCATTAATTGGCCCTTTTCCCTGGACAACCAAACAGATCTTTTCAACCAACACTGAAAATATTCTGTGAGGTTCTGAAAAAAATATGAAAACAGTGATCTATCTGAATCTGCACTTTCTGTCCGTGGTCCCCTGCTTCACAGTGAAGTGTCACAGGGTCACTCTTCCCCATGACACACTGGAGCAAATCTCATGGAGAACAGACCATGGCTGCTGCCAAGCTGACTTGGTTACCTACTTGCATCTCAGGTTATGTTTGATCCACATTTTGGGCTAAGCTGCCCTTAGAAGCTGCTAGATACCAAGATCTTGTTTCTGTAAGCCATTTCCTGACACTACTCTGGGTCATTTGGCTTCAAGAAAGAGCATTTCAGGTTATTAGGGAGACAAGTGTACACCACATATCTCTGTCATCTGGTATATTTCTCAAAATCAGAAGCCTCTAGCTCAAGAAATAGGAAGTGTACGAAATATGTGCTAGCCCTACTTCTGTCCTCAGCTCTGGAATATTTTTCCTGAAAAAATTAGTGTCTAAAACTTGCAGTTGCAGTATCATGAACTGCATATCCCTGTTGCAGGAGGGGTGGAGAGAGCAGCATTCAAGACTGCTGACTGTGTGAGTGGAGATAGGGAAAGCCTGTGGCCAGTTAGGGACACACCTTGTGTGCTTCCTACTAAGCACACATCTCTGCAGCTCCCATTTCTCACATGTTTGTACACACAGCACACAAAAGCACATGCTCTGCATTGTTTTGCTTAAAAGCAAAGATTTTAATGCTTGGGGGTACCTGAATAAAAAAGAAAATACCTGTTGTTTACTGGCTTGTTGCCTTTTTTTCCCCTCTCTTTTTGTAATGGGAAAACAAATCCACTTCCAGCTGTTCAATTGTCTGATCAAGATGTAAACACAAGAAGTGCTGTTACCTTCGTATACACATTCCTGTAATAGCAAAACAAAACGCGGGGAGCCAAACACTGAAACACCAGGAAACATCACAACTGAGGCTGTAAAACTTCACATGGCACACGGTGTTCTCTGCTATTGCAGAACCAGGGTTCAGGTTGGAAAAGACCTCCAAGATCATCAAGTCCAACCTTAGACCCAGCACTGCTACTAAACCATGTCCTGAAGTGGCACAGTTCCCCAAAAGATGAGGCGATACTCTACAGGTAGCAGTAGCTTTCCTGGAAATACTCACTTTTCACTGAGGAAGGCACACAAAGCGCTCAGTGCAGAGAGCCCTCGCTGCCCTTCAGGGAGCACCTGTCCTTCAGGGAGCGGCCCGCGGCGAGGAGCGGCGGTGCCTCCCGGCCCCGACAGGTGCTCGAGGTGAGCGGGGCTGGGGCGGGGACGAGCCCTGCGCTCCCCTCCCTCCCTCCCTCGCCCCGCCACACAAAGGGCCCCGCCGCCGCCCGCAGAGCCCGCACGGGGCGGGGGATGCCGGTGCCGGGCCCAGGACCGGAGCCCGGACAAAAGGCAGCCCCTCTCCACCGCCTCCCGCCCGCGGGCGGGGCCCGGCGGCGCCTCCCCCGCACTCCATCCCATCGCATCTCATCCCGCTCCTTCCCTCCCTGCGGTGCCGCGGGCCCCGGCGGGAGGCGCTGCCCCACTCGCCCGGCTGAGCTGCTGAGCGCCGGCGGCAGCGGCCACCTGGTCCTGCGGGCAGGGCGGCGAGGTGAGTGAGGCGGGCGCCTCATGGCCGCGGGAGCCGGGCGGGGCGGCGGGGCCGGGCTGGGCCGCACCCCGGGGCAGCCGCGCGTGAGGGGCGGCGCGGCCGCTCCGCGCTCACCGGCGCTCACCGGCACTCACCGGCTCTGCCCTGCCGGGCGCCGTGCCGCTCCCCGCCTCTCCGGTTTGCCCTCCTCAGTGTGGGCTCTGCCTCTCCGGTTTGCCCTCCTCAGTGTCGGCGGCGCTGGGTCCGGGCTGGGGGAGGAAGCCGAACAAAGGCAGGCACGGTAACCTGCCTGCAAACGAGCGGGCAAATAAAAACGTGGCGCTCGGCACGGGATGCCCTCTCCTTTGAGGGGCGTGGGGGAAGCCGCGGCTGCCCCTGCCCTGCCCGGGTTCCAGCAGCGCTTGTGCCCTTGGGGCTGCTTCCCCGAGTTACATCCCCGAGTTGTAGCCCCGAGCTGGAGAAACAAAGCGGTCCGCTGGTATCAAGAAGGTGTTTTAGATGCGGGGTGCTGTTGGCTGGTGTTACCTGCAATGGTTAATCACAGCGACTATAAAAGAGGATGTTTCTGCCGCTTGTGGTGTTTATTTCCCTTTGTATTTCACTGGGGCTGCACTATTAAAATAAATTTGCTGGTTATGTTTGTAGATTTGTTGATGGTTTTGTTGTTTTGGGTTTATTTTTTGTTTGTGGGTTTTGTTTTTGTTTTTATTTCTATTTCTTTTGTATCTACAAGAGGAAGGAGATTTAAGTGTTTGTAATCTAAAAACAAGAAATAAAGGTTTATTTAAAGATATTTTTAGCCAAAAACCTTGAAAAAGAATTTAAAACTTTATCTCGATAGACTTGGCAATGGCAAGAGCCTGTTTGCTCTTGCAAGCCCTTTACTTCCTTCATAGAGCCAGTTTGATTTAGTGATTTCAGAATGACTGAGACTGTGACTAGCAGAGAAATAGAAAAACTCAGAAAGCAAATAAATAGAAGTCAATTTTTTTTTTCTTTAAGATCTTTTGTAGGTTACCTTTTAATGATAATCATAAGCCCTTTTTGGAGTTTATTAGTCAAACAGAGCTTTTCTGGCTTGGGGAGTGGAACAGTCAGTTTAATGTTCAGCAGCAGGCTCTGTGTTTATTAAAGGTACTTACCCTGTGCAAGTTTAGTTAGCATGTTGAAAGAGAAAAAATGCTATTCTGAACAGAAGTAAGCATCATTTTAGTAGGAGGGGAGAGGAAAAACATTTGTTGTGGACCCTAATTCAAGAGGGTGCTAAAGCACATGTCCAATAAAGGCACAGTGGTAGGGTAGGGAATTGGACATTGTTTTTGTACTTGATGTTGCATGTCCTTTTCTTGTGTTTTGGGCCTGGCTGCTACCACACAACCCTCTTGTCCATTCTTATCCCTTCTGTAGGGAGGTCTGGGTCATGCACGTGGTTTTTTTTTTTTTTGTGTTGAACTTTGCAATTCTTGGGTTTCAGATGGCTTCCAGAAGTTATATGCTTCACTGATTTGGCACTGGACTGTACAAAAGTAATTACAGAAGTTGTGTGGAAAAGCCTTTTTTCTTTTTTTTTAATGATGGAGGTCTGTAAAATCAGTCTTGAAGGCAGCCACCTGTGTGCAGTGTTGAGGCTTTGCAGGAGCTTCAAAATAGCTACCAGGTTTAATCGTCTTAAAACATGCATCTGCTTGGAACTTCAAATGCAGTGCTCCTTTCTCAATTAAAGCTGTCAGTTGCTGTTTCTAACAAAATTACACTGTTGGGTAAATCTATAACAACTTCATTAGGAAGTATTCATCATGGTTACTTAACAGGAAATTAAACCTGAGTAGATTGGAAGAGAACTTGCCTCCTCTTTCCTAAAGCATTACCTTTACCTTGCACTTAGGCGCAGCAAATTCTGCAGGCACAGGACACGGGCAGTGCTCTCCATCTCTGTAGGCAGGCAGCTGGGGAAGATTTCTTGAGCCTTAGGAAACCTCAGCCATGCCTTTTTTTTCCTTCTGTGTGTGTGATGGTAAAAGACTGAATGCTGAAGCCACGAGTCTTGCGGGTTTTCTTGGTGGGTTATTGCAAACTGCTTTTGATCTGCCACAAGATGGGTTTGGGAGGGGTGGGAGTGGGAGGAGGAAGAGAGGGGACATGTGGAGTAGATGTTCTGTGAGCCCTTTGAAACTGGACACCTATTATATGTTTGTCAGCAAGTTGGTGGTATGAAGTGACCCAAGTGATCTCTCAGGGACCCGTGTCCTCTAAGCTGAGCAGAGCACGTACTCCTGTTTTACGGTCACTGAACAAAGGCACTCTCCTTGGAGCTTTGTGCAGGGAAAGATCTTAGATGTTCCAAGGTCTGATTTCAAGAGAAAACTGCTAATACTGTGGTGCTTGTTCCCATGATAAATAAATTAAAAATCAGAACATGCCATGTACTCCCTGACCTTCAGAAAGCAGCATGTATTTTTCTTCTTTCAGCTGAATTAGTCTGGGAGTTGGGATTTGTGTGCTTGGTCACAAGTACCTCTGAGTTAAACAAATGGGATTTGTGTAGTGTCCTCATCCTGGTGGGCAGCATCTTGTGTTTGTCACTGCTTTGTGCATGGAATAATGCATGGGTGTGATTGGAGTTTGGGTTTATCATGACAACAACTTGAACAAGGGGAGATTTGTCAGCCCCTTGAAATAAGGGGTCAAGTACAAAACCACCTCATTCTCCACAGAGTACTGTATAGCACTATCAGCTTCTATTGTGTTTCAGGCTTGATCTAAAAATGAAACCTGGCTTGTCATTCTCTGGGGTCTTGGAAAAAATCTGTGAAATGTGATCTGAGTGAAAATAGATACAGTGAACTGTTCTAGAGATGTATAAGCTGCTCTTCATGCTGCGTTAGAAGACACCATGTTCAGGCCAGTATTTTATTTGACGTCTCATGGATGGAAAGAGAAATAAGTGGGAAAGAAAGTTGGGGTTGTGGGGGCTGTGTGAGGGGGCAGGAGGAAAGGTTTAGATATCTAATTCCAAAAGCTCCCTTTTCAGGAATGTAGGTGGTTTGGTGGGAGTTTTAGAGCTAAGAACATTATGCTTTTACTAATAATGATCCCTAGGCAACTGGAATTCTATAATATGGAGGTTTCTCTCACACTTACATTAACACTCTCAGACTGACTTTCTTCGGTTATACTCACTGAAAATATGGAAGTCTTGCATTCAGCATTAGACATCACATTTGTACAGAAGGAGCAACAAGCCACTTTTCAAATTCCATGCTGTATAAAAGTTGAAAACCCCATTTTTTCCTGTTTGCAAAGGGGAAGTGTGGCATGTATAAGGTCCAGGTTTCTGTAGGACATGACATGCAGCTCAGGTGAGGTTACTTTGTCCATCGCCCATTTCATTCCTGCATGGAGCTGGTGTTTCCTTGTCCTCGTGCTCTGCTCAGATGGTCCATGGATGGCTTGGTGAGCACTGGGCCCGTATCTCTGAAAAGGAAGAGAATTTGGCTGAGTGCTTGAAGCTCTTCCTGTACCTGTGTGCAGTGGGTAGAGTCAGGCAGTAGGGAAGGTTGCTCAAGGCTTGGGAACTCAGCTACCCTCTGTCATCCTAGGTTTATCTTTTTATTGTTTTTGTTAAAGGGCTTAAAATATAATGCACAATTCTGAGTTGACTAACAAAAGATCAACTTCTTATGGCTTTCTGCCCCAAAAGGAGGAAGGAAGACAGCTGAGTGACTTCATTTAAATTTGTAAGCATTTCTCAAAGAAGGGGCTACCTATAGGATGACAAGTTGAATAAATAAGAAAGCATTTCTCTTACAAAACACATTTGATTTTTTTTTTCCTTTGTAGAGGCCTCAGGTTAGCTCTTGCTTAATAGTCTAGCATTTTCTTTGAAATTTGTGTTTTCTACATCAGCCTGTTGATGACTTTTAATGCTTTGTGGAAGGCTTTTAAATACAAAATGAGGCCCTTTATCTTGAAGGACTGCTTAGTATTCAAGTTAAATGTTGATCATAGTCCAATTCCAAATGAGAAAAAAATTTAGTCTTTAAATTGGTTTTGACTTAAAACATGTGAGGGTATTCGGCATGCCCTAGAGAGACATTAGAGTGGAACTTTTTTGCTGATTTTTCCTCTTCATCTTTCCAAACAAAATGTAAAAGGACTGGGAGAAGGGCAAGAGTAGAAATACAATATCTCTGTAGGAAGAACTTGAGTCATTTCATGGACTTTACTGAAATCCTAGTGTTTTATTGTATTTATTATGTGACTCGTTCTTTGAGGCACTCTGTTGGTAATGTATACAAAAGTGGGACTTTTCATTATCCACACTCAGGCTGATCTGCAGTTGCCTTGGACTCTCTGGAGTTGAAGTAAGGGGCTGATGAGCCTCAGAGGATGCCCTTCTCTCTTACTGCAGGGAATGCTGAAGTCATGTGAGTTAAGTAGGTTCTTAACTTAAACATCTCCATTTCATATCTGATCTCAGATGGGAGGAGCCTGGGCTATAATGTGTGTCTGATGTATTTTGCACTTTCCCCTTGCATTGGGAGATGGATAGAATGCAATGCTAGCCAGCCAAAGCATAAAAATTGGGAAGAATGCTGCAGACAGACACATGCACCTAAAATCAGATTCTCAGCAGAGCAATATTGGCAGGTTAAAACAGCAAGTGTTGGATTAAAAACAGTGTATTTTATTATTATACAGATACTGGTATCTGTATAATAATACAGTCCAGTCCAATTGTCCTGCAGAGACCTGCAGGGTACATGGCTGAGCTCTTACACCATCATCTGGACTCTGCTCTCTATTGATGTGGGCCTACTGAGCTTGGTGAATTACTAAGTTTAAAGCTGCTATCCAGGCTGGGTATTAAACAGTTTTTCTTTAAGGGCATTGGCATTAAGTGTCATGGTGTCTATGGAAAATAAGTGTGTGAAATCTTAGTAAGTGCTGAGTTAGGAGTGGTTTTCCCCACACAAATACATTTTATTTCTCAGTGATTTAAATGGAACAATTATAAAAGCACAGTAAAATGCTGCACTGATTAAATGCTGAGGGAGGTAATTCACAGGACAATCTGAAAATATCACACAAGTGGTCTTAGAAGTGAGATACATTTAAATGTTTGTGTTACACCTGACTAGAAATAATGCCCTTCACCAGGGAAATGGCTGAAGAAATTACATCATGTGTCAGCAACAGTGATCTAGTGACAGTGCATGGATTGAGGGTGATGGGGACCCTGGGAGCTGGGTTTAACTGCTCTGGTGAAGTGGCTGCAGAACGTGGGTTTAAGTTTCTGAGGTAACTGTGTGCCTTACGTCATCTGGTTACATTTGAAGATAATAATTAACTACTGCCTTTGCAATGTTATTCTTGAATTAAAGGGGGATTTTTGGATGGAAAACTGAGGTAAGTTCAATGAAGTGTGTGTGCAACGTGATTGAAATAGGATTCTTGCTTTCAAAAAGTGTTCTTTTGTCTGAGTTTCATAAACATTGTTTCAGGAGGCATTTGCACCTTAATCAAGGAGTAATGTGGAGTTAAGAATTAAGGATATTAAGAATATCTTACTTATGTATAGCTCATGGGCCTACAGGTAGAGAGGTCCTGGCTGTAGTGAAGTCTACCAGTGCCTTTGTGTCCTGACAAATGAGCCTAGATTCTGCCCCTGCTTTTCCTTGGGTATTTCACCAACTTTGATGTCTGCAGTCTAATTTAAAGCAAACAGAAAAACTCAAACTCTCAAGCAGTATTGGTTCTAGCACATGAAGCTGAAGTTTGGGAGCAGTTGTTCAGATCTACAAATGTCAAAAGGAGATTTCAGTCTTGGGCTTTTTCCATGGTGTATCAGCCTAGTTTTATGCTGGCTGAGGGTATGGCTTTATCTTTGGATGCTTTGAAATAATAAGAAAAGCTACTTGTGTCTTCAGTGTAACTGCAATGGTCCAAGAGGAGGTACCTTGAGGAGCTTTGACTGTTTGGAACATCTTGTGTTAGCTCATAAACCAAAAGAAAAAGTTAAGATTTTTTGGGGTTTCTTTTTCCTCTCTTTATGCTTCCCTTTTTCCAGGCAATCTTGGTCAAGAAGTTTTATGAATATGCAAGCTGCCTCTCTTCATGGAAGTGTGAACATATACAGTGACTATCTCTCAGCCCTCATGTATTTTTTTCCCCCAACATTTTTGCCCCTAGAGTTCCTACTGTGTTTTCTTAAGATCTAAGTTCACATTATCATTCTTAAAATCAAGATGATCAGTGGATCAGAAAATAATTAAGGATTAAGGTCATAAATGTGTGTCTTTAACTGCATAGAGACACCTTTATACACTGTGCATAATTATTTCTGGCAATCTTCAGGCATTTCCATTGCTTAAAGAGAGGCAACAAATTAAAAACTTATTCCTAGAGTAATTTGCTGACTTCTGAAGCATTGATCCAGCTGCTTTTCAGTTCACCTTGCTCAGGAGTGGGGAGAAAAACTGCGGTAAATTTCTGGGATTCATGTCTCCTGCAGAGAAGCCTTCCCCATCTTTGCCCCAGTTCTTGGGGTAAAAAGTGGAGAGATTTAAACTTTGCTAAGTGGCTTTAAGCAGTAAAATCTATTTAGTGTCTCAGATGTAAGGGTAATTGAAAGAATTCCCCCTGCTCCCACAGAATTAAAAAAAAAATAAATTGAATTGCTATGAAGTGCTTTTTTAATGAAACCCCCTGTGCACACTCGTGCCTGTCACAGCACCTGGCATGCCAGACAGTTGTAGAGGCAGAAGCAGCTTAAAGCTGTGTCCTATTTGCTACATACATTATTTACTGCCAGAATGTGCATTAGTACAGCTGGAAGTGCTTGCCACTTTCTGTATGACAAGGAGGATGTGTGCAATGAACCTGTCCAGTTCAGCAGCTATAGAAAGTTGAGCAATTTGCTTTTAACTCCATTACCCACCCTCTGACAAACACTGCAAAGCTAAAGTCTGGAAATAAGCAAAGAGAACTGAGGAAATGGCAGTATGTTGTCTAAAATAAAATTGCCCTCTTTAAACTGGGGAGAAGATGCACCTTGCTGTAATACTTGAAGGATGTTTTATCTGGAAATCCTCTCTTCTGCTGAAGCATTGCAGTAAGTGCCAGAGAGAGTACTTTATTCTTCATGGGTGATTCCTGAGGGATCTGGTGCTAAATAATGTGTCTTTTTTGTCTTTTTTGTAACAGATGGAACTTTTATATTAAGAAGGCTTTTAAAGTGGATTTTACTTTGTTCAAGTCTATAACTGACACTTTGAAATGTAATACAGAGAATGCAGACCTGTTGTTAATATCCATGGTCTGCAGTGATTCTTTTACTCAATTTAATCAGCAGCTAGAAACAGATACACTAGAAACACTTGGATTTTGATGCTTGCAGAACAAATGAAGCTTATGCATCTGTTTCTTTTCTAAAAAGCATTAAATTTGCCCAGGGAGATGCATATTTCCCTTACTTGGGCCTGGTGCTTTCCAGATGGACTTGGAAAAGCCTGTCAGGTCCCTTGTGCTCGGATATTTGGACCATTATTTTTCTGGCCTGTATGCCTTCTGGTGGAGAGTGGGAGCAAACCCATCCTGGATGTGGTGTCATTTCCTTAGAGTACAGGGGAAGCAAGGACAGGTATCCTGGGAAGATGACAGGGATGCAGTCCAGTTGTAGGGCTTCTGGTGAGGAAGGCCAAGGTGCATCTGGAACTGAACTTGGCAAGGGATGCAAAGAGTAAGAAGGGATTCTAGGGGTATGTCAGCCAAAAAAAGGAAAGTAAAAGAAAGTGTACTCTGCAGGTAAGCAAGGCTGGCATATGGGTAACAGTGGATGAGGAGAAGGCTGAGGTGCTCAGGCTTCACTGGCAGCCTCCCTTCCCATGCTTCTCAAGTAGATGAACTGCAAGATGGGGACCAGGGTAGCAAAGTTCCTCCCCCTGTAGGATAAGATCAGGTTTGCAACCACCCAGGGAACCACCCAGAAACATGGGACCTGATGAGATGCATCCCAGAGTCCTGAGGGAGCTGGCTGATGTTGTCAAACCATTCTGCAGGATTTGAAAAGTCATGGCAGGTGAAGTCCCGGGTGACTGGAAAAAGGAAAACATTGTACCCATCTTTAACAAAGGGTAGAAAAGAGGACCCTGGGAACTGCCTGGGAGCTGTCAGCCTCACCTCTGTGCCTGGAAGATCATGGCACAGATCCTCCTGGAAGCTGTGCTCAGGCACATGGGGGACAGGGAGATGATCAGGGACAGCCAGTATGACCACCAAAGACATGTCCTGTCTGATCAACCTAGTGGTCATCTATGATGGAGTGGCCACATCAAGTGATGAGGGAAGAGTTACAGATGTCATTTCTCTGGACTTCTGTAAAGCCTCTGACTTGGTGCCCCACAACATTCTTCTCTCATAACTGGAGAGACTTGGATTTGACGGTGGACTGTTCTGGGTGGGTGAGGAATTTGTTGCATGGTCATATAGAGAGGGTGGTGTCAATGGCTCAGAGTCCTGATGGACATCAGTGACAAGTCATGTCCCTCAGGGGTCTGCATTGGGATCAGTGTTACTGAATATCTTCACTAATGACAAAGGGGTTGAGTGCCACCCCCTGCAGGTCTGCAGATGACACCAAGCTAAGTGTTGCTGTTGACAATCTGAAGGACAGGATGCCATCCAGAGGGACCTGGACAAGTTCAAGTAATGGGCCCCTGGGAATCTCATGTGGTTTAACAAGGCCAGAAGCAAAGTGCTGCACGTGGGTGAGGGCAACCACTGGTATTGATCTGGGCTGAGGCATGAACTGCTCAAGAGCAGCCCTGTTGAGAAGGACTTGGGGGTGCTCATGGATGAGGCAGTGTCCAGGTGCTGCTGGACACAATCCAGCCATTTCTGCAGCCCAGAAAGCCATTGAGTCCTGGGCAACATCGAAAGCAGTGTGGGCAGCAAGCTGAGGGAGGGGATTCTGCCCTCCTCTCTGGTGAGAGCCCACCTGGAGAGCTGTATCCAGCTCTGGGGTCTCCAACAACAGGAAGATGTGGGCATGTTGAAGTGAGTCCAAAGGAGAGCCATGAAGATGGTCACAGAGCTGGAGCACATCTCCTGTGAGGACAGGCTGAGATGATTGGAGTTGTTCAGTCTGGAGTAGTAAAAGCTCCAGGGAGACCTCACAGCACCTTCCAGTACCTAAGAGAGCCTGTGGGAAATCTAGAGAGGGACTTTCTACAAGGGCATTTGGACATAGAAAAAGGGGTAATATTTTTGAACTGAAGGAGGATTGATTTTATATTAGATGTTGGAAAGGAGTGGGTTTTTGTTTGGTTGTTTGGGGTTTTGTTTGCTTGTTTGTTTGTTTTACAATGGGGCAGTGAGACATTGGAACAGGTTGCCCAGAGAAGTGGTAGATGTCCCATCTCTGGAAGCATTCAAGGTCAGGTTGGACAGGGTTCTGAGCAACCTCATTGAGTTGTAGGAGGATTGGGCTTTGTGGTTTTGTTAGTCAAACTGTTCAATGATTCAGCTTTGCAGACTTTCCAGCTACCTTTAACAGTAGGAAAGATCATCTTAGAAAGATCAAGACATTTCCACAGTGGACAAAATCTTTCAAGTTAATGCTGTTTTAGTTATTTCAGGAAGGGGGTGATTTTTGTTTAGTTAAAAAGCAAACTTCCCTGTAGTTCTCTGGCATAAACTGGGAAGCTTGCAGGTGTTTAAGGATGTGCTTGCTGTCTTACCTGCAAACACATATAATAAGTCTAGTAATTTCTAGCTCCTTCTAGGCTAAGGGAACTCTTGCTGCTTCCTTCTGCTCAGGAAGAGGGCGGCAGTGAAGGACCTGGGTGCTGTGTCAGAAACCAAAGCTGGTCTTCTTGCCGGATTTCAAGTGGCAAGGTTTCATTCAGTTAATTTGTTTATGAAAATTTTGAACTGTATTTTCAGCCTCCCATATAATGCCAATTGTAGTATCTTGTCCTCTTTTGTCATTATTGTTTTTCTTTCACATTTTGACAACCCATGTTCTGGTGTGTTCTTTCACCTAGTTAAACTTGGCTTTAGATAAACTTGGCTTTTAAGATAAATATTGACTTGTTCTGTGAAAAATACAGAGAAATAATGATTTTTTTTTGCTTTTATGCAGATCACATGTGATTTGATACTTGTATGCAGGGTTTTTGTGGGGCTTTTTTATGTTAGCTTCCTGACCTTTGATATAAGCATTTTGAGAGATTACAGGGAACTCAAGCTTCTTACTTTGGGTACTATACCATGGAAGACTATTGTAAACAGTGTATTTTTTCTTCAAATCAAAGATATGATAATTTGTATGCAATTGTTATCCTTAGCATTTGAGCCCCTTCTTTCAAGTAGCTAGATTTTTTCCTTATGTTTTGCAGAAAACAATTTTCTGTTTCTTGTTGTATTTCAGAAATCAGCTCACAGGGTTTTCATGTCTGACTACTGGTATCGGACCCTGCTCCTGTGCAAAGAAACTGGAAGCTGCAACTGTTTTGCAACAGCCAACCAACCTAATGAAGAGAAAGAAGAAGATACCAGCCATCAGGTTGTGGTGTCAGATACCATGCAGCTTGTGCAAGATAAGCAGGAGGTGACAGAAATCATGGCAGGTGAGAAAAATATGGCATATTTTGAAACTGGCGGGCTGGCTGCCAGACTGTTAAGAAGAGGACAGATGTCTTCAAGAATTTTAGCATTTGTGTCTCATCTCTAGCAATGAGAGTAGGACAGGGAGCCCAGGAAAAGGAATAGCTGAGCATTCACTGGAGGGGGCTGATGTCACCACGAAAACAAATGTTTAATAGCAGCCAGTGAAAACCTGCACTTGGGAGGACTGATGCTTCTTATAAGGAATTAAAATCATTCAGTGAATTAATTGTTTAGCAAAAAATAGCCATCCCAGAGAAACCTGACCTACCTTCTGTAGGAAGGATTTGGTATTTGTGCACCATCCTATAGTTTTAAAATCAGTTTTGAGAAACTGCTGAGAAGCAAGTAAAAAATACCTCTGCACCATATCACAGTACTTTTGTTGCTGTGGGCCATAAGCAGAAAACTGTATTGAGTGCTAGTTTATGATTTCTGGGATTGAGCATATCTTTTTTTTTACTGTACCATCTGATCTTATATTTACCCATGCAGTTCATTGTCATATAGTTCATGTATGAATAGAAGCTTTTCCATGGTACTAGTGCAGATGGACAGAAATTTTATAATTTGATTAGCAATTGCATCTGATGGCATTTGGTCTTTATTAACACATCTTCATTTCATTTTGAAAAATGTTTTTATAAAGCCTCCTATGTAATTAAATTAATTAGGTAATTAAATACCTGAATATATTTATGCAAACCTCTTTAAGCTGGAAAGATGTTCCAAAACTGGAAAGGTGGAATTCACTGAAATACAGTTTTGCATTAAATGCACAATTATAAAACAGGATATGACTCCTTTGTCCTAGCTGGAATGAACTAATGATGTTGTTACTGCAGAATGATTCATAGTCTGCTCTGACTTAACAGGAAGCAGTGATTAGAGTAATCATTCTGCTTTTGTACCAGTGATGTCTCAGCTAGAAGGAGGTTTCTTTTGAAGGCAACAAGGAAAGATGCAAAAAACCCTGCAGTAATTGCAGAGGATGATGTCAGGGTTGATCAGATATGATTTCTGTGGAAATAAGGTGTGTGTATCTAGACTACAAGAGAAAACTGAAGGGAAATCACACATATTCTGACTTTCTAGCAGAGATCCATGCTGCTTATGGAAGGTGAATATTTACTTGTTTCAATTTTCTTGTTGTCCCTAACCATTAGAATAGGAACAAGAAAAAGTGAACTTGATTCCTGCAGAGAAGATTGGGACCTAATTGGGGCAGTTGTTAAACAGACTAGTTAAAGAATTTGTGCAGTCTCTAGCTTGTTCTTAATGAAGCCTCTAGTGAAACAAGCCAGTGCTGGAGGTGAGCTGGGTGTACTTGATTCCATCTCAGTGATTTAAGCCAGGCTTACAGCACTGTGCTTCTGTGGTAGAAGAAGAAAAAAAGAAGTCCCGGGAAGGCAGCCCTGGAGTAGGAAGACAGGTAGGAAAGATGGTTCTCTATTGTGTCATCTGCAGGGTTTCAACAAATGGGAAATTGCTTCTTCCCCTCCCCAGAAATTCAGGGGAGAGCTCTGTTGGGTTCAAAGCTGCATGTTTAGTCTCTGCTGAAGTGTCAGTGAATCAGTTCTTGACTGCTTTATCAACAAGGGAAGCTTAGTAAACTGCAGGGGTTAAAATGAAAGCAGTGAAGGCAGACCAGGAGCTGAATTTAGAGCTGTACTTCATAGGCATGAGGTTGCCTATATTAGCCTGCACATACTTGACTATGCTAATTTCATCTTTTAGCTGTGGCTGCTGCCCTTCTATCACTGCAGTGTATGTAAAAGGGACATGAGGTTTAGTGGAAAAAGTTCTGAACTAAGTTTCCTGGCCTGAGAAGTAGCAGATCTTTCATTGGGGATTCATCCATGTCTGGCCTGACAGCTGAATTGCAAGCCAATAATTGAAACTGCAAAGCACATGATGATACTCTTTATCCCTGGAAAAAGTGGGATGTAGTTCAAAAAAAGGTATGTTTGTTGTCTTTTGACTTGAAGACAGCAGTGTGTAGATTGGGAAAGGAGCTTTCCCTGAAACAGGCAGACTCTACAAGAGAAACTTAGTGGTAGATAATTTTCTGCTAAAGTTCATAAACTGTAGTAAATGAAGTATGAAAGGTTTTCTGTGCCATGTTTAATACTGTTGTTGCTAGTATTGAGGATTGACTGAATCATTGTTTGTGGATATTTTAATGGGGTTTGATTTTTAACAAATCATTGCTCTTAATTCATGCAATTTTCATCTTGAGATTTTCTAACTTTATCAAGGGACTGCTAAAAAGAGTCTGGTCTGAAAAGAGGTAATGTGGTAAACATTTAAAATGAGAAGATGTTTTACTCTATTTTAATACTTACTCAAATATGTATTTCAAGAAAACAAGGAGGTAGTTTTTCTATTGGTGAAGGGAGCCATAGTGCTTTGTTCTGTGAAACTAATCCTTAGAGTCTTCTCATGGGAAAGAGAGATGCTGCCATGGAAGATAATGTTGGAGTCTTCTCTCTTGTTATTTTTGACTTCTGAAAGCAAATGTGAGGGGTGTTAGTCTCCCATGCAGACTAATAATACTGTATGATAGAGAGCATCTTTGTGCTTTTATTTAAACCATATGTTGCCGTTGCTGAAGTTTTAATTCCCTCTCCCTCCCCAGGAACTCATCTGCTGTGCTGTTGATACTTTATTAACAGCAATATTTTTACTGCAGTGTCCTCCTAGAAGTTATAATTAATATCAGGTCTTCATTGTGTCTGTGAGTACACACACAGAGAGAAGATACTGCATCTTGAAAGCTTTAAGAGTTGAGCTTGAAAGTGATATATGAACCAGCATGCAAAATTCAGCTTGGGGCAGAGCACAAGTTGAGATGGGAACATCATAGCATCAGACCAACTTGTGTGCACTCTTGCCTCAATTCAAATGCTGTGTGTAATTCAGCCTTCCTTCTCCTGTCTTCAGCACAGCCTGAAAAATGGAAAGATACTGGAAATAAATGGAGGCATGGAAGGCAATAATGAGTCTTTACTAATAATCATAAAAAACTTAGAATTTAGTATTTCTGTATTTTCTCAGTGCCTGTTATGTTGTTCTACCTGTGTGGCATTGGACTTGAGGAGTGATGTGCATGGAGGCCTATTTACATACAGCAATTGTTATTTATTTTCTCTCTCCCTTCAAATGGTTGACACCTTTTATTTGTTTGGATTTTTTTTCCCTGTTCAGTTCAGGTCTGTTTGGAATATAATCTTTTCCTGCAGGGGTTTTTAGCCTCCTGCCATGATGCAGCAGAGGAAACTTCTGGTGATCTTAGGAGCTGTAATTGCTGAAGTAGTAGCAAATAGCCATGAGGGTGCTACAGTCAAAGCTTTTACAAAAATAATGGGACTATCATGACTCTGCCCAGGTTTTGAAGAATCCAAGAATGCAGGTAATAACTGACTGCAGTCTGAAGTCTCCTTAATCCAAGCCTACCTAAGATGACATACTTAAGGTGTAGGAAAATATTTTTAAATTAATTATAAAATGTGTGTCATTTTATCAATTTACCTGATTGTTGACATTTTTGCACCTGAAATCACAAGGCAGCTGAAAAGACAGCAAAATGACTGTGACGTGCCAATTCCAACCCTGGTAGCAGTGCTGCAAAGCACAAAATCAGCTGTTGCACTCACAGGCACTTGAAATGCTCGTCTGTTACACTCATGCTCTTTGAAAGAAATATGCGTGGGATCATCTCAAAATGTTAAGTTGCATTGTTTTCCATACATAAACACCCTTTTAGGTACTTCTCAGTGACATTCCTGAAGGTAACAGCTTTAACTGAATTATATACATCTGCGACATGACAGGCACAGGATGTGCAGGTTACATTATCAAGATCGCTGATGACTCATCACCTGCATCAGAAGAGGGGAAAAAACAGCATTTCTCTTAAACACTTGTATGTCTGGTAACTTCAGTTATACTCAGAACCCCTAGTATAACTTCACCTACATGTATTAGCCCTTTGCTTCCACTAGTCAGAACTGTGTAAATACAAAATTTCAAAAATAATCTGCAAGGGAAACATTGTGGGTATTTATTGTTACAATAACTATACTGTTTCAAATTAAGTGACTTCAGAAAAACAATGGCTAATGCTGTTTCTATTAAGTCCTTTCTATTCCTTGATAGTGTACAAAGGCAACCTTTAAAAATCTTAATTTACAATGAAGAAACTGAAATCTATCTCTTAGAAGCTGCTTTTATTGGTAGCTAGGAGAGTGTCATTGCATTTTTGGGGAGAAGTCTTTAATTTATGCAATATATGTAGAAAGTTCCTTGATTCTTGGAGTTGTTTTATATTCTCCATGAAGCTTTATCAGATTTGATGCCTTACCAGAAGTTTAATTTTAAGTGGCAGAGTTGTGTACATTGCAGTATGCTTCCACTAACAACTTTATGAAAAATTTTCTTTGCAAGGGATAACTTATAAACTAGATTGGTACAGCTAGAAGATACATGTGAAAAATGAGGCTATGAATATCATACTGAGTATTTTCTATGAGGTTGTTTGCATACACAAAAAAATAGTGTCATCACCAAGATATGTGAGGCAATTGAAGATTTCCTCTTTGTTAGAATTCCAGAGGCATCTACAAGAAGATCGCTTTGTTTCATGAGTGTGTGACACCAATGTACTTTCGTTAACATTGGTACATCTTCTGTGGAATGCAGATGCCATTACAGACTCCTTAGCCTCAGTCTGCTTCTCAGTTGTGCAGGTGCTAAATAGCCCATGACCTTTTTTACCTTTAAATACAAGCCAACTAGGGTAGGAGTCTCTAAGCCATAATACACAAGCCACTTAGCGATACAGGTCCAGCACGTAGCTGGGAGCTATTGTTGTCCCTGGTGGCATCTGTCACAATGCTCAAGGAGGGGGAACCTGGGGTTTGTTTTCTTTTTTTAAGAACACATATCTGGGCTCAACACAGTTTTTTGGCAGAAAAGGCTATTTGTTTTGCAGTGCACTTTTCTTCATCTCCTTGGTATCAGTGGGTTGCCCTTTAAAGACTGGTTGTGTTTTGCTGTGGAGCTTATAAGAAAATCATGTAGAGCTTTCTGTTTGGTACTAGTGTTTTGATTGGTGTGAAGTACATACTCAAGTAAGATACAGAAAATATTATGTGTGCAGGGTTAGCATTTCCCATTGGTGCAGACTATTTGCCTATAAATGTCTTTACAAGCCTGTTCCCTGGCTGGCTGCTGTAGGACTGGTACCAGTCTCAGCATGTATTTGTGAGCCAGTGTTTTTATGTGTTAGCTCAAAGAGCTGCTTTTTATTAAAACTGAGTTTCAACTGAGGGAATTTGGCAAATTCTTATGAGCTTTACTCCTCAAAATGAGACACGTTTAAAACTAATTGGAATAATCTGTCTAACAACATGGAAAAGAAAGCCTTTGCGTGGTAAACCTCTTCTGTGTCGTGTTGCTGCTCTGAGGAATAGAGCAGTGAAATCCAGTCTGATTAAAATCAGTAGGAGTCTTGTCAGGATTTTCGTCTTAAGACTTCTAAGCTGTACAAGTTAACCACCCTCTTAAATGAAATTAATATTAAACATCTTACTGTAATTCCCTATTTCCTGGGAATTACAGCAGATATGGAATGTATAAAAATAACTTCTTGTTCAGTACAGGAAGTTAGAGCAGAAAAGCTTCAATAGTGTAAAAACTGGCATTGCCAGTAAAAAATGAGCTATGCAGAGGTAGTTTGGCAATGTCAGGAATAAAATTCTGTGTGTGTGTATTTGTGCATCTATCTGTCTGTCTTCTCTGTCTTTGTAATTAAGTGCCACACTTGATGGATTTTCAGTTCAGCTGCTGCTTGCTGAAAAAAAAAAACATTTTCGGGAAATGGTCCTGCCTGAAATTGCTCTTAGCTTTTATCAAAGGCATATTTAATTCTTTCTTCAAAGTTCTTTGAACTCTGTTGAGAAATATTTCAGAGATGTCACAAACACAAGTTATAGGTGTTCTTTGGTTTATAATCTATTTAAAATCTATAGCCATTTAATCAGAAGGGAAAGCAGTAACATTTAGTTTATTGAGAAAATTCCTAGCTTTTGTGATGCATCTGAATGTAGTGAATCTTTCTCTTTTTATTTAAATTATGCTTTGTTTTTCAGATATTCTTAGTGCAGGATGAAACAATAGATGCTTGCTGAAGCTAAAGCAGGAAAGCTTTGTCAATTCTGTTTAGTCCCTGACATGAGTGAGTACCTTTGTGCTTTTGGTGCCTCAGGTGGCTCCAAAGAAATTAGAAAAGTGTCTAAGCAGCAGCATAATTGAAATTCAAGAGGGGTTACATGTCTGACCTGCTTAGGCATTCTGTAAATTCCACTTTCCTGCATCTGTAGGCAGCTGATATCTTTGTAAATCTGCTTGATTATAATAAATAAACAGAAAAAAACCCCCAAACTCTATATTCGAAACTGACTTATTCTGTAAGGGCAGGCTGCTTGCTGGTTTTGGCATTTGCTCCTTGAGAAGATGGAGAAGTTGTGAATGTAGATGTTAGGTCTTGGATAGGTGCAGTAGGAACCATCTGACAAGGTCTCACATGCTGTCTTAATATCATATCAGTGTCATCTATGTATCTGTAGGGAAAATGTGGGGTTACAGAGCCTCACTGGCTTCCAGCTGGACTGTTTGTGCTGGACCATTTGTCATGGAAATAAATTGCTTTGCCTCAGTTCTAGCCAATACCCAGATTAAATGTTGGTTCAGTTGTTGCCTCTGGCACTGAGGAATTACTCAGGGCTGTTTTATGCAAATGCACAGATTTTCTGGGGCTAATCAGTGCACTCTCAGCATTTAGGAAGTCAAGCCCTCATTGCATGGGAGAAGGGAACTTTGGTAAGAGAAAGAGCTGAGAATAATGAAATCCAATATTGAAGTTTCTTTTCAACACTAGTTTTGCTTTTTGCTATAGCTGGAAGCAATTAAAGTTGTTCAGTGAGAAGTTATATTTTCTCAGCTCAGCTTATATCTGTTTAAGCCTATTTCTTGATCATAGGGGGCATTAGAAAAATTGTGATTCTTTAAAATTATTTGTTGTACATAATTAGATTATTGTAGTCTTCAAATGTCATCTTATCTAATTATTGATCACACTAATATGTTTTCCACTGGCATTGCTAAACAACTATACAGAGAAGAGGAAAATAAATTTGATGTGTATCTGGAGTCTGTCAGTGAAAATTTCCTGCTGTTGAATTTGTGCAAGTCTGTTTTGCCAGGACTTACCTGGGGAAATGTACTTATTTACTGAGTGTGTGGAGAAAGGAGGGGAAGGCTTTGTGGTATCCCTGCAACATGTGTAACTTCCATCTGAAAATCGTCTTGGAGCTACACTGAAAATGACAGATTCAGTGAAAAATAAGGCATCTGGGATTAACTGCTGCCCAGGAAACCTGTCCAAAGGTGAAGGTTTTGGGGAGAACACATTAGTGGTGCTTCTGCTGAGGTTTCTTTGAAGAAGGGAGCAAGTCCTTGAAAGCCAGGCAGTCTTGCCAGCAGCTTCTGTTTTCAGGAGGGTGTGTGGATACACACACGAGGCCAAACACATGCAAAGAAGGTACTGGGGACTTTTGTAATGCTGTTAGGAATTGCCAAAAAACCCAATTGAAACAAGGCTGGTGGGTCTAGAAGCAGCTCTCTTATGCTGCCTGAAATCCTCTTCACTAGCATTCTTTGTGTTGTGGACAGATTTTTTTCTAGGTGAATTACTAGCAGTTGCTTTTTTCCACAGACAGGGCTTGCAGTCAGAGGAGTAGGGGGAAAAATATGGAAAAAAATGCCACATTACACATGTTTGCTTTTGTTCTTTTCCCCCTTCCCTATTATTGCTTCTTTTGAGAAAGACCTCCTTGTAGGACTCATACTGTATGTTCTCTAACCATACTGTGTATTGAGATTTGCTGTTGGTGTGCTGTACTGTGCCTCTGTGTGGTTTCAGTGCAGAGCAATGGTCTCATGTGGTGTATTGTGTACCTGGGCATCCCTCATTGCACAGAAAAGGGCCTGTGCCTGCCCTTTTTACTGTTGCAAAACATGTTTACATAGGGAGGCTATCAGTGAGATTACAGGAGGTACCAAAATGACATCTGTGCGTGCAGCCAGCTCCAAATGGAGCAATTGGGTTTTCCTGTTTTACCAACTGGTGGGGTTCCAGCAGCACTGCTGGACTTTTGTTCTCTGCACTGGAAAGGAAGAAGCTCCCCAGCAGCATGTGGGAGAACAGTGCCAATGTTTGGGGCACTTCAGTAGCATTCAGGTGCTCAAAATCTGAGAGGGGGTAATTCCTTCAGCAGTTTTTCTGATGAGGACTGAGCTGCCTCATCATGGCTTCTCTTACCTTTGCCCAGAGCTGTAGGCACACAGTTTGTGGTAATTGGGAGTGGGGCTGTGGCTGAGCCTCATCCCCAACGGGCCACAGCTGTGAGCAGCAGGTGAGCAGCATTGACAGCAATGAGCCATGGAGGGCCAGGGGCACTGACCAACCACCAAAGGGAGCAGAGGGCACACAGGTGCACTGCATCAACATGAGGGTATAAAAGGCTGGGCTAAAGGACAAGAAGGGCAGACTCTTGCAGCCTTCTGATGTGGTATGGTGTTACTCTGTATGGGTTAAAGCCATCTGAAATTGTTTGATGATACTCTGTGTATTGTGGCTCTCACAACTGCAATATGTGCTGCAACACAGAGCTCCTGTCATTCCTGAGGAGGCTGTCTGCAGTTTGGTGTGTGTGGTGTTCTTGAGCTGCTTCATGTGCCCTGCACACACCTTGTTTGGTTTCACAAATGGCAGTGCAGTCAGCTTCCTGCAGAAGGGGTACAATGGTGTTGGGGTTCCTGACATACCCCACAGCAAAGTGAGTAGAAACTGGAGTCCTCTCCACTTTCCTCCTCAGCCTGGAAGTCTGTGTGGATGGTCAGTCTGACTGCTCTTCCTGGGTGAAGGCACTGTAATGAAGAATTGGAGAGTCACTAGACTAGAGGGGGTGGTAGCAAGGGGAAACTTAGTTTGCTGCTGACTTGGCCCCACCAAGTAAAGTCTTGAGTTTCTCTGTTTCCAGTAGCACTTACACTTCTAATAAATAATCACTTGTTTTGTGGTGCATGGTGAGTGCTTGGGGCAGAGATCCTGTTCTCATCTGATTGCATTTTAAAAGAGGGAATTGTGTAGATGTGAAAATCCGGGCAAGGGCTGAGCTCTGATTGGTGTGTGCCTTTCAGCAGGCAGGTGAGACACCAGTCCCTGCAGAAGGGCACCAACGAGGATGTAGCTGAGCTTGTCCCATTGCCATTTTCTTTGGATTGCTTAGGTGAGCATGTCAGAAATATGGATTGTCCTGTGCTCCTCTCACAAGGCTCCAGGTATTATGTTCTGGTTAGGGAGTTTAGCCCCCGGTAGGTTCTATTGTGAAAGGCAAATACTGGGTGTTATTAGGGCAAAGTTCTTTGGAATCCTCGTTCTGAGCATTTATTAGGTTCATATGTGTTCATCTTGTTCTTTGTGAAGTTTTGAAGAACTTCTGCTTGGTCTGATCTGGTTGGTTTTTAGTCAGTGCTGGTTGGAATCAGTTTGGTGGGGTTTCCTTTATTTACTTATTTATTTTGCAAATCTGTGTAATTGTTAAACAAAGTGAGAAAATAGATTTAAAGAGCAAAAAGGTTTCATAATAAAACTCTCCCATGCATGAACTTGAAGAATATTTGAATACTTTTACTGGCAGAATTCTTGTCAACTGGTTCTGTTAGCCCAGTGTATCTAATATTCCTAACTGTAACATGTTATTTGTCATATATATGTCATTATGTAATATGATGTCTCCAAAGGCAGCCAGGAGTCAGTGCTGTCCTTCTGTCCACTTTTCTGTTTGGTTTGTTTTCCTTCTGAAGAGAAAGCAAATGCATATTTAAAAGTATTGCTCATTTCTAGTTTCACAGTGACTGCCAAAGTGATGCCAAAGTATCCAGAAATAGATTCTGTAAGTATTTTATGCTCCTGTACCTGGCCCTTTAATCTCCTTCAAGAAATTGAATCTTGCCCTTCTGTGCCCAGTAGATGTTGCTGTTGATTCAGTAACACTGAAAGAGTACAAGTAGAAAAATGCTTTAGGAACTCTGAAGATCTATAAATGTTCCAGTATCTTATTCAGAGAAAAGAGGCTACTCAAAAAACAAATGTAGTGCCTGTATTTTTATTTCTATATTGGCCTTCCAATCTGTATCATAAATGAGAAGTAAGCATTGTGTGTTACTGATTTAATGTCCTGTGGAAGAGCTGCATTGAAAGTGGATTTTGTACCTTGCATCCCCGTTATGGTTTTACTAAGTTTTTGTGTTTTTATCCTCATCCCAAGAAGTATGAATCATACCAATCATGATGATATCTCTGTAGCATGGTGCAATTTTGCAAAGCCATGCTGTATGACTGGAATAGGCATTCCTGTAGCCTTTCCCAAGTCAGCATTGTTTCTTGGGAGCTGGAGCCTTGCCAAGCTGTTAGAGCACTTTTTGGGATGAAAACCCAATGCAGAGGGTGGGTTTTGCACACTTCTATTGAAGGAGACAAAACAAGGGAGGTAGGGCACTTTTGGAGAGGAGGCTGGAGGAGAAGAAAGAAGAAAACATTTAAAGGTGCTGTTTACTGTTCAGTAAGGTCATGTGTAGGGGAAAGTTTTTAAATTATTTTTTAATGCAGTCTGGTCTTCTAACAGAGTTTGAGAAATAGTTTGTTACTGAGACCAAAAATGTGTGACTAAAATACTAAGTAGATAAGCTCACTGCTGAATTTTCATTCCCTGGTGTATGGGAAAACACCTGCAGCTGCTGGTTTCCTTGGTAACAAGTTCACTGCAAAATCTAAATGCACTGCACTAAGCCTGTCAATTGTACTGCATTTGAGGAGAGTTTAACATGCACACTTGGACCTTTTGATACACGAGTTTCTCAAATGCCCTGTCATTTATGCTGTTTTTGCATAAAATACCTAATTAGAGGAGATGTGCAACATGTTTTGGATTTTGGACAAAACTACAAAAAAGGTTGGTATTTACAAGTCTAAACATGGCCTCTGTATGTGTGTGTAAATATTTCCTTACAGCATCTTGTTTTCTGAACACTTTTAAAATCTTGCCTTTTAAAGCTCAGTGCTATTGCTTGCATATTGTTGAGTCTTAACTGCTTTTTTTGGAGTTGGAGATCAGAGCTGCTGAAAGGAATTGCCAGTACATGTGCCATATAATAGAATTTTGGCAGGAGATTGGTTTTATTTGTCTAAGTAATTCAACATGGAGTACATGTATATGTTCTCACAGATGAGTAGTTTTGCTCTGACTGAAAGGAGTATGATTTCATATATTGTGTTAGAAGATTTTACTGATGCTTATGATTAGCTTCAACTGTTTGGGCAAAAAAAATCTGTGGAACAGTGTGGTTGTGTTATTATACCAGAAAAAATAATTTAAAACCTGTATTGTTGCACTTTAAGAAAGAGAAACTGTTGAGAAAGTATTGTTAAAGAGTTTGATTGTTTTTCAGCAAGTATGTTTAGCATCTCTTCATTGTGTGTATGTGGATCACAAGTACATGAAGTAGAAGTCGCATTTGTGACTGCCTTTCTGTTTGTAAAGGGGTTTCCTGTATTTACTGGGAAAATAACAGACAGTACTGAGAAGACTAGGCAGTATAAAAAACAACAACATATGTTGAGAAAACATTGTCTGTAGCTTGTCAAATATTATAGCCATCTGGCAGTGACTCCATGGTGGGATTGCTTGCTAAAATAGGCTTTAAAATGTTTCATAAACTCCTTTTTCTTTCTAAAAGGAGGCAGCTGTTCACATGAAATGATGTATGGGTTTAGTTACTAGACTCTTTGCATTTGGGGTCATATTCATGAGTATTAAACAACCTTTGAATCTGAGACCTTACTGTGTTTTTCCCCCACAGATAATATTGCATGTCATTAATGAGATATATCTTTTTAAAGAGCTGTCTCTAGAAAAGACTTGAAGTTTTCATTGACTTTCTTTTATTACTATTTGTTTTGGGTCCTCTAAGTTAGTATTGCATCAGAAGGGTCCATGAGCTGTGTGTGTACAAGCTGAGCCTGTTGGGGAGATTGAGGAGGTGAGGAGAGCAGGCAGATATGCTGTCTTTTACAGGAGAAACCAGTCTTTAGTTTTAAATGCTCCCTGGCACATGTCAGGGAAAAAGAAAAGGGACAAAAGGAGAGTGAAAGAACTATTTGTGCAATCAGTTATTTGTGTTCCATTTTCCAAATCCCATCGTACCCCTTCTTGCTGCCTTTGCACTTTGAAAAACATAGATAACAAACATTTTTTTCTATTGTAGAGCAATCAGTTTAGATCCTTGAAAAGTATGCTGCCTCATTCTGTGAAGGAATAAAAGTTAAACCATCTGCTTTTGAGAGCTCTTTGCTTGCTACCCACTGCACCACTGATAATTACTCTACAACATATCCCATTTGCACATACATGTGACAGTGAAGAGAAATCTGAAACTTAGGAAGATGAAGTAGAATAACAGTTTATACATGTAATTTTGTTCTATGGAAAGTGTTTGGATACTTCAGGAATCTCTGATGTCTGTATTTGATGACATTACTTCAAACATTAGTTGTTAGGTTGTTTATGGTTATGCATTTATTTGGTTTTACAAAATAGGGCCTTCCAGACAAAGTTACATAATTGTTTTTGCTTCTGTAACAGGGGATGCTAGCAATGTCAGATCCTACCATGCTAGGAACTACAGATGCAAAAGTAACTATTTCCCTAATGCCTGTCTTGTTTTTCTCTAAAGGATTGGTTGAGATCTTGAAGGAAGTAAATGGGTCTTGAGGGGGTGGGGGGGGGGGGCTAGTGCAGATCAGTCTCTAGGGGCTGAAGAGACTCCTCCTTTCATGTGTGTTGGTCTTGTTATAATTTAGCAATTTTCAGGTTGGGCCTTCCATGGTATCTGGTATCCTTAAGCCTCATCTTTATGCTGCCCTTTGGAATTCTAGTTTTAAATTACATTTCACAATGCTAACCTCCCTGTTCTCCTTGCTGCTTGTCTGTGCCATGCTGATGCAGTGACAGTATTCAACCCTGAAAATGTTCTTCCTCTTGTGTGCACAAATAGGAATGGTGAAGAGAATGCAGTGTTCTTCTTCAGGGATTCAGATTTACCATGGCCATGATGTTTTGAGGCTCTGGGATGGAACTGGCAGCTGCATGAGTATTTTACAGCCCATTGACACTGATCTTGTAAAGAGAAGAACACTGAAAGCAAAATTTTGCAGGAACCAACTTGAAGCATTTGAGAAATGGCAAGAATACATAACCTGAATTTTTTTGGAAATCTCACTTGAAACTTTTAGATCTTATGAAACATGACATGACTCAATGAAAACAGGTACAGTGCAAGAGCAGCATGATTACAAAGCAGCTGTTCAAAATACCAATGTTGAAGATACTTTGATTGCACTTCTTGGTGCATCCTGGAGATTAATAACCAGTAACTTTTTGCAGCTGACCTGACAGCATCTGGGTAGGGCTAGAAACCAATGTCTCCTGAACTGGAGTAGGAAATGGTGTACTGTACTCTGGGGCTGGGTCTGTGAGTATGTCTCTCTGCATTAATCTTTGTGGATTTATGGGCCAGCTCTTGATCATGGTTGTGATATTTTTTAAAGTATTTAGTAATTTTAAAGCTTAAATTATTTGAAAGTGAAATCAAGGAAACCTCTTTTTTATCAAAAAATGCAGCAAAATTAAGTATTTTAAGTGAAAAACCCCCAGCATTGTATTAAGTTTCTCACTGACAAGCAAATCCTTGTTTTGGATTGGAAATAATTCTGAAGAGTCAAAGAGGGAAAATAAGAAAAAGCAACCGTGGTATGTAGTCAAAGAAACAAGGAAATGTATACATTCTTGGTTATATTTTTCTTTCCAAAGTAGTAACAGTTTAGGACTGTGGTCATTTGAGAAAACTAACAGTAGGACTTCTCTACTCCATATTTCTTATGGCTTACTCCATAAGCCTATTGAAGCAAAAATTCAGTCTTTCTGTTTTAAGGAAGCATGAAATGGTGGTTTGGATATGGCTTGCAATATAAAGAAACCTAGATGACCTTTTTCTTTCTGACAGTTCTACTATAGTGCAGCAGAGTAACTATAAACTGAAGAGTAGTCATTTTCCCTCATCTACTGAGGGGTTTGTGCAGATCATCTCCCAGGAAAGATCAGTTTAATTTGGCCTGTTTGAGAAGTACCATATTCCATGAAGAATATTAAATGAAAAATAAAGGGGATCTGACAATACTATTTCAAACCCCCATCAAAAAAAACAAACCCAACACAACAAATGATTGTAAATTGGATATTGTAATTTTTGCTTGTCAAGAAATGAAAAAGGCCTTTTTTAGAGGCAATTTTTTCCCTACCTGGAGTCTTCTGCCACTTTTGATGGTACCTGTTGTATTAAGCATCCACCAGCAAAAAAAAGAAAATAATGCTATTTTATTTACTGAGGATTATTTGCATTAAAATAGACAGGGCAATAGATCTGGTAAGGAAACACAGAAGTTTTCAAGCTCTGTTGTAAAGGTCACAACAGCACCATTGCAGGACATGTGATGAGTGTGAACATATTGCAGCAAGACAGATCTTGTTTGGGGCATGGCCTCTTTGGCTGCAGGTGAAATATCCTTGTGGTTGTTGGAAATTACTTTCCAATTTCTAGATGATTAATAGAAATAGATTTCTAGATGAGTAATAGAAAGATTACTTTCCTATATTGAGATTTTTAAATTTTTCCTGTTTTGCATTAAGAGAAAGGCAAGTCCCTTAAGAGTGCTTGAGTTCATTCCAGGAGGGAGGGCAGCACCCAGTGTGGGGTGGTCAGCAGCCTTGGGGCAGCATATCTGCCAGAGGTGGCAGCCACAAACTGAATCTTCCCACCTCCCTGCATTCCCTGAGCATTGCACTGCTTCCTCTTACAAAAGGGAAAAGCTTTCTGCCACCCTAAAGCTGCACTGAGTGCTACTTTTTAAGATGTATGAGCGGAAAAGGGTGGTCACATTTTAAGATCCATCCCATTCCATCCCTGGAGGTATTTAAAATCTGTGTAGAGGTGGCACTTAGGGACACAGTTGAGAGGTGGACTTGACAGTGCTGCACTAATGGTTGTACTCAATGATCTTAAAGCTCTTTTCCAACCTAATGGTTCTGTGATTTAAAAAAAGTTCCAAATTAAAGCTGACATCCTTCTACTGAGCCCTTTGTCTGTGTTAAAATTTGTCAGCCTGTTCCTCAGGGGTAAGCACTTCAGTTTTAGTCTGTGTAATCAAATTGAATGGTCCTGGAAAAACTGGTTTGTTTGTTTGTTTGTTTGTTTTATTTTGAGTAGGTTTTATATAGTTGATTGTATGTAAAATTAACAATTATATGTGGCAGTTAAATATCACTTTCTGTTAGAGAGGAATTTCATGAGTGTTTTAAATCAATCCTGACTTGAGTGGTAGACCTGCTGAACTTTTCTGTGTGCAGCTTGTTCTTTTGAAATAGGGATTTTTACAAAGTAGGGCATGTCATAAAATTTAGACTTTTAATACTCAAAATCTGAACACACACAAATAATTTGATTTAAAGCTCAGTACTTTTTTACTCAAAGGTTTGAGCACTAAAGAAATGTTGGACAGACTCTTTCGGAGGAAAGAAATTACTTTTACGACCTCTCATCCAACATTTCATGTGAAAAGAAAATCATGCTAACAACAGAAGACAAAAGGTGTGTGTTTTCTGCATCCATTTAATTTCAGCATTTGCATACATAATACTAAGTCTGTGGCTGAATATGGCTGTGGCATCTCTGCACCTATACTCTACCATCTATTTAATTACCATGGTACCAGTAGCTGATCTTCCTGAAACCAGAGCTCCCTGGCATCCACTGTGTAATTTTTCTACATTTAAAGTACTGTGGTTTCATTTCTTTTGAGGTTGGAGTAGTTTCCCTTGTGAAGCCTTTCCTTTATACATATATATGGAAGTGTCTCAATGAAGCAAATAACAATGACGTTTCATTTCCTTCCATATTACTCCCTTTTGCAGCAAATTCATTCCCTGCTCACCTTTATGCTTCCTGTTCTCAGTCTTCCTAACTTCCTGCACAAAGTACTTCCTTCATCTGTAAAGATATTTCAGTAAACTTAGAAAGGAAGGGTCCTACTTGGCACTGCATTGGCAAAAGACAACATTCATTCATTTATTGCCATGCCTGCTTTTAGAGGAGTGCAGCTGTGGGCACATCTGGATAGTTTAGCTCCTCAGTCTGAAGAAGAATAAAAGACTGGAACACCCCTCAGCTGGAGCAGGGGCAACTGGAGGTGTTACATTAAATAATCTCTTTCAAGGCTGTTGGCTCTGCAGTAATTACTGGCAAAAAAGGACAAAGAAATCTGAATGAAGCACTTACAAAGTAACTTGGTAGTCTTTAGAAACACAGCAGACCAGTAGAAGAGATTCAAATGACATTTCATCCAAGCAAGGGAGGCTGGAGAAAAAGAAGACCCTGCCTGTTATGCCCGGAAGTATTGAAACCTGTGATCTGGTCAATCACTTTTAGTTAATTCAGGCTGAAGAGCCTTACTACAAAACTTCACAGCAGTGTGAGAAATGCTTCTTTAGCATGAAGCTGACACAGGTTATGAAAGAAACAGAATAGGGAAAGTTAGTAACTAAATTAAGCTTTAAGAACTAATTGATGTGGAGGTTTTTTTGCTTTGTTTTGTTGGGTTTTTTGGGGGGAGGGATTTTGTTTTTTAAGGAGAGGCTAGATTGCAATTGCTGGAGGAGGAAGCAAGCTGTTTGGGGAAGACTTGGAAGTACGGGGAGCTGGATTGTGGCAATATTGGGCTAAACTGGAGAAGAGACAATCAAATCGAGAGGCGTATGTTTGTTTTCATCTATCTTTTACTACTTTTCAGCCATGAGCAATAATGGAAAAGGAAGGGGAGGGTGAAGCTTTTCCCCTACTGATGAGTACTTGATCTGGGTGTCACCTCAGCCTAATCCCTGTGTGGGGATATCACACATCCCAGATGAGGGAGCCTGGAGAGCAGCTGCCAGGACCTCTTCTGTATGGCGCATACTTTCTCAAAGAAAAATTTATTGAGTTTGAGGAGACACTGAGGACTAGATGGAGATTTGGTAAATTATTATATTAATTAAACAAGGCATAATTTTGATGGAACTATTCTATTAACTGCTCCTGCACATCTGAAAGCTTCTTCAGTCTGTTATGAATGAACCTTGACCATATGCAAGGCTTTGTATGAGTGTTTTGAGTGTCAAGTTTTTAAGAAGAAAAACTTTGATTTTTTTGTTTCCCTCCGTCCTCCATGTATTTGCTAAGTTCTCTGTATTTCTTGAGATTGTGAATCTAGGAACAATTTTCTCCTTGTGAAAGAGTGAGGTGTTGCCAAAAGCAGAATACTGCCATCTCTGCTTATGAATCCCAGTTTCAAATCCCAGATGCTTTACATAATAAAGCCTAACTGGGCTGATTACCAAGAGAACTCAGTCATTCAGGGAAATAAAAGGGAAAATCCCTTTTTTTTCATGGAGGAAGCACTCGTGCCAAGAGGAGGTTGAAATGTTAAAAATGCATTTTCTGTTTGGATCTTTCATATCAACTGTCCTGTTTCCCTCTTCTTTCCCTTTGATTTAAGACTGAGAGTCAGTATCACCCTTGTGCAGTGGGTGTATGTGGCACTTTTTGGTAGGATCTGAGAGGACCTAAGTTTATAAAAACCACGTTCAATGGGTCTCTTCCCTCTCTGCAGGAGCCCAGCTTAGGTAAGTCTCCCTGGCTGTGTTTGCAGTGTCTTTGGAGGGCACTGGTGCCTGGGTGCTGCATTTCTCAGCCCACCCACCCTGTCTGTAGAGTTCTGGGGATGTGGTGGGTGGGGCCATGCAGGCTCGGCTGCCTGGTGCCGACCCTGTGGCATCTCTAGAAGCTGTAAGGGATGTTTGGCAGGGCATTCAGTTGCACAGGCACAACTGTGCATCCATATGCTCTGCCTCCTCCCTCTGCCACAAGCGGTGGGGCAGGGCCCGTGCAAAGCGGCGGCAGGGAAACCTCGCTGTGTTTCCATTTCTTGTAATCCTGCTTTATAGTCAACGCAGACTTTTCCTGATGCTGCAGCCACTCTTAGGCTCCATGGGTTAAACTGGAAGCCCTCTTGTGGATTAGTAATTGTTTGAAAAATAAGAAATAGAGTGTTGATTGAGGTGGTCAGTTTTCTGTGGGTGGAGGGGGAGTTGCTGGTGGAGACAGGGATTTCTGCAGGGGTTCCTGCAGCTGTTCAACATAATCCTGAATGAACTGGAAATGGAAAAAAGCATAGAAAGAGAAAATTTGCAAATGTGTGAAAATACTTATTCAAATAGCAGAATTCAGTGCCGAGTGCAAACTGATGGAGGATAAATTGGTGGTGATAAGTAAGTGATCGGTAGAGCAGGTGAAATTAATTGCTTCTACAAGTGATGCAGATGAGAAAAGAAAATGATGTTACCCTCACTGAGAGACCTTGACTGGCTGTGAGTAGTTCCCTGCAAACAGCAGCAGCTCCCTTGGCATTCAGTGTTGGTCCAAAAGGCAAACAAAGCATTACAAACCCCTGAGAGGGTATATGAGAACGACAAAATCCTTCTGTCACTGAGTAATCTCTGCTCTGCCTGCTTCTGGAGTACCATGTCCAGTTTTGTTCCCTTTGTTAGAGTAGAATTAGTGTACGTGGAGGAACGGAGCAGGCGGTCAGAGGTATGGGCTTGCTTTTATACAAATAGGAACTAATTAGTGTAGGAAATTTTCTGTCTGAAAAACAGGCAGTTGGAGGAGACATAATATCACCTACAGTGGCAGTCTGTGTAGTCATGAATGGATTGGGGATGTGAAAAGAGAGTGTTTATTTCCTGTAGGGTTTTTTTGGGTTTGTTTGTTTCTGTGTTTGTTTTTTTTTGTTTTTTTTTTTTTTCTTTTCCACTGCTTCACAAAAGAGAAACTGGGGCACACAGAAAACGTCCAGGAAGGTAATTTAAGCAAAACCAGTTTTTCACACAGCACACAGTTAAATTTTCAGACTCACTGATATCTGATATTACAAAGATTAGCATAAAGTTAGCAGAGAAATCTTTAGGTATATTGTTGAAAGTATCATTTGCTCAAGCAAAACTGATTACATGATTACATGTTAATGACTTATGGTTACCAGTCTGGCCCCCCAACATGAGTGGATAGCTGTGTGTTACTTCTGAAACATTTTCAAAATAGCCACCATTTCTTGAAAAACTAGGTCAACATATTTGGGTGAAACTATTTGGAAATAAAATATGTGTGATGCTGCTCTGTTTGAACAGGATTTGCTTAAGACTACAGCCAAAACCAAAGTAAAGTAGAGAACTGAGGGAAAAAATAATGTTGTTGGAGCTTTCAAATCTAATAGAAGCTTAGAAAAAAGTCAATACAAATCAGGTCAAATATTATACCCATGCAGCAATGGAAATCGATTGATTAAATTAAATACATTTGTGCCTCTCTTATTATCTTTGCAGTTTCACTGAAATAGACCAGTAGACAAAAAATGTTTTTTCCAATGCATTTTTAACTTCTAAGACAGAACTGAAAGGCTGTGCACTCCTCAAATTTCTTTATGAATTCCTCTGTTGCAGCAGGGGCTTGCCTGGGACTGGTGAAGATATTTTGCTGAAGACAATACATTAGCAGAAGTTAAAAATCAGAATTCCAGAAGCAGCTTGAATTTTTAATTAAAAAAATAATTGTATTGTATCTGAAAAATTACACCATGTCCTATTGTATTTACAGACTCTAAGTTCTAGAACTGGGCATCAGTCCTTTTGCTATAAAATTCTAATTAGGCATGAAATGTGTAGGACTGAAATGGCATGTTTAATTCCATACCATGGTTGTCATGATGATCTGAAGGGGTGTGGGGATCAAGTTAAAACTTAAAGAGTGAAAACTGGAGTAGCTCTTCCCTGAGATACAGTCATGTTGTATTTTCAGGACTGTTTTGATTCCATGCATAGCTCATGGTCACATACGGGATTGCTTCACGTTGCAAGAAAGCTCAGTTGGGTTTTCCTGTTAAGAATTTATTTTAGTTAGTTTAAGGTCTGTTTCTTTAGTCTGACTCACGGTTGTTCATGAAGCCATGGATGATCCTGTGTCAAACCAGCAGAGATCATAATCCCACATTTGGTTAAGTATCTTGAAATAATCTCTGTTTCATTCAGTAGAGAAGCTATGCCAAAGCTTCTTACTCGGGAAGACAAGGCTGCCTGATTTCCATGAATGAAAATGATTAAACAAGTACATGATTACAAATAACCCACTTTTAGGTAAACTAACTTTCAGCCCAGCTAACTGAACCTTTCATGTGGGTGCTGTGGTTATGCTTTGCATGTTTGGAATTTGTTTGAAGGTGTAGAAAGTATATACAAAGTGGCATTGTTGGTGTAACTGAAGTTTAGCTAATGTATTTGGGTTCTCCATTTATTTTGCACAAGTGTAAGTTATTATATGCTTGTGATTCTGAAAGTTGGCTGGTTGATGTGGTAAAATTCTTCACTACTTTTTGTCTTCCTTTTTGTTATTTCACTGAGAAACTCCATGGAAAGATGGACTTGGATATATGGGAAGCTTAAGCAGTCTGCTGATTCTCCAAGGAAAACATGAAATTACTATTGAATTGAGTCAGGATACTCAGGGAAATCTGGGATTGAACTGTCATCTTCTCTTGGAGCAGGTGCTTATGAATGAGTATGTTTGCTGCACTTCTTGCTGCACCAGGAAACAGTATAATCTAACAAGTGAGCTTTGCTGTTCTGCATATGCAAAAATGCCTTAGGCCTTTAGCTTGCTGCAGTAACAAATCCCATTGGCTGTCTGGCATCTGGAGTTCTTGCTGGGCTGTCTGTGGGTGCAATATGGTCACACAACTTTTGTTTGATGATGAGCCTCAGCTATCCCAGTGCACCTGCAGAGATCTCTCATGCATTTGCTCCTCCTGGGTCACCACCAGGATGCCACAAGCCTGGTCTGGTAATCGTGGTCTTGCTGCCCATCACTTGTTCCTTTGCATAAATGCAGTCTCAAATGGTAGTCACGTAAACAAATTACTTTTTGCATACAAAGTGCCTACAGATCCTGTTTTTCAGTGGTAATATTTTTGTTATGGAAAAGCTTGACTGAAGACTTCATTTTGTCATTTCTATTAATATTGAAATGGAAGCATGTATGGCTCTAGTCATATCTAATACATGGAGCTGCTGTGGGCCTGTTCTACTTTGAGTGGAAATAATGTGAATTAATGTAGTAAATGAATTATCTCAATTAATTTTATTGGCAGAGGAAGCCTAAATAATTTGACGGGTTCTCTTAAAAACTTTTTTTAGTTCATGTCCCTTCTAATGATATTGTTGAGAGTAATGAACAACTCATTACAGGTGTACACTTATTTACCTTTGGGAGGCTGCTATTTTTACCTGCTGTATGCAATCTATAGAAAAGAATCTTTTTCGTAAATAACACAGCACACTCCTTTTAAACATAATGAAAAAACCTCTCTTTTTCTTTCAGCCATGTACATTTCGTTAATGTTGGTTAAAAATTAGGATAAAACCAATGGGATGATTAGAGGACAGGGGGAACTCAGCAAAATTCAGCATCAGCAAAACCCTGCAACAATGAGATTAGTAGGCATCAAGATGCTCTTTGGAAATAAAAAGTGTTAAAAGCATCATAGTTTCAATCTTGTAAAACAGTCTGTATAAAGGCAGTGGAAATCAATTATGAGGTGCAGCTGTATAGAGAAGCGTTGTACTGCTTTCAGTCTTGTAGGTTTTCCTGTGTCCCAGGAAGTTTTCCAGTGGTACTATACCCTGTGTAGTAAGTGGAAGTTTATGAGGTTTGGTTTTCCTGGGTGCCTTCTGCAGCAGTTCTGCTGCCATACCCCTTGAGGGGTCCACAGATCCCGACTCTGAAACCCCTTTGCCTAAGGTGGGAACACAGTTGCCGTGGAAATAGAGATTTCACATAGTTATAATACTGCTGTGGCACAACATTTAAACAGACTCCTCCAAAGATTCCAGAAGACGGCTGCGTTTAAAGGAAATCTGAAGTCCTTAACCTTCAAAAATGACCGGTCCAGACCGAAGTGGACTGGTGAGAGCGGGATCTCCTTGGCGTTGTCAGTGGGAAGGTGTTTTCCTTCCAAGCTGCCCATGGTGGCAGCAGCCTGGCAGGGAGGTGGAGGAGCCCCGGCGTTCACGTGAGTGAGGCTGGGGCGTTCTGCGAGCGCGGCTGCTCCCGCGGGATGCGGCGCTGCCTTCCCAGCCCTTCCCTTCCCTTCCCAGCCCTTCCCTTCCCAGCGCCTCGCAGCGATCGCGGCTGGCTGCGGCCGCACGGGCAGCGGCAGACAAGTTGGGAGCGCTCCTGCTGCCACCAGCACTCCCGCCCCGGCTGTCCCCGCCTCGGCCAGGCTCTGCCAGCAGGGAACGTGGGCTCCTGCCTCCCTTTGTGCCGAGGGGAGCCGTGCGGAGCGATTGAAATGCAGGGCTGCGAGGCGCTGCTGTAGCGGGCTGCTCTGGGGCTTTTTCCCTTCTGCCTCCTTTAATCCTTGAGCAGGGGGGGCAGGCTTGCTGTGGATTCTTTTTGTTTTATCTGAGAATGAGATGCTGGCTGAAAATTGAAGAAATGGCCCTAGAAGAATTGATGCAAAGATTAAATGCGGTTTCCCAGTGCGCTGGTAGGAGGAGCTGCTGGTCTTAAATAATGTGTTGTGTGGATGCTGTTAGTGATTTTGTGGGATTTACAGAAAATCCTGGCAATCCGACTAGCTTTCTTTATGCATGCTCTCATTAATAGGAAAGAGAACCTTAAGAGCTTTTGTCAGCAGGTTAAACTTTCATTGATATTAACACTAATTAACTTTTTTTAGTGCTTAGTTATTCCTGAAGCATGCTTTAGAACATCATTTTGAGTAGCTGTTAGCCCAGTCATGTACTCCAAATGGGTCTTGATTCCTTTTTTATCTGATTCGGCTGTACCTAAATTGGGGGAATTACAGATTTGTCTTGTGAAATGGGTCTGATATGGAGCAGTGAAAAGCTGAGCTGACTGTAAGCCAGTATTTTGGGTGGCTCTAAATTGCACTTCCATGAGAATGAAGAGTTGCATGAATTAATCGTGGTCAATGTAGTTTTACATCTGTATGGATTAAAAATTAGAGCAGATCTCCTAAAATGCTTTCAGCACTGTAGAAATACTATGAAAATTTCTGAGATTGTTTTATTTGTGGAAAATATAAATGCTTGTGTGTTCAAAACTAGAACTAAGAAGCAGGGCAGAATGAGGTGATCTTTGATTAGATCTAGAAGTGTTATCCTGGCTATTGCTCATGCAGAGAATGTGAACATATTTCAGAATAAAAAGTTACCTGGAAAGACAAGAGAGATGGTTTTTGCATCCTTTGAAACTGTTTGGTTTGCCCTTTATTCCTGGTTGACAGATGACAGAAGTGTTGCATCTTCTTGTCACGTGAGACAAAACGGTGATTTGAAAATACAGACTATTATATGGTATTACTCATTGCAGTATAAAAACTTGGAATTTATCTTCCCCTTTTCCTAGTCTGCTGTTTCCTAAGGGTGACTTTTTCATCTTTTTCAATTTCCATGTGGTGGAAGCAGATAATTAGCAAGATGGCTGATGCTGTAGGCTGATGAATACACAGATTAAAAGACAAATATGGAATGAACATGTCAGCTGCCTCTGTTTTCTTGGATAGGAAAAAAATATATTTTACCTTCTTAACAACATTTTTGGAGGGGGGGAAACAAGATTTGATCTGACAAGAACAAGCATTAAATTACAAGTAAAGGTCACATACACATTTTTTCTCCTTCCTTGTTTTTCCTGTTGATTATCTTCCTATTTTCAAAACATGTCTTTATTAAATATCTTGATATTTGTTTCATTTCCTGTCTTGGTTTTCTGAATGCTGAAGAAGAAAGCCAGACTGATATTTGCTAGGGCATACTGTCTGTTGCAGTTTATTTTAGTAATTTGTACATTACTTTTTCCACTCCCATGAAAATGCTGATCTTTTTTTTTTTGTGGCAAGATAAATTTTAAGAATGTGTGCTGTATTTGGTTGGGAATGTGGGAGCCTTTTCTTCCTGAGCTGAAGGAGAGGGAGGCTCCAGAATGGGAGGTTTGTCTGTGACACTGCCTGTCTCAGCTGTGCAGCTGCAGGTACACTGTGACCTTCATGTGAGCCACCAGCAGCTCCAAATGCTGTTTGCATACTTGCTGGCAGCTCTGACCATGTGCTGATTTTTTAGCTTGTTAAACTTGCATATTTAAAGGAAAAAAAAAAAAAAAAGAAAAAAAGGAAAGGCAGACTTTACAGGCAATTTCATACTCATGTGATTTAGCTGGTCCCTCTCCTCCCCCTTCTCTTTCTTCCTCTCTGTTATAATCTTTATGCAGGTATTCTCAGGCCACAGGCAGTGCTTTTATACAGCCACTGGTTGTATTTATAGGTGACTGTTTCAGGTTTCCTTTTTCTCTCCCCCCGTCCCTCCCTTGCTGCTTTCAGGTTGCTCAGTTTCTCTGTGGCTGTCTTCCATTCTTGGGCTGTACACTGTCCTTGGGTCTGATTATCCTCTGTCTGCCTTCACAGCCCTTCTGTTGGTTCAAAAACCTTTTGTAAGCAAAGATTTCCTTAACAGCCCAAGATCATGCTCTGACTTTTTCAATAGCTCCGTGCTCAAGAGTAATTGAAATGCAGAGGGTCCCCTGGCTTCCCCCTGACACAGCTGCCCACCTTCAGGCATCAGGGGATTTTCTCCTTAGTAGGATTCTAGGGAAAAAACCCAAACCTGTTCTTCTTCCTCAGCTAGTTGTTTTTTTCTTTTTCCTCTGAATTATGCTGCAGGCAGGCAGAGATTTATCCCAGGTAGTTTTAAGCTTTTGACTCAGAAGAGGAATTCTAAAACACTTGTGTGCTGAACAGAGAGAAGGAGGGGGGGGCTGTTAAGTAGGGAAGGCCTTCCACCTTCTGAGGTGTGCTGGTTGTTCCTGGGGGCCAGGGAGCCTGGAGCAGCTCAGCTCGCAGCCTGGCATCTCCCAGTGCCTGAGGTTGGAGTGGTGAGTCTGGCTGTGTCTGTGATCTTTCACTGCTCTAGCAGAACAGCCTTTGTGCCTCTGGCTGCTTTCCCACTGGCAAGTCCCCTGTGTCAGTGTGGCACTCACACAACCTTTCTGGGCTACTCATCCCTCACTGCCACACCTGCACCTGCCTTAGAGATCCTGCTCCCTCTGCTCTGACCAAACTCTGCTTTACTCACATTCCCAGCCCCCATGGTAAGTTATGACCTCTCTTACTCTCATAGCAATGTGTGATCCTCTACTGATCCCTCAAGTGCCTTCCTGTGCCACATTTCACAAATCTGGACAGCTTTCTCTAACAAAGCTTTGATTGATTATTTCTTGTCTTCCTCACCTTCCCCTTATTCTCCAACACCTTACATTAGCTTCTCCTTCTGGATATACTTAGCTGCCAAAATCATGCTCCCTAGTCTAAAATTATCATCTGCTTCATGTTCCAGCTCTGACTCCTGCTCCACAGTTCAAAATCGCGTTGTGCCCTACACTTTCCCAACAACTGTAAAGGGTGTTCCCATGGCATCTTCTTTTATTTTTTCTCAGATATGCTCCTCAGTCTTCCCAGCCACTTTCCCTCTATCAAATGGCCACCTGAACTTGGATGACAAGACTAATTGCTTTTGCTGTTCTCATATAAATCCATAAAAGGCAGAAATAATTTAAAGAAATTCTCTGGCTGGGTTTTTTTTCCTCATTAGAATTTTGGAGTTATTTCAGAAAAAAAAAAAAAACAACCTGTGAAATCATTCTCGATAGTGAAAAACAAAACCCTATTTTTTTCATGTCTATTGTTTTGATGGATAATGGCATAATTTCTCTTTATTTGGATGTAGTTTTTATTTTTCTTCTTCTTTTTCAGTTCTGTTACTGTGTTAAATTCAACCCTCTTCCACAAATTTCTCTTTATGGTCAGGAAGTAGCTCAGAGGTTGAAGCCTGAGATGAGAAACAGTTCTGACCTGGGACCTCATGGATTGTCCAGATCACTGACTGCTGTGGGGACTGTGCTTAGGTCTCCCTTTGCTCTGACTGATACATAAACAGTGTTAAGGCACCAGCTCTCAGTGTCAGCCACTTCCCTACATTTGCATCATTTGGAAGCCTTGCAGTGGCGTGTTTAGGTCGTGCAAACAGGCAATACAAATCTGACATTCCTAGCCTTAAGCTTGTGGAAGCCCCACTATAATGGTTTCTTTCCACCTTGGAAAAGTGCCACTATAGCAGCTACCATCTGTTTCCTCTCCTCAAACACAATTTTAATGCTCTGCAGAAAAAAGAAACATCTGCAAACCAAAGAAGGAAAACATGTGGTTCCTCAGTAAATCTGTGTGCAGCGCTGGTGTTTTAAGTGCAGGTAATGTCCCATAGCCATTTCAGTCACTTTTCAGTAGCTCTGCATTTTCAGTCTTAGTCACAGTTTGGGCCCAAACTTTACATTACATTTCCCTGGCTTTCTGTTCTTGACAGGCAGGCTTTTGAAGCTTTGAAGGCTGGCTCACCTGTCTTGACAAATCAGACACAGATGTGGGAGGAAGGAACTCACACACCGTCTCCAAGTACCCAGAATCACTGGGGTGAGTTAGATTATTGCAAGGACAGGAACATCCTCAGGCGTACTGAAGGGACATTTTAAAGTTGTGAGCAGCTTGGAAGGACCTGTTCTGTGTGTCCTGTCCTCCCCATTCCTACGCTCTAGTGAGCTTGCCTGCTCTTTCTTACCCTTGTAGCCTCTGTCCTTGGTTCACTTGATTTTCAACTTTGGGAACTCAAAAAGTCTTTCTCCATGTGGCAGAGTGCTCTGTATGCTTCTGTTAATTTGGCAAGCAGGCAGGTCTGAGCACGAAGGCATTAATTTACTACTTGGCAACTTTGTCAGCTTTCCATGTAGCTGGTAGAGTTGGAGAGGTCCATGTGAGAGCTCTGAATCTGCAGGATGTGGGCACTCCACTGCACCCAGGGGCCTTTAGTGGTAGTGGGGAATGCCTCTGCTGGTATTAACTTGCTTGCCCTTTGTTTCAGCTTTCCTGCTGAAAGTAGAAAAAGCAGGCATGCCCTTCCTAACATGAAGTTTAAAATTTTAAAAGTAAAGGGTGGGTGCTGCAGTTGAACAGACACAAGCATTTAGGAGTGCATTGCTCATATTTTCTGTGAGGATGGCACTGTCACTGATCCTGGGAGCACCTGCATGGCATCCATTTCTTGTCATATTCTAGCCTAAACCAAACTCTTTCTTTTGCTACTGAAACAGCTGAATCTAGTGAAACTAGTGGGAGTAAGTTCAGAGATGGCAACAGAATTGTCCTTATTAAAAGGTGCTGGCTGCCTTTTTGGGAATCTGAAAAAAAAAATTTGATCAACATTAAGGTTGATTACATTTTTTTTAACCAAACTATTATTGCTTAAATATTGTGTCCCAAAACACTTCATCACAATAGGAATTGTTTTTTTACATACAACTTCCCCCCCCCTTCCAAAAAAACCCCAGCTATCACTGACTTCATATCCAAAAATAGATATTAAACAGTAAATGATGGCACATTTAGAAGGCTTTTCGGGGGATTGCGGGGTGCATATTTGCCAGTCTCCTCTTCAGTTTATGGACTTTGAGTATATATACTTAAAGCTTGCAGAGCTGGGAGAGCCCTGCTGGGATTTAAGTACTTAGTGATATGAAAGAAGAAAAAAGCCTTTTCCTTTGATGTGTTTTTATAACCATGGTGTGTCAGAATATTTTCTTGGCAGGAGTGCCTGGCACAGCTGCCTGCCACACTTCCAACCCCAGAGAGCCAAGCTGCAAGATTACCTCGTGCATATCAAATGACAGGGAACCTCTGCAGAGAAGGAGCAGCACAGAGCAGGGACAGTGTCTGCATGTAACACAGGCTGAGCTGTCTTCAAGGTGTTTGCTCTAAGCTGATGTGTAGGCCAAAATCTGGGAGTAGGAGGCATTTGGGTCATCACTTTTTCATTTAATGAAGATCAAGCCAGCTACTTGAGATTTTGTTGTTTGCGTGTCAGCTCCGACAACTTCTTAAGGTTTTCAGTATGTGAAGCACTGCATTTCAGCTGGAAGATTGAACCTGCTATTTTCAATATCTGGCTTAGTTCCACTGTTTCTTTTGTCTTGTCCCATTAAATAGCAGCTCTCATTTTGGACAGAAAGAACAGGATCTTGAATGCTTTTATATGGATAAATCACCTGTAGGTCTCCTGAGTTAACCCTGCAATACTGTGTTAGCTATTTTGACCTCTCTCCAGTTACTTATCCCCACAACTACATAGCTCAAGCATGAGCCACTTGGCTCAGCACACACAGGAATGCAGCTTTGTGGTGATGCAAACTGTCTGGAAGTTCAGCCCTTAACACTGCCTTTCACAAGGCATGGGTGCAGCCTTCTCATGCCTTGTGGAATAGTCAGCCTAAGCACACAGTCCTGGGTGCAGGTAGAGATGGAATCATTATCTTGGAGGTTGAGTTCTCACACAGAGCGAGCAGTTTTGGACAATAGATCCCCTTAATTACAGCAGTCTTGGGTGTTAGTTATATCCTCAGTCTGCCTTAGCTGTTTTTTTGTTTGTTTGTTTGTTTTTTTTTTTTTTTTTTTTTTTTTTTGTGGCTTTTGAGTTTTTGTAATAATGCTTTAAATTGAGTTGTGGTGTTCCAGGGGCATGGAGCTGGCTCTTGGGCTTCCCACATGGTTCCCTGGAGCAGCAGGGAGCGGGACACAATGAAACCCTTGCTGCAATGAAGAAATGTTAAACTTGGTCACACAAAGGTGTAACGGGCTGTGAGTTTCAGCAAGGGAGAAAGCTGAAATGGAAGAGCCTTGTGATAGCCATCCCCAAATGTTTCTACCTTCATGTGAAGGTTGATGGTGCTTGAGCTTGGTAGGAGCCAGTGTGATGGTCCCTTAGGCATTTAAACCCCTTTGAGGACACAGGGCAAGGCAGACTCTTAGTAGAATGTGGCACTCAAATTGTGGTGAGCTGATAAAGCACAGTGCAGCATGGTACTGCAAGGTTTTGAAGATTTTGGTGTGTAATTCTGCTTGGCAGCAGTCAGCCTTTTTGAAATTGATAATCTGGGCAAACAGGTATTTGGCAAGTTGAGAACTGCACTGCTGTGCAATAAGTAAGCTCCTGTTTTTCACCTGTGCTGTTACTTCAGGGCTGTGCATGCTGTCACCCTTCCTGTGCTTGAGGCATTTGCTAAGTGACAGTTTTACTAAAAGTCTTTCTGCCTTCAGCATTTCATGTGGCAGGCAGAAAATTTGCACTGAGAAGTGACTGTCCTAGTTCTTTTAAAGTCTCAATTCTTGTTGAGCCAGAAATGTATCTTCCTTTTCTTTCAATTCTTGCCTATCATCTGATGGATTTAAAGGGAGGGTGGCTTTGCATATGAAACACCAAGATAATTTATATAAATAGCGATTGATGAGAATACACATAGCTGATTTTAAAAATTGCACTTTAGGCTACAGCCTTCATAGTTAAAAATATCAAAAGATAAATTGCAGCCTTTTTTGTAAACACTCCTATGTCTGGCTTCTGGGATGAACAAAGGTATTTCCCTTGGTCACTATTTTGTCCGGGTCTGCTGGTTTTCTCTCCAGTAACCCTATGGTTAGGTTAGCTAACCATACTTAGCTGGTCATTTGAGGTTACCCCATGTCATATGCCTTGTGTTTGAACAAGAGCTTTGTAAAACCAGTCTTGTATCAGCTTTTGGCCCATGAACCACATGAACCAGTGTGTTGTGTGACTGGTTTGTTTCCTCTTTCTGCGTTTACCTTGCGTGTGTCATGGCAGGCATGATGCCTGCTGAAGCAATTGCTGTGAAAGGCCCTGCCAAGCTGAAATGTTCCTTCTGGCTCTGTATCCTGCTCCTGTGGAATACTTGTAATTGAATTGGTTGTTCTCTATTTCCATTATCTTAACATTTGCAATTTTCAGATTCACTGCAGTGAAGAGAGTCATTTGGTAATTCATGTGGTGAGGTGAAAGCTGAGTGGGTTGTTCTGATTCCCTGTCTGCCCCTGAGAAGTGCCTGAGCTCTCAGGTGTGGGAGGGAGGACACAATTTACCCATCTTGTATCTTCTTGTTAATACATACATTAATTCCTCTCTCCAAACACTGGGTAATTCTTCTCTGGCTTTTGTTTTCCATCTCCAGCTGAGTCTGGAACTTGGTTGATGGATTTATAAAAGGAAGTTTGATGCTTTCTTACTTGGGATTTCACTTTTTTGAGACACTTTACTCAGCCTTCAGCATGTTTGTAATGGCAAAGTACATTTATATAAAATACTCTATTCTTGTTATAATACTTTAAAAACAAAACAAAATTAAAGGTCTCACCCAAACATTCAGTGAAATAAAGTAGATAAGAAAGGATGTTTATGTTTGGGAAAGGAATTTTTCCAGCTTAGTTTGAGAACTGTTGACAATGGGAGAAGGGGAAAGATGGGCTAAGGGAGCAAAACAGGTATGTTTGGTTATGCAGCTTGGATGAGAACAAAAACTGGCAGAAATGAGATATAAAAAGGTTCCCTGGATGTTTTGCTCATAGATGGGCATTTAGTAGGACATGAAGCTGGGTCTGCATAATATACTGTCTGAAAAATAGTAACTTTATGTTCAGTAGTTAGGATGGAATATGACCTACATTCACAGAATCACAAGAGTGATGAAAATTCATCATCATTACTTTATTCATGCTTGAGTACATGCTAGGCTCTAATTATGAGATAGCTCCAGTCTGCTCAGGACCCAGACATTTACTGTGTTCCTGACACAGGTGGTTTTGTTGAGGACAGCCACAGTCAAAAACTCCATTTCTGGGTTTTGTGCAACAGCTGCTGAGGCTGCAAGTGACCTGTGGGATGTACATGGGAGTTCTGATATTAAAGATTTGAAGGTAAAGAGAGGCAAAGAGCATCTGAGTGCACTGGAGGGATCAAAAGGAAGTCATCAAAGTTGTTGATGGTTTTCAAAATGCTGCCAACAGTGACAGGAAAAAAAAAAGGACCTTTCCACATCAGATAATTCACTTGTGAAGTAAAGGTAAGAAAAAAATACAAACCAACACATAGCTTTTTAAGCTTTCTAATTCCGTACTTTCATCATTTCCTTCTGCTGAGTCTCCTCAGTGCTTCCTACTCCCAGCTCATGCTTTACTTGCCTTTCAAGGTCATTGCAATCTGCATCTGACTTCAGTGCCATCATTGTTTCAAAGTCAATTCCTTTGAAAATTGTATACCTGAATTTCTTTGAGACCACAAAGCCTGGAGCAGGAGAGGGATATTAATAGAAACTGCTTCTCTCTGTTGTTATATGAAGACAGAAGATGAACTATTTCAGTGTGGCAGTGGGAGGTGTTTTTCAAAGCAATTGTTTACATTTTTGATCTAACGGGAATTAAATAGGTCTGGGTGGTGCAGAGAGCTGCCATAATTTTGCAGAAGGAGAGTAAAGGTGCACATTAAATGCTACATTGCTAATTTTGCAAGGTGTGCTTAGCAATTATCCAAGTTAAAGTAGTGCTAACAGTTCCCACTCAGCCTTCAGGAAATCAGGAGGAAACTTTGCAGCATCCTACCACATGCCTTTTAAAACATGGAAACAGAACAATTACTCAGAGCTGTATTTGATACTCTCTTTAAACACCCTTGAACCCCACAGTGATTCTTTTGAGACAATGGTCTAGGGCTGAATTCAGTAAAGACTCTGCTTGACATTCATGTGTCACTGCAGGGAATTCTTATTGGAGATGGTGGGAAGAGGCAGGATTTCAATTTTATCCCCAAAGGAAGGTAAGAGTTTAGAGATCCAAGAGTAGCTGGAAGGGAAATGCAGGTATTTGAGACAGGCCTGATGTGTGACTGCCAAGGCAGGAAGGGGTGTGGGTGTTACCCTTTGGCACTTGGATTGCAGAGAAGCCCCTCCTGTTCCCCCACATTCCCTCAGGAGTTCCTCTCCCATCCTTTCCCATCAAGTAGCTCCTGACTTTCTGCACGTGGCCATTCCCTGAGCTGCAGTGTGGCTGGTGGCTCTCTGGTGTGCATCCTGCCTGAGAAGGAAAGCAGGAGCAGGCAGTGCTGTAAGAGAGGAGCCTTCCCACTCAGTGTCACCACCCTGGACCAGCAGTCTCGCTGGTTTGACAACCAGTCTGCAAGTTTCCCTGACATGTGAGACATGTGATACATGGCTGGTACAGAGAGCTAGACCTGTGTCCTTAAATAGCAACAAAAGTACTTTATAATATTCAATTTTAGAGATGCTCATGGAAGAAAAGGCAGCAAGACATGTACAACCACTCTCTTTCCTAACCCTTTTTTCTGCTTCCTGCTCCTGGCAGCAGATCAGCTGTGGGTTGGCCTTACAGGAGGTATTTTTACTCATTGGGCTCTGTGGGGTTCTCACAAGCCTTCCTACCTGTGTGCTGCTCTCCTGTGCAGGGAGCAGGGCCACGCTGAGTGCTGTGCTGGGGGTGTGCAGATCTTGTTTCTCCACAAACCCTGACCCACAGCCTGCCTGGGATTGCAGGGGCTGCCCTGTCCATCAGGGCCCCTTCATCCCATTGGGATCAGCGTGCTTCACAAGCAGCTGCTCTGGCTACAATGTGCTGGAGTTTAAAAGTACTCCAGAAAAAGCTGTTAGAAGTGTCTGGGTTGATATTATGGCATCATTAATGCTGGAGACCTCAGACTTTGAAAATCATCAATGCATTGGTAATTGCAGAAGGAAGAACTTGTTTCTAACTATTTATGCCTTAGAAAGGAATTTTGAGGGTCAAAGCCTGGTTTTAAAATGTATTGCTAATAACACATTAAGCAATGAATTAGTAAGTTATTAAGCTATGAATAAATGAAATCGTGTTTGTTTTAAAGGCTGGTCATTTGCTCTGCTCCATTTTTTGTACAGCCTGCCAAGCCTTTCGCTGGTGAGCTATACTGCTGTGGACAGATCCCTGCCTCGAGTAACTTGTTATCTGTATTTGACACAGCAGAAAAGGAAACATCAGACAAGCGTGGTGGAATTGATGAGGGAGCGAGGGAGGGAGGAACATTCCCAGCAGAAATAAGGTCAGGCACAGCGCTGCACAGCGCTGCCAGTGGGCTCCAAGCAGTGTTTCTGTTTGGGAGGAGAAGGGGGGTGTGCCCCATGGTGTCTCTTGGCAGGTCTGGTTCTCTGCTGGCAGAGGTGAGAGTCTGGCTGTGGCTCCTGCCCAGCTCAGCCACCTGGTTTCCTTTCCTAGAGGTGAGGAGAGGTGGGAGGGCAGGGAGCAGGGCGAGGCAGAGCTTGGCACCTGTGCATCTCCTCCCTGATAAAGCCAGGGCACGGCAGGGTGGAGCCAGGGAAGCAGCAGCGCCCGCCTCGTGTGGAGGCAGCCTGGCAGGGTCTGGCCAGGGCCCGCTCTGCGTAAACTCTGATATCCAGGGCTGCTGCTGGGCTTGGTCTTCACCTTAGGCTGCTTTTATCAGCAAGCAACCAATGCTATGTTATCAACAGTAAAGACATGAAATGGCATTTTTGCTCTAATGTTTTAGTTTCCATCTTTGTCACTTTTCCCCCCTATGCTTTAAAAAATTGTTTGAAAAATGATGTAAAATATCCCATTTCGCCATACTTGATGCAGAGTTGTGGGTTTATATGGTGTAGAGTCAACACTTGGTGAGTTTATTGGGTTCTGACAGCTGTTAGATGTCCAGTCAACAGAACTGCAGTTTCCACAAACAAGAGTTTCTAATGTCAAGCAGCAGTTTGACTGTTATTAATAAAGCAGGTTGCTGTTACCTAATAAATTATACCATTTAAAAAACCCAAACAAACACAAAACCCAACAGAAACTGTTTTTAATAAAGTTTTTGATTTTTTAAGATTTTTCAAAACAGTCATCCCAAACCACTTTCTAAGCACATACTTATTTCTCTCCCTTGCCTTTGGCTTCCCATGGTTTCTCTTGTGTCAGGTGAGAGATGGGCACCTTGCAGTGGTTTGAACCAATAAACTGGTGGCTGATTAAACAGAAATTTGCCTTTTTTTGTTTGTTTGTTTTAAGGACAGAGAATTATGCTCATGTCTGCAGCCTGCCCTGCCTCATCCTGAGGTCATTTGATTTGAGCTGGTACCAGGGCAAGAGTGAGAACCCATGGCCATGGCACTGGAGGAGCAGGGCTGGGGCATGACTGCTCCTTCACTAGCAGTCTACAGTTAATTAAGAGGAGAAATGGTGAAACTCCTGTGACCATCTCCCACAATTTGTGTTTCCTGGATAACTGAATCAAGTACAATCATCTCTTTAGACGTTTTCTGTCTTGGTTAACTTCAGATGTGAAATGAGTGTTGAATGTTATGGCTGCTGGTTTGCTGACTGGCAGAGCAGAGAGAAGCTGCCTGGTCTGTTCATTACCTTACTGCAGGTACTTGATTTCTGCAGAGATCTGCCCATTAAGCCCCATTTCTCAACTGAGTCTTTTCACTTCTTGGTGCATGCTTCTGTCAAGATTTAATTGAATTTTGAACTCACCAGTCATCCTGGAGTTCACTTCAGTAGGTGTAGTATAGTATCAGGCTCCAAGTCTTCCATGTTGTGTGAAATAGAAACATTTCAGTTCATTCTGTCTCATGCCTGTAACTAATTTCAAGGTGTGATATCTGCACACAGTTTGTTTTCACACAAGATTTTATTTGATTGTTATGAAAGGTAGAAATAGTTATATTTTTTTGTACCACTTACCCAAACTCTTAATTTTTTCACACCTCTTAAAACAAATACATGATGTGTTAAGTAATATTTTACTTTGAAGACCAAAACTGTGTAGTTAGAAATTACAGGGAAATTCAGATTCTAGTATGTGTAAACCAGTACCAGAATTTCTTCAAGTGCCACATTTTTTTACTCACCTTGTGAGTAAATAGGATGGAAGTGCAACCAGTGACTGACTTAGACTCTGCTTCCTTTGCATTTTCTTCTTGCACTATATCTAAAGAAACAAATGTCATGGGATGGTGATCTGGGAAGACACAAGGCTGAAAGCTGAGTGTGCACATTGAGTCTAAAAAGTGACACTTTGTTGTGACTTTCATTTTTCTTTCTTTCTGTGGTTCAGTTTATCAATTTACAGATTTGCCTTAGCTGAGTCCAAAATAAGAGAAAAAGGTTTGCTTAAACTAGAGACAAAATATACATGATATTAGTATTTTATGTGAGACACCTTTTTTGATTTTTACAAGCTATCTGTTGAGAGCTTCAAATATTAAGATTTGCTATTTGTCCAAAAAACCCATTGTTGTGGCAGCTATTTGCTGTTTTTCTAGCCTTAAGATGAAACATACTTATAAGATGCTTGTCTTTTCATTTAGAAGTCTATATTCATAGCAACTTCTTTTTCAGTTCTAAATTATTAATCTTAAATATTATCTGAGAACATTTTGATAATTTGCTGGTTATTAACTTTTATTATAAATTTATAATGTTTGCAAAGTTAATCTGAGATGTGTATTTTTATACTTCGTGTCTGCTATCAATTCTTGTGTTGCAGTTTGATGAGAATATATTCAAGCTCTTGAACTTAATTTTTCAGTTGGAAAAGTGCCTTAAATCATGGAATTGAGGCATGAGATTTATTCTGAAAAGGAAACAAGATACATCCTGGTTTGTCTGTCTGCCCAGTGTTTGCTTCTTTGAGGCCTTGTGGTTTTTGCTCTGTCTGTGATAAGATCATGAAAGAGTAGGTCTCTCACCCAAGGCATTGTGTTTTATACTTTATTAAAAATTGCATCCCATAAAGCATAAAAACTTGTCAAAATAAAAAGTAATTATGTTATTTCTTATTATGATTTCTTGTTTGCAGATGTACACTCCCCCTCTATCCCTGCCTGCATGCTAGGCAGCATTTCTGTATCGATGCAATATGAACAGGATGATCCCAAGTGTTCCTCACCCATTTCCTCCAAGATGCTACCACAAAGCAGCTACTCCAAGTGAAGGATCAGTCCCCAGCACGGAGCAGGAAGCACAGGAGCATTCTGGCAAAGCCAGGAGCAGTTTCCTTTGCATGGTAGAGGTGCTTTCTCCTCTCCTCAGAGTTCTGAGAGGTTACCTCTCATCCTGGCCTCTGCTCCTGTTACTGCTGTCCTAAGCAGCTCCCTCCTTGGGTTTCTGGCCTGATGCTGCACCCAGCCTCACACCACACCTCCTCCCCTCCAGTGCCTGTATCTCCTCTGCCCTCACTCCTTTCAGTCCCCAGTACCAAGTTCCTTTCCTTCCACAAGCCTCCTTTCACTGAAGTTGACTCTGTCCAGCCTCCTTTTCCATTTTGCTGCAGTCTCACTGACCAGCCTTCCCCAGGATGTGGGCTGGTGTCCACTCTGTGCCAGCAGCCCCCTGTTCTCTGCAGGGAATCCTTTACCTCCCACACCTGGTGGTTTTTCTGCCACTGAGAGGAGGCAGGGGCTTGCATCAAGGAAAGGAGTGAGCTCCACACCAGACTGTGTGTTTCTGGGAGCTGTGGCAAGCCCCAAGGCTACAGATGTTTTAATCCCTTCACTTGCTCTCATTCCACCAGAGCCTATGTGCTCAACACCCTTTGGATAGAAAATGACCTCCTGGCTGTGATGGAGCTACTTGTAAGTGCTCAAAGGGGTTCCTGCTAGGGGAACCTAAAGTCAGGGACATGCCAGAAGAGTTTGTCAGAAACAGAGGGCAGAAGAATGCTAATACAGTGTGGATAAGAGATGTGTCTGCTTGTTAGGACGTGGAGGAAGCAGATCCTAAGTCTTTACTGCTGATGAATGAAGATTGCATCACCCAGCACCTAACAATAAATGCTACTTTTGGAGGTCCTTTGTTGGAAGGGCCCCCTTCAGAAAAGAAAGGAGATCTTGTTCTGCCAATCCTTTAATGACTATGTCTCTCTGTGTGCATTCAGGGGAAGGGGGGGTTCAGACAGCCAGATGAATTTTAACAGAAGGTCTTTGTGTAAAATATGTGCAAATTAAGAAAGAAATATATTTTAAATCAGTTTTCAAGAAGAATGTGAAGTTATGGGGGGTGGGGGGGAAGTGTAGTGGTATTTTGCTCTGCTTTGCAGTTTCTGTGTAGAAAATACTCAGAGCATGGTGCTTCAAAACTATTTCCATTTTCCAAACCTATTTTTGGTTAAATTTTATTTGAAGGAAGTTGTTCAGCTGCATGTATAAGGCAGTAAATACATTTAGAAAGGTTGAATTTTGAGGAATTCTATTTGCTGTCCTTGTCTTCATCATGTGTAGAGGTTATTTGAAGTTGTATAAAAATTCAGCAGTTTAATATTAGTTCTTTATTTCTTGAGCACCAAAATAAAATGATGCAATCTTTTATTCAAGTAAACTGAATAGGGTTGGTAATTGGAGACTTGAGGACTTTGGATTTGTTTGTTTAATAGCACTGTCCACCCATTACAAATAAATTTTTAATTTATTCTCCCACTCTGTGATAACCTAATCACCTGCCAACACTTGACAGTTCTGCACACTTGTGATTTATTCAATTCCATTTTCTAAAACATGGAACAGGGTTTTAATTGCCTTTTGTGAAGAATTTTGCCAGCAGGGCAATGGAGCCTCATTCTTTCATTTGCAGACAGAAACTGCTTAATCTGGTAGCTCTGAAGTTTGTACAGACTTTGGATCTACCTTAAATACATTTGCTTTAGCCTTTTTTTATGTCTGAAAAAATTAACACAAACTTGAAGATTACTTTTCTGTTCTTAGACAAAGGACTTAGGCTGTCATGCCTATTGTTTTTGTACTTTCCAACAACTGTTAAATATATGATGCACCATTTATCTGCCTGCATGTGTGTACAACTTGTAAATAATTTAATGTTTTACTTTACCACTTGGCCTCTTCGCATAACTCTAAAATGAGGAAGATAAAATTCTGCTAAATTATTAATTCACTAGGAAATTGAAACAACCGACATAAATTAGGCATGGAAAATGGTTCCCTTTTCCTCTGTGGGAATCAAAGCAGTGAACACAACTGGATAACAGCAAGGGAGCTAAATGGATCAGATGATTATAGAATAATTTAGATTGGAAAGGGCTTCTGTGAGTATCATCTTGTCCAACCACCAGCTCAAAGCTAATCTGCTTCTTAGAGACATGCTTGGTTGAGTCTTGAATGCTTCCAACAGCGGAGATGATCCAGGATGGAGGGGTTCAGGAGTCTCCTGTGTCCATGGGTACAGAGACAGGGCACATCAAATCTGTTGCCTGGCTGGCTGGTGGATTTTGGTAGTAAGCTGCAGTGTTAGAAGCTTTCCTGCAGGTTAAAACCTTTGCAGCAAGGTGTAGAGGTGCTCCAGTGCCATTGTGGCAGAACAGAAAATTTTGCAGCTCACTCTAAATGGATCAAGACACACTGACTCTATGATGGCTTCTAGGTCTTGCAACTTAAAATAATTGTTCATCAGTTTTCCTAGTAGTCAGTTTTTTCTTTTAGCTATTTACTGTTTGGGGTTTTTTCCCCATATTCATACAGTATATATTGTAGTAGTCATCACAGATTGTTTTAAATGTTTAAAGTTAATTAAATGATTGTACATAGGGAAATAGGCAAGATATTATTAGTATCCAGAACAGCAGCAAAGTCCAGGCATGCAGCTGCAAAGCAGAGCAGAGTATAACTTGTGGTTTAATAAATAGCCTTATAAAGTAAAGTTAAACCTGTGTTCTGCAAAATTTCTGCACTCAGTGACAGCCCTTTTCTCTGATACTACTTTGGTTTTTATCTGAATTTATTTTGATTTGAGAGCAGCTGGGGACTTCTGAGATATTTGAGTGTTGTATATATTTAACATGAACTGCAGTATCTGTGCTTTTTTTTTGTTTTCTTACCTGCTTCTCACTCCTGGGATATATCTGGGAATCCCATACGTTCTTCTGAAGGAGAAAGACTGTTTGCATAATGCTTTCCAGATGCCCTGCTTGTATTTAGGGATACAAAATAAAAAATATCCCAGGCAGACCTGTACATAACTAATAGAGATACCTGAGGCTGGTGACTTACACATCACAAATCTGAGCAAAGATTACTCCTATGACCATCTCCCTGATTTGTGTTGGATTGCACAAGGAGAGGACCAGTTCCCTTGATGATCCTGTCCTTGGGTTTGGCATTCCACTACTGATTCATGAACATCCTGCTCTGCTAACTGTTGTCAGCACCCAGGTGAAATCCTGGACATTGTTTGGGAAGCAAATGACTTTTTCTGTGGGGAGGATGGGATGTGTGCAGAGACTAAAATACATTCAGTTTAAGTGCACAGGGACAGTATATATGACATGGTGGATGGAGTAATTGTCACCTGGAAGAGATGCCAACTTTCTGGAGCAGATCACCCTCCTTAAAGATCCCCACTGCTGCATCCCTGAAACCAAGTCCTCAGTATCAGTCTTTTAGTGGGAGCACTTGTGTCCCTCTTCCTCAATAGTTCCATCTTCAGTGTCATCATCATCTTCCTCAAAAAAGCTGGGATTGATTAAGTCAGTGTGGTGATGAAGAGTGAAGCAACGGGATAATGTTTTTAGTGATCAGGCTTTCCAGAAACACATCCTTATTGGACAGCAGAGCATGCCTGTGTAACATTTCTTGTGCATAAAAAAGGAACACATAAAAACTGCTGTCACAGTGCTGTCTTCACTGACAGCATTTAGAATGTCTGGAAAAAATTAATCTGTGAATCCAAATGTAACAAAGGAGATCAGAATTTGGGAGGGAGAAGGGGACTGTTAGCTGGGATGAACCTTTGGGTTTATGGCTCTACAGCTATGGGCACCCACACTGCATGCCCTTTTCAGGCTTTAGTCACATCAGAGAATAGCAGGCTAAGGTATAACATGATTTTTTGCTAATGTCTTGACTTTTTCTTTCTCAGTAGCTTACATACCAATAATAATATTTCCCCCAGTATTTCTGTGCTGCATGACTATGTCAAGAGGAGCCATGATTTCATCACTGCCTGTTTCTACTTCATATATTTAATTTACAAAATCTTCAGTGTCTTTCAACACATTTTGATGTGTAATAATTTGTTTGGCAATTGTAACTCTGATGATGTATTTACCCATTGTGCCTTTATTTGTGTTCTAAGTGTACAACCATAAATAGTCATTATTTATGCTATTAGTGCTATTTTATTAAATCATGTGGACATCTCAGCTGAAGAATCCAAACACAAGCACATTTTGCAGTACTATTTTAGGAAATAGTCATTTAATAATGCACCCAACCTGGAAATGAATGGATATTTACAATTTCAGCAGCTTTCCACATGCCCCTTTGTGTACCATCATGTTTGACTTCTTCAACCAGGAGCCACATCACGTGTCTCTGCTTGTCCTACCTGGAACATATCCATGCATAATTCACTGTTAGGCTGCACAAATGCAAATGCCCACACAAAGGAAGCAAGAAGTCACTGAGAGCAGGAATCCTCCTTTTGGCAGCAGTGTGGAGTCAGGTCAAACAAAGTGCCTGTGTGATTGTGGCTGCATTTACTGTTGGTGCTTGTTGGTAAGATGCTGTAGATGGAATGATCTTCTCAATCTTCTTAAAGGTTACAGTGATAGTAACTGCATATCATGCAGCATTTATTTTGGGTTTTCAGAAGGAAATTGTTGATTCTTAGTTCTCACAGAACTTTTCACTGCTCAAGTGAAGCATGGACTTGTAGTCCTTCGCAGTTCCAGATGGCATAAAGACCTTTGGTCTCTCTCTCACTGTTTTTAGATATATTAATGTCTTTAATTAGGACTATGTAATTAAAATATGTCAATTAAAACTGAGTAGCTGATAAGCAGAATGAGGCAAACTAACTCTGAACAAACTAAAACTTTGACTGTCTAGGAAACTGTTGAGCATCCCACCAGAAATCCCTTCATCCCAGTTCAATTAAGCATGCTTATCTGTACACAGGAAAATCCTACTTTGCTAGAGGCTGACATGAGCATCATCAAAATCAGCCGTTAATGAATGTTCATTAATATTATGAAAATCTCATTCTTTCTCCAAACACTTATGTGATTTATATCTATGGCCATTTCTTTCAGAAGACTGCAGTACACTACCTGCTGTGCTGGATCCTAGCAGTAACCTGAGAAAAATTGTATGAAGTTCTTACAGCTTAGGGATTTTTGCAGCATTTTTGAAAGGTCTCTAAAAGCTATTACTTACAGCTGCATACAAGCTTTGTAAAGTATTAATAGCACTACTTCTGTGCTGAGTGGATTACTGCCATATACATTTGTAATTGGTGTAACAGTGCATGCAGAATTTCAAAGCAACCACTCAACTGAAAACACTCATTTTATTAATAGCCCATTCATGAAGAGACTAAGAGAGGATTGTGAAAAGTGTAGAAGAATTGAAGTCTGGTAAGAGAAGATGTGAGAACTGAGCACCGGATCCCTTGGGCCCAAAGCACATGGCGACAGGTAGCAGAGACTGAAGTTTGCTCCTGCCTGTGGAAGCAGCACAAGACAACATCCTCTGTTTATGTAGGTGCTCAGCAGTGATTTCCCTCTGTACACATTAGATATTGAGAACACCTGAAGCTGTAGCCAGGGCCCACCCCTGCTGGGAGTTGTCTGGGTGCATTGATCCAGCACTGGTCTATACAATGTTTTATATTTCATGGTTGTCTGAGGTATCATCTGCAGGAAATTACCTTCTCAAAATCATGGGGTTTGCATTTTCCTGGCCCTCAGCAAAATCAGCCCCTCTTGAACAGTTGAGAAATGTGTTCCCAGGTGCTCTGTCTCCTTCAGAGAAACTGAGGAAGTGCAGGTTTCATTAGTGAGCTGTTTGCTGATCTCAAATGCTGCAGATCCAGTTGGGAAAAGCAGCAGTGTCTGTCTGGAGTGTAAATGCATTCAAACCCCGTCTCTGCCTGATTCTGCCAGAACTCACCTTGATGGGAAAGTACTGTGTACCTGCTGTACTTGTTAAAAGATACAACTTTTGAACTAGAATTATCTTTTGAGCATAATCAAAATTCCTAAATGCCAGCCAGAGTTTTCCCGTGTCAGGTTTTGGTTCTCTCTTCCCCAGCTCATTCTGCACAGAGCTGTTTGCTGGGAGTTCAGTCAGTGTTGATGACTGCCTGTGTTATTAATTTTGATACATCCATATGTGCTTGCATAGGCATGTATATGCACATATTAGGTGCAGGTGATTTTTTGAACACAGCTTTCACTAGCATAACTCAATATATAAAGTCAGCTACTTGTCCTGAGTCCCTGAGTTTGATTATTAGCTGGTACATGATGGGAACGACCACTGTGCCTCAGTATGCATGTGCAACGAATGACTGATAAACCTGAAACAGTAGTATATTTATAGGACATAGTCAATAAAGCTGTATTTGATAAACCATCTTAAGCCACTTCTTTTTGCTGCCAATTGTTTTATCTGATTATCATCAGCAGCTTCTTCTTGCAGTGACTCCACAGGGTGCAGACACCTAAAGTCTCCCATCACTTTCTTTCTCCTTGTCTTGCTGCAAAAATCCATTCTCTACAGGCCCCCACCTGCTGTGGTCTCCTCCCTCCCTTGCATTGGGCTCACCAAGCAGCAACAGTGGAGTGCTGAACTTCAGTTGGGTGAAAGTAGGGGTCCATATCAAGCTTAGGACTGAAATAATTCCTACTAGCTTCCTGTGCTTCTGTCTCCAGGAGTAGATTCCTCTTCACATGCTTTCACTATTGCAGGAAATCCAGGACTCCTGAGCAACTGAGCAGTATGATCAAGCAGAAGCTGTTTATTGTTTACTTTAGACACATATTTATAGGTTCTACAAACTGCTAAGTACACACTTCTTGATTGGTGCCTTTGTCTGTTCACTCATTTTCTGCCTGCATTTCTCAGCGTAAATGATTGGTTACAGTCCAGGTGTTTCACAGTCCTCTGTTATCTAGTTCTTGCCATCTTGGTATTTGGTTTCTCAGCCTCTTATTTCTTAATTTAGCACAATTTATGTTACAATAGCCTTGACAAATTCCTGAGGCTTTGATAACAAACTTAGGAGCAGGCTAGTTGGCGCACACTATGGCCTAACCCTTGCAAACCAAAAATGTGGACCTCTCATCTCTGACAGACCTGTTCAATCACAACCTGTAATTGCCACCTTCCAGGTAATTTTACCTGGTAGAATTTAAGTAAATGAGTGAGCTGGAGGTGGCAGTTGCATAATTAGCTCCAATATCACAATGCCATTTACCTGTTGCTTTGCATTGGCACTGGATACTAATCAGGCTTTCCCCATGTTGTTACCTCCTGGTCTTTGTCAGTGTATATGCAGTTTCCTTACTCTTTCCTAGAACATCTCTGAAATTTTGAAATTTTGCAGGCTATTTGCCTGCAAAAGTGAAAGGACTGAAAGGACAAAGTGGAAGTGCTGTCTTGTTAGATGTTAAACCCCACTTCACATGGCTGATCATAAAAAGACATTCTCCTCTGATTTCTTCTCTGATCCACTGTGATTTCCAGAGTATTTTCTATTGCTAATGGTGAAGGAACTTGTTTTTTTGGAGAAGGGTCACATTTATTGCTAACCCTCAGGAGATTCAGACATGCAATATAAGATTACCTAAATTAGAGGGACAGATGTTTGTCTTTAAGAGCTTTTTGTTATCTTGACTAAGTGTTAAGACTTCCAGAATATTGAAACCCTAATCTTATATATTGCAATTTTTTGTTTGTTTGTCACTTTGTGACAAACAAAATGTTTGTTTGTACATTTAAATTATGAAACACTGTATCAAGTTTAGGATTTATTTTAGTTTAATTTTTTTTGAGAGATCTTTCTGCTGTGAAGAAAGACTGGCAGAAGTGGCTCAGCAGCATAATGTGCAAGTATAAATAGAATGCAAGCTGTCCATTTATCTCAGTCCTGATCTACTTATATTCATCTGATGCTTATTACAATCATGGTTTGTCTCTGAGCAGATACATCCAGTTAGGATTAAGCTTGGACAACTAACCTAATTCACTCTTGCAACTCACTCTTGTAGCTTAGTTCTGTCTAGGGTTTCTGTCTAGATTTCTTGTGATACCAAATAATTCTTTTAACACCTCGCCCTTAATAAATCAGCATCAAAATATTAAGAATATTTATTGCTGTCTATGTTTTTATGAGATACTGAGTTTGATTGCAGTGGGTTTTTGGTTCACCCAGATATATCTTCATTCATACCTATTTCTGAAATTTCTTCCCACTCCAGCTTCTACTCCTATGTAATGGTATTTTATTAAATATATTTTCAGATGACAGATTCTCTAGAATACTTGACAGGACCCCTTTATGCTAGAAAGTTCTGCTAGAGTAGTCTGAAAGTGAAATATAAGCACACCTGTCCAATTCTAAGAAGCATAAAAATAATAAAGGCAAATGTTTGTACCTAAACTTTATATTAATCTCATCCACATTGAAAAAGGAAGATTCAGTCTTTTCTTGTGTTTCAAGAATCTAGAATATCCATGAATAATGATTTATTTATTGGATTTTCAGACAAGTTTTCTCAGTATTTTCACTCTACAAGAACCCTGTGGGATTTGTGGGTGTAAAAATATCAACCTTTGTGTTTTTAACATCTCAGCTACATTTTCTTTTTCATTTAAAATCAGCCTCTAGTTGATTCTTTATTGTTTTAGCTTAGTGACTGGCCTCTGGCATGGATTAATCTTTGACAACTCGTTTTCAATTTTAAAAATTAACACAACCAACTTGCCATAATTCAGCACTTCTATAGGATTATAGAAAAGCTCAAGACCAAGCATAATAATAATCAGTTGTTATGCTGTGTGGGTGTTCAGCTCAATAAAACAACTTACATTTCAGATTAGAAGTAACTTGTATATTATCTTTCAATGTGTGCAAAACAATCAGTCCATACAAGAATGTAGCATGAGTCCAATTTATCTTTCTGTTTGTATGACTGTTCTCAACAAAATAAGTAGGCAGGACATAATTGATGACACATGATTTAAAGAGAAGAATCTAAACAACATTTTCACTCTTCTTCCCCCTCATTTCATTTCCACTGTTACTGCAAGTGTGCTGGAAGATCCACATGGCAAGGTTTAGCTTGTATGCACCCTTTTTGTATATATGCTTTTAGAAACTGATCCAAGAAGCAATAATTTCTGGGCTCTGCAGATGTGTATGGTAGATGTAGTTCCCCATGTAATTTTCAGAGTCTTTTATATTCTTCCTGTGAGATCAGTCCTGCAGCCCTCTGGGTTGGTACTGGGGGTGTGAGGGCCCTTCTGATATTGGAGTTTCTTGTGCCTGCCAGAACTCCAGGGAAAATGAGAGGGTTGGTGGAAGACACAGGGTGCGCAGGGGGACTCTTGTGCCCTGTGTGCGTGGTGAGATCTTGAAGTGCCTGAGAGCTGCCATGTTTCTAGTCTGTGAGATGTACTCTTTTCCCAGAAAAACATGGTTACAGTAGGAGAAATGCAACACCAGGGGCAGTGGCTTATCAGGAGATATGGAGAAGTATGGAGAAATGGAATAAATTTAGAAAAAACTCTAGAACAGTGATGATTCTGGTGCCAGAGCCTGCTGCTCTGTACAGTTAGGACGGATACATGCTCCTTAGTGTGTATCTTTCAGCATCACATCAAATGTGAGGATGTAAGGAAGGGCCTGTAAATAATTGTTAGGATTTGGGGGAAAATCACAGTAGGGCATTTGAGATGTCCTGTAAAGATAAGGCATCTGTGCAAACAAAAAGATCAAAAGGAGTAGTAGGAACATTTAGTGGTGAAGAAAGTGATGGCATTTTAATTTAATGATTCCCAAGAAAACTTGAAGTTACTGTTCAAAGTATTTTGCAGGTCCCTGGGAAAGGAGGAATCACAGAGTGAACAGCTGTAGGTCAGCGTGGCTGCTTCTTTGTCAATGTGCAACACTCTGCCTGCAGTCAGAAGCAGACCTGGAAATGAAGCATGAGAAAAATGAGCCCTATTTTATTGCCACAATTGTGTTGATTCCATCAGGCTGTCTGCAGTCATTTAAAAATAATTGGAGGGGTGTTACCCACTGAATGTTACTGTTTATGTGATGTGAAAGGAGAGATAGGTACAGTCTAGTTGGTTCTGCCAACTAATACTCAAAGAATATTGCTGTCTGTAAACTCTGAGGTAATTTGCTGATGCTGTACAGAGCAAAGATGTCCTTCAAATAGGAGCTTTTTTTATAGTAATGCCAGCAGCAAGGGAAAATATTCAGATTATTTTCCTGGAGATAGAAGCTGCTGCTGTTTGGAAAACAGTGCATTACACCATCTGTTTCCTTCTGATTGCGCACTACCATTGCCATTGTTGTGATTAATTTCTTTGCTTCTAGGCACAAATTTGAGTGCTTGAAAGAAGATTAAAAGCTTGTTTGCGGACAGGGATGTAGCTAATGGCTAGATTTCAGTAGGATTGTGTGTACTTACCAACTTTACAGTTTTAAGTCATCAATCTTCTGCATGCATTTGATATGTGAAGAAAGAAAGGAGAACATCCTTTTTCCTTGTAACAATGCTCTACATGAATTGCTGGTGAGGTTTTCACCATGTGCCACTGGTGTCATCCCACACGTAAAACAGCACTGGGACTAAGGGTCACTTTTCATAGAATCATTTAGGTTGGAAAAGACCTTTAAGATCATCAAGTCCAGCTGTTAACCCAGCACTGGTGGGTCCACAGCTAAACCTTGTCCCTAAGTGCCACATATATGTCTTTTTAAATACCTCCAGAGATGGTGACTAAATTACTTCCCTGAGCAGCCTGATCCAGTGCCTGTCAAATGTTTTTGTGAAGAAATATTTTCTAGTATTCAATCTAAACCTCCCTACTGCAGCCTGAGGCCATTTTCCCTTATCCTATCTGTCTCATTTTCTACTGAGGCTTTGATGCTGAAAGAAGATGTGTAGTTTCATCCTTATCCCACTTGATTTGTCAGAACAGGTCCTTAGGTCATGAGGCCAATGTGCCCCAAGAGCCCCAAACAAGTGGTTATCCTGCCAGGTGGGAGGGAAGCCCTGCTGGCTGACAAATGGCCACAGACATCTCCTGGCCACATTTGGTGCCTCCAATGGGAAACTCAGCAAGGAACACGTTGCGGTGCTGTCAATGTGGATGCTGTTGTTACCCTTGATCTAGCCAGACCCACTGCTTTGTGCGCCCAGTGAAAAGCAGCACAAGAAAATGCAGAATTTTGTTCAATATGGATGCTGTGTCTTACCTTTTCTTTGAACCCTGAGTACACAACACAGTGGCAGTGTGTATCATGGTGGAGTTCCACCGCTAGGCTGTTCCTATCCTTCCTTCCTGTCCATTTCTGGGTGCTTAAGTTTGAAAACCCTTTGATCCAGAACATGTAGCACAGCTGCAAGATGAAGTGGTCCATCTGCTTGATATAATCAATTTGCAAAACAAGTGATGTTTGCATGAAACTCATCTGTTCTTAATTTTTTTTCAATCTTTTTCTTGGTTGTCACATTTCAAGATTGTCACATTTGTCCATGATTTCATGTTGAAAGTTGAACCTCTTCCTGCTAGGATTGTAACAATTCTCTGTCAACGCAGTGTATGCAAACTAATACTCTGTAATAGGGTGTTTAATATTTACTTCAATGCGACTTAATTAAAGTTTTCTGTTTGAATTTGCTTTCAGGGTAATAGATAATACCTCATATTTTAAAGCTCTTCTTCAGGGTGATATTCATAAACATACATTTGGTGTATATTTGGTATATATTTGGGTAGCGGCAGATCTGTGGCCATACAGGACATGGTTAAACAGAATTGAGAGGAAAATTTTGACTGCCAAGTAAAGCAGCATTATCAATTTCCTCTCTCCTGCACTGAAAGAGACAGGGGGAGCAGACAGTGTAGGGTTTCCTGATATGTTTTAAGAAAGCCTGGGATTCATTTCCCCTCCCTTCCTTCCTATTAGCTGTTTGTTAACTCCCAGGAAGACCCAGGTTTTTCTCATAAGACCTCTCTGCTCTCATATTCTGGGAACAGGCTCTGCCTTCGAAGGGCTCATTCCTCTGTGCAAATGCAGGGGGAGGAAAAGGAGTTGGATTGATGATGGGAGTGTGACTTTGGGCAAATGAACTGAAGAGGAGTTTCCAACTGACAGCATTGAATTCACAATGGTATTTTCTTCTAATCTAGCATGAGCATAGCACTTGTCCCTGAAGGAGACCAGATGCTTGAGACAAAGTAGGAAATCCAGCAAGTGCCAGGGTGAGGTTTCTGTCTTCAGAGTGCAGAGCAAGACTGTAAAGGTAAAACAAAGACATTCAACTTGACTTTCTTCAGGAGAAACCTTGTGAGTTTCTTTGCAGCAGCTGGACGTCCTCACGTTCAGGAGAAGGATGTGAAGAAGGAGGTGATTGTACAATTGTGATTGTACCAGCTACTTGGGATGAGCACTGGGACTGGATCTCCCTGTGTGGCTGGAGGGCATTGACAACCTGGATGTTTTGTGGGGGCTTTCCTTCATCCTAAACAGCACAGGGCTGTTAGTTTGGATATAGTTATTTTGGATAACACACTAAAATAGAGACAGTTTTGCACCTTTTTTAAATTTTCTTAAAATGTCACTTGCTAGTCTGACCTGCTTGTGTGAGGAGCTGTGACTTTTTTATTCATACTGATCCCACTGAAAGTAGACTGAAACTGTTGGCAAGATGTCCTGTCTGCTGGGTGCAGCATGCTAGGAACTGAGAGGGTGTTGCAGCTTCATGCAGAAGACATCTTGGTATTTTCAGTGCATTAACTGCAACCAATCTTTCTTTTTCCTTTCTAGTGGAACTAGGTATTGGTTCCTGAAGAAAAGCATATACGATACCAGTAACTGCAACGCTCTTCCAGGACTTTAAATCTGAGGCTTTTTTCATAATTTTTGGTATCATCTGAATCTGACAAAGTAATTTTACACTCCATTGACATTTAAAAACAAAATTAGAGTGTTTTCCACTGTGTTAGAAGAGAGTAATTCTAAAGAGGAGAACTTTTATTTCCTTTGCTGAATAGTTTGATGAAGATACACCCATGTCTCAACGCCGCCTTTTAAGGGAAGGACATGAAAGTCCTTTTAGGATCCTACAAAGATTCTTCCAAATCCCTCATGGCAGAAGACACTCAAGAAATAACCCACATCAAATATGCTCTGGTGAGGTGAATGTATACGTGATCCTACAGTGGGATGTGTGTGTACACGGAATGTTGCAACTAAACTGGAGCAGGATGTGAGTGAGTTGAATATGAGCAGTAAGCAGCCTGGGATTTGTGTTACTGATGTCTTTCAACTGATGATTCTTGCAGGAACAAGTGGTTTGGGTTTTTTTTTCCCTGAAAGTGTACTCATATAGGGATCCAGCAACTGTTACAGTTAAAAAATACAAATCTTTATCAATATTAGGGTATTACTCATTATAGTAATTACTCTCTGTCACCAGTACCTACTGGAGAAAAATGTTATACCTTGTTTTTACCTGCATTTCCAAGTGCATGACAGTATCTAACATATATTTAAAAGCTTCACATCAGTCCTCCTTTTATATTCTAGAAGAACATTGCTTCAGTATTCCTCTCCTGAAAAGTATACCTATTAAAGCAAAAGAAAATATTTATAACTGTACTTAAAAAATCAAGAAGCCTCTGATCACATCTGTAATGTACTAAATTTAGGAGTTTGCTACCAGTTACTAAGTCTCAAAATCTGTTTCATACAGTATGTGTTAGTGCTACTGATAATTACATAATCTTTTTGTTTAGTAAAGCTATATTTTGTTGGGGTTTTTTTTCTTTTTCTCTGAAATGAGTTAACCCTGACTGGCTAAGATAAGCAGAAGTAGATTTTTCAGTAATTAATTAAAACTTTATTGTTTTCTTTTATGCATAGTGACCTATTATGATCCTTAAAAAAAAGAAAAGGAAATTTTTTGTTTCTTTTTAAATTGTTTTGGAAATCTACGCCAACATAAACTAAGCTGCCTTTGGTAATTTTAAAGGCTTTTCAGTATTCCTTTATTTGTTATTGACGTTTACTCTTAGAAAAAAAAATACAAAGAGAAAAATACCTGTCTGGTGATTTTATTTCCTTACACCTTCCTTTGTCCTATGCTTACTGAGTCTTTTGTTATCTATTGTGTTTGGAATTAAAATTATAAGGGTTTTTTAATAAAATTTTTTTATAACTTCTGAAATGTAGAGATTTCACCTTTCCTGACTTACCAGTTCTGGGCATTTGTGAGGCCAAGATTTGGTACTTTTAGGAGTGCTTACTAGTAAATTATCAAAACCTAGAAATTAATTCTATTCAGCTGAGACTAGAAAAAATTTTGATGTAAATTGCTGTTAACAACCGTAAAGAAAAATCAGGAAAAATTTAGTAGTATTTTAACCATTTGGAATGCCATCTTGTAAAGCAAAACAAAACAAGGTCTCCTCAAATTTCAGTCTTACTTTCATTTAGGATTCAACTATCACTTGGTAGCACTCACCCTGCAGTTAAATCCATAGTGTAGCCATGAAAGGCACTACTTTCACCAAATATTTTATTATATTTATGTTTTTGTGAGTTTCAAGCACCTGCTGGCCATTCATTAATGAATTGGAGCTAATCCAAAGTATAGGCAAAGCATCGACTACATGGTAGAAAATCACAAATTTGTTTGAACACAATTTATTGACCACATTGTAACAGATAATATTCCTAATTTTTGCCTAATTTCCTTTAGAACAAGATCCTTAATATAAATCTTATAATGCTATGCAATCATGCCTTACATCTTCCTTTCACTATTTAGAGGTGTGTGTGTGTAGTCAGAAAATAGTATGTTTCTGTAAGAAGCTGTCTGTTCTGTCTCCCACCCATCTTTATTATTATTCCAAAACTCTTTTTGATCATGTGGCAGCCTTTTCTGTTTGAAGTCTTCAAGTATGCAAAAATTCTGTTTCCTTTCCTTCCTGTTACCCATTTTATGTTGACAGTAGGAAAGCAATTACAAGCTTTTAATGTTACCCTTGTAAATCCAGTAAGAATTACTCCATTGTTTTGGTCAAAGGTGGTTTCTGGCCTTTTGGACTGATAGGAGTTTTCCCGCCTTCCTGGTAGCAAACCTCAGCTTTCAGGGGCACTTGCAGACAAATGCTACACAGAAGGTGGATCAAAGTTTCAGACTGTGGAAAGGGAGAGGTATTCCAGCCTGAGAACATTTCTGTCCTGTAGCTATGCTGGGTGAAATCACAATTTTGGCAAAATGAATTTCCAAAGTAAATGTGCTTGTGATTCTGTGAATCCCATGATGTATGCACCTCTCTTCTTGTGACAAAGTTGAGCTGCTCTGTCCTGTTGTGCCAAGTCTCACAAGGCTAGGTTCTCTCTTCATTAGCATCTCTGGAAATTGCTGAGAGCATGTGTGCTTTGCTGTCACTTCATCCTTTCCCTGCATGTTAAAATATTTAATATAGCATATAGAAACGTTTAACTGAGCAATAAATGTCCTTGTTCATATATTGATTTTGCATTACTTTATTTACCTTAATAAGGGAAGCTGGGCTGGTTTCCAGAGTCATCATACTTCATCAAATCCATCTTTGTTTTATTTTCATTTTAACAAAGCAAACTTTATTTACTTACAGCTTGTTGACAGTTGGCTCTGTCCTGCTTGGCCTAATCTTTGTTGTGCTGTTCTGTGCAGGTGTCTTTTACTCAGGGCAGGCTGTGTTCCTGGATCCACTCACCGTGGCTGACCCAGGCTCTGGTGACACTTGCTCTTTGGAATGCAGACGTTTGGGACCAGGTGCCATGTGGCTCCTCCTGCCTGGACAGGCAGGGCCTGGGCTGGTACAGTGAGTGCTGTGAGACAGCATTGTGTTTTCTGAATCCATCCCTGACTGTGCCTTCTGTGCTGCTTCATCTCTGACTGCAACAGGTGGGACAGCACTTGTGGGTGTGTGGAGGGTTTCAGCCCTGGGAAGCTGTGGCTCTGAGCACTTCTCTGGGGAGAAGTCTCCCCGTCTCCCATCAGCAGGGGAGATTTTCCAGGGTGCTGTGGCCCTTTGTGAGGGGCATCCCAGCACAGGGCTCACAGACTGTGCTTTGAGATTCTCCCTCTTCTCGCCTTCTCTAAGCAAATGGAAACAGTAGGTCAGCTTAACCCAGAGCTGTAGAGCAGGTCTGGCAAGGGGAGATGCCAGAGACATCTGTCTTCAGTCTGTGCTGTGCTTGGTATGGATGGGGAGTATCTTTGGAGGCATTCTGTTGTCTGCATCTTTTCACTCTGGATTCAGGTTGGTTTTCTGACAATGATGCTGAAGCTTTAGGATGGGATTTTTTGTGTATTGTTCTAGGAGTGTGATGAATGGGTGGCTGAGGAGAGTGTCTGTGTCACAGGGTCCTTCCAATCCAAAGAAGTTCTGTGAAAAGGCACAGAGAGCAGCACTGCAATGTGGCTGTCTCATAGGTTTTTGTACTGGGTCAGACAGAGCTTGGTTAATCCATAAACTGAACAATCCACCACAAAGAGTGAAGAAGAGTCTAGAGGAACAGCACCTCTGCATCATCTTTATCAGCCAAGGGGATGCAGATGTGGTACATCTTTTCCTGAAGCTGTATGAGTATTTCTATGGGATATTGGGCATTCTTGTACGGGGAGAGGGAGTTGGTTTATGGACAGGCTAACAAAATGTGTGGATGCAGGAAATGTCAGACTGAACACGCAAAAATAGCAGAAATATTTAAGTACCTGAAGGCTTCAGTGTAGCCAAAGCCTGGCTGGAGCCTGTGCAAACACTGGTCCAGCATTTCTGGTCAGTGTTAAAGTCTGCCACAACTTCATTACTGTTAGTCCCCACACTAGATAGGTCCAGGTGTGTGAGGCTGTATTTACTGTTTGCTGCATTCATGCCTCTGTTTGATGGCTGCATAAAGGTGTTTAAAAGGGGTTCATTTGATATTTTGAGTTTCTGTGCTTGGGACTTTGATTGACCTGTCCTGCTTGAAATATTCTTGCAGTTTTTTGATCAGAAAGATGGAGAAGAGAGTTAGTTGTGATTCCATAGCAGAGGTGATAAACTGGACCTGTGAGTGAGCAATTCAGTATGACTAGTTCCAGATAGCATTGTGAATATCTGCATGAAAAACAGTTTTGCTTTGCCTTGTTAAAGCCTAGCACGAACAACTATATGCTGAGGGCTTATGCTTATATATACTGTATCAGACACTGGGTGTATCAGCAGTCTGTAAATATTCAGGGTGGGGTGATGAGGGGAAAACACTATAATTATAAGAGATAATTACAAGAACAATGGCATTAGTGGGAGAAAATATATTTGTAAAGTCATCTTGTGCCACCTGTTGTATTTATGGAACAAAGTTCAGGTAATGCAAAAGCTCTTACCTTCTCAGGGCAGTGTGTTCTGAGCAGGGGAAGGGAAAAGTGGACCTCTTTCTTCTCTGATGATGGATCAGAGAGGAATTTCAGTAGCAGAAATGAAGAGTTATTATTTTTTCTCAGAATGGTGTTCATGGCTGGACTTTGTAGCGCAGGGTAAGTTGGCTTAACTTTTAACTCCTAGATCTTGTAAATGTAAACAGACCTGTGTAGTCTGCTAAGTCAGGGGTGTGTAAGGTGTGTGGCTTGGGGCTGTGCTCTTTAATAAAACATTTTAAACATGTTTTATGTGTGTCAAAACCCCCCATGTATTTCAAGAATCTTAGTATAAACTTTGCTAGATCATTGATCCTTGAAAATACCTTGTTCATAGAAAACACATCATTGGAGAGTCTGAGTAGTAAATGGTAGTATTTGGTTTGTACTTAAAACTCCTTTTTCCAAAGGAATTAAAGCATCAGGAATTTTAGAATTTAAATTTTCATATAAGGTTTTTATAGACTTTTTTTTTCAGACAGCATTCCTCAAGCTTATTACCATTTAATAACTGTGATGTAGGTAATTGATTTATTTGGCTCAGGCAAGTTACTTGGTGAAAAGTGAGCACTTCAGCAAAACCAGTCATAGCTGACATCCTTGTGGAGACAGAAAAGGTCCCAATCAAGGTGTCCATCAAAAGTGAACTGTTTATTTCCTGAAATTATTTTCAGAGCATCATCACACAACTTAATAGCAATGTGTTCAGTATATGTTTTCTGATAAAGAAGTTATTACTATTCAGAGACCAATTCAGCAACACTGGCAAATGTTTTTCTTCCTTCACTTAAGTGTCTGTATTGACCTATCCTATAAATCTGAGGAACCTTAGCTTCTTTTATTTTTTAAACCCTTTTTTCAGCTTTTAAAAAAAATTAAAATCTTTATTTGTTTGTGTTAAAAAGTAAAAGTGAAGGAAACGCATGATTAGAGAATTGTATTTTACAATACATTAAGATGCATGCTGTGATAGAAAGTGGAAATATCTAAAAAGCATGACATTATCAGCAAATTTGTGAGATTGGTCCCACTCAAGATTCCTGAAACTACTTATTATGTCCTATTATTTATGTTAAAGAAGTGATTTGAATACAATTAGAACATTCTGGATTGCGCTGTTGTAAAAGTTACAATTTCCAAATTATTGGTGCCTTATTTCAGAGGAAAGAATGCTACTTCTCCAGCTGTATGCACAATAAGGAAGGAATACTTCTTGGGTTACTGCTATTCAGATCACCACTTTTAGGCTCCTGGATGATGATTCTTCCAAGAAAACAAAGACTTTTGAGAATCTCTCTAACGACTAAGAGACACACACAGAGCAGGGAGCAATACAAGACTGTGCCTCTAGGCTTGTCTTCTGTAGATCCACACTGAACTCCATGAGCCTGCTCCCTTGGACCTCTTCAGCCTCTCTTCTGCCCTGTTTGCTAAGATTTAAGCTGTCTTTGAGTTTTCTTGCAGGAGCAGACCTATTCTAAGGGGTTGTTGTTGTGTGACGTTAAGGGTTGCAGATGTGAATGGTGGAAAAAAAAGTGAAAAATAATTCCATTACTTCCATATATGTAAAATGAATCCTCAGAAAATGAAATCTGACTGTGCCTTTGACTCTTTAAGTGGGGGAAAAATGTTTTCCTGACCATTAGTACTATTTTAAAAGCCCATTTAATTACAGGCAGTAGCTGTTTATTACATTATACCATAATGGGCAGTGAGACAGTAGGAATTTATATTTTTCCTGCTTTCATGGACACTGAAGAATATATGAAAAAAATAAAAAATACAATAGTGGAAAAAAGAACTTAGAGTTTCCCTGATCAACAATCTGAGGGACTTTGCTTCAATACTTTAGAGTTAAAATGACTGGCTTTTCTTAGACTTTTGCTTTCCCACATGTCAACAAGTAGATATTTACTCTCTGGGCAGAACCAGTCCTGGAGGCAGGATGTAGCTTTATTTACTCCCTTTATCTTCGTCATTGTTCTTCCAAGGAGTTGCCAATCTCATGTACTGTTGCAATCTGTTTAGTTCTGCTGAAGTTGTGCTTAGTAGGATGGTTTGCACTACTTCCTCTTACTGTGTATGCTTACAGTGTTTAACTAAATCCCATATGATCTTCCAATTAACCTCAGAGGTTAAGCCTACCTGAAAAGGTTGAACACACACAGCCTCGTGCTGAAGCAACCTAAGCCAAAAGGATCAAAGTTTATTGTAAGGTTTCCAGCACTTCCTGACTAAAGCTAGCTCTTGTATTTACTTATTTATTTTATCTTAGTTTGGAGCCATTACATCTTCTTTCAAAGCAGGAAGCGGAGATCAGTGCAACTTTTATGTCTTTTATTTCTTGCTCAGTGATCTAAAAAACATCCCAAAAAAGATTTTATTTTAATCAGCAGTCAGTTTATCTGGCATCACAGTTTGTTTCTTGCACTTGAACTCGGGTATGGCATGAAACCTTCTGCAGTCTTGTTGGTTGGTGTTTTTCTCCTGAAAATAATGGCCAAGGGCTGCTGACAGCTCTGGTTTTCACATCTCCTTACTTTTCATTAGTATCTGTCAGCAGTCTTTGGTGTCATTGACTGTGAGTTTGTCAACTTGCTCACAATTCAATGTGAGGGACTAGGCTGTTGAGTAAGTTCATTCTTTCCTTTTGGAGTTAGGCCAAAGAACTAAGTGAGGACCTGGAAATTTTCTATTGGGACTGCTTCTTCTCCCTTCTTACCCCCAGGTGGAAAAAAAAAGAGGTTTTTCCGTTTACACTGTTGACAGCATACAGTGAATCTCAGCCTCATCTAATTATTATCAGTCTTACCCTCCTTTGTAACTTCAAATTTTCTAGTAAACTCTGGAGCTTTTGTAAATAGAGGTCACAAAAAAGTGAGGCCAGGAACCAAGTTAAACAAAGATCCTGAAGGACTCAGTGGGAATGGCTTGTGGTTGTCTTTTAGTAAGGAGTTTTGTCCACTTAACAAACCACAGCAGTTGGTGGAGCAGTTGGGAGGGAGTGAAGCTGTAATCTCAGGTGTGAGCAATTAGTCAAGAGTACACTTCTAAAAATTGAGTCCAGTACGATTCTCATGAAAATTCCTCTTAGAGTTGTCCTGGATTACAACAGCTCTTGTAATGTGTGAATTACCTACCATAATCTAAATGTGGACAGGGCTGTAGTCTGAGAACCATTAAGAGTTTCAGATGGACAAGCTTAACAAAAAGAGAACAAAATCTTGCTTTTGTTCAGAGAACAAAACCATAGGTGCTTGGTTTTGTTCTCTGAATGATTCCCTCTCTTGATTTATTTCTCTGAAAAATCACTTTAGAATTACATGACATATAGTTTATATGGTTCTGTGGCAGAGAGATAATGGAAGAACTCATCTGTGTCTTTTGGCTTTTGGGGAAGGAGCAACTTGTTTTTCAGGCTTTTTTTTGAAGGAAAAATGCAATATATATTGCCTTTGGTTTTGTCTTCTTTCATGAAATACAAGCAACTTGTTTCATGCAGTGAGTCTGTGGAGCAGAATACTCTCTAATTCCTAAGACATCATGATTAAAAAATAAACTTCTTCTCTGCTTTGGCCAAACACATAATTCTTACCATCTTTGGTGGATTCCAAAGGTGTATATGAGAAAGTGGATAGGGATTAATACGTGTTTTTAAAGAGAGGTAGTATGTGAAATGAAGAATTCAAGATGTTGTCTCTATCCTTTTACATTAGAGAAACTTTACCTTTCTAATACTGTTTGTTGTAGCTGCATTTTTGAAACAAACTCGAGATGTGTCCTTCTGGAAGAGAACACAGCTCACCTTCAAGGCTCCTTTCAAACTCTCCAGCTTCTACCACCAAATCTCTAGTAGTGTCTTCAGACATTTTAACTTGGCTGTGCATTTGTGTCATCTACCATGATGGCTATCAAAGACTATTTAAGGACTTCAGGTGCAAGTAAAGGTGATGTCTGCTACTTTCAGTGTAAACTTTTGCCCTTTTGGTTGATAGCATTTGACCTTGGTTCTGTCTCTGATTTTTTTTTTTCTGACTTCCAGCTATTGAAAATTATGTTCTTTGTCTGCAAGGTAAGTTGTAATAATAATTTTTGCAGATGTTGTCGTTTGCCTTTAGAGAGTTATTTTAGGGTTCAATTCTTTGTGAAAAAAATTCAAGATTTCAAGTTTTTTGAGGTTTTTTAGTTTTTTTCTAAGCTGGTTAGCATGCTCCCAGGTATGAGTAATGTACACCTCCAATTTAGCATAAAACCACTTCTACTGCTACATTCACTAGAAGTATTAAAGGAGGTTTGCTGGTATCTACCTTTAATATTAAAGCCTAAAAACATAAGAACTGTCTTAGTGGCTCCCAGTAAAGCCTGTTTCCTTACCTTTGCCAAAAGGAGGATTTGGGGGTTTGGCCCAGTCCTTGAAATTTCTTTCTATATTCAGCTGTCTAAATACAAATCAGACTGTATGCAGAGAACTTGGGTGTGTTGGAAAAATCTGTAATGAACCTTAGGTTTTGAGGTGTCAGGAGGTTGTTTTGGGGATCATGTGCTTGGACCCAGGTGACAGCTTTCTCCCTGAAGGTGCCCAAGCCACCATTTGGCAGTGTTTAATCCAAGAGCTGGGATTTGTCTGTCCTCTTTTTCAAGGATAAAAGTCTTACAGCCACAAGAGCTATGGATCGTTCTCCCAGTGTTTTCCACTCTGGCATGCTTCCAGTGTAGAAAAGAGAAAAGGTATTCCCAAGCCCATCTTATCAGATGGGGTTTCAGCCATTTGCCCAGTTTCAGGTCACCTCAGTTTATCCCCTTCAGCATTACAAATTAACCCAGCATATTTTCTGGGAACAAGGAGTCATAAACATAGTAATAACAACTGTTTTCCACATTAGTTTGCTTCCTTTTCTGGGTTACAAAACCCTATTATTATTATTGTTTACATTTAAACAATGAGAATGCTCTGTCCCTGCACACCAGCCTCAAACCCTTTTGGTCCACAGAAGATTTGTGGATGCTCTATAGCACACTCATGGTAGCATGCTGCTGCCCTGAAGTCTCCTCTGCAAACAATGGGCTTGTTCAATCTTGAATAGTTTAAATTTTTCTAAAACTATTTCCTCTATGTGACCATGTTTATTTTAGAAAGGAAAAAACAGAGATTGCTCTGGTAGCCTGCAGAAGGCATTGGTGCTATGGGGGGGGACATGTTTTAGAGCACAGTGACGACAGTTAAGCAAGTGAGAGGAGGCAATGTGGTACAAAACAATAATATAAAACCAGAGAAAACGTGACAAAGTAGGCTTTGGGTTGCAGTGTGCCAAATTGTGGAGTACCAGAAATACACAGATTAGCTGCCAATCTCTGCTGTTGCTTGGGAGGCAATAACTGGTGGAACTGCTGCCACACATGGGAACAGGCTTACATTAGATCTATTTCTCAGCATTCAGGCTTCAGGAGAAACTTTGTTTGCTGTTTATAGCACAGTGCTTGCTCTAAAGTGCTCCCTGCAAGAGGGGTATTTGCACAAGCTCTTTATCAGCCAGCTGCTGCTGGCTGCACCTGTAAACCTTTAATGCCTGTGAATTCACCCCAGTGGGGCTGGCTGAAGCTAAATACCTCTCAGCTGCCAGGGAGTGCCAGGCAGATGCAAGTGCTTTTGGGCAAGCTCATAGTAGAACTGAGTTTTTTCCTTCCACTCAGGTGCAATGACAGCTTCTTTCTGCTTGCCCGAAGAAGAAGACATGAAATCAGCTCAATGAAGTCAAGGCTTTTTGTTGTTGGTTTGTGGAGGCTAACATACTAATATGCTGTTACCTGTTTGTAGCTGAGCTGCTGTTTTCTTCACTAGTTAATAAAATAGACTTATTAAAAATAAGATGTGCAATTTTTTTTTGTGCCCTAAAGAATTACATGCCAGTAGCAGCAAGGACTTGAAACAGCTTATATATAACACATATTCAAATTTGTTCATAGCACAGGAGAACATATTCCATTGAGAAAAAATCCTGAGAACTGATGCACATTTCCAGACTCAGAATGGGGAAAAAAGGAATATAAGAGGGTCCCTTATACCTTACTCCCCTAAATGCTGTGAAAAAGTGTGTTACAAGATATTTCCTAAAGAAAATTTCAATTTCTTGCCCTGAAACTTCCCTCAAAAATATAGTTTAGCAAATAAATCCTTGTTGCGAAATGGGGGTACTTTTAATACTCTTAATATCACTTTGCTGTTGTTCTGTTTGTCTGAGGAATACATTCGGTTCTTAGCTGATCCTTTGAACTGGATGGGTATCTGCATTTGCCATCCATGGTATTGAGCATTTTGTGTCCTGGAAAGGTGTCTGTAGGTGTTGAGCAGTGGCTGAAGTGCTGCAGTGTGGGGCTGAAAACAGCAGCACTTACAAGACATGCTGTGTTTGAGCACGGAGAGATGGAGGCTTTTGGCAATGGACATAAAAACTGTCATGTTGGAAATACACTGTTAAACACTTCAAAGATGGGCTGTAGGATGAGACCTGAAGTGAAGGGGCCTCATTTGCTGCCACTCCAGAGCAGGGAACTACAAAGAGTGCTCTCACCTTTGATCCACATGCCTTGTGCTTCTTCGCTTAGTGCAAATACAGGGGTAAAAGCTCAGTTCAAATTATGTTGAACTAATCAGGTACAGACTTGGTAAGGCAGGAGCTGGTGGAAAATAAATGCATTTTTTTTCAGAGTCAGCAAGAGGAAGAGCAGAAAAAAAAGCTGGGAGTTGTGTCTCTGTTGTGTCTTATTCTTGTTAGATTCATGGGCATTAGTTCCGCTGCTGCATGTGTCAGAACAGGTGGAATTTGCTCTTTGGCCTTTGTTTCATCTTTCTTTACATCTTCATTCTCCTTATGGAAAGGAGAAGAAACACAAAACTGTTTCAAAAGCCTCTTGGGGTTGAGGCATTTTCCCAGAGCAGCAGATGCAGGGGACCCCAGAAGCATTGCTTTCTGTTAATTGTGACACCCTAATTGGTGGAGGCTGGCAGGTTGATGTGGTGGGCTGCCAAGTTTATATAAGTTTGCATAATTACATCTCTTACATGGCTGGTGCATCTCTTTCTGCCATTGCTCATCTCAAAATAGTGTGAAGGTTTTAAAGGAGTGCTGAAAAATCCAGCCTAATGAGAGGCTGGTGCTCCTAAACCACCCTTGGCAGAGGTGGGGTTTTGTTGTCTCATGCCACAAGCCAGCCTGGGCTGTCACACCTGGGCCCAAAGCAAATACAGTAACAGGGCAGGTAGCTGGCTGTAATGTGGAAAATGAGGGTAATGCTGCTGTTAAAAAGCTTGTCCTCCACACTGCTTCCCTGAATGGGCCAGGAAGCATCCCAGGAGACTGGAAAAAAAGGAGAATGTTGCTTTAGGTTGATTTAAATCACAGGGACTGGCTGCTTTTTCAATCAGGTAAGGACATAGGCTTCCTGTTTGGATCCTGGAGACTGGAAACAGGACATGGCTACAGCTGCTGTGCTGCAGTTGTTTGTGGATGTTACAACAGCTCTTTGCAGACTTAGATTTTTTTTTAATCCTATTTTATAGAAGTGGCTGATTAAAGAAACCACTGCCTTTTAAAATAATATGTTAATAGTTTCTTTAAAATCCTGCATCTACAAAATAAAAAGGCCAGGTGTTATTTATATGTCTTTCCACAGAAAGCAACTCCTGTGAGCTTTACCTCTTTTCCACTGACTAGATTCAACCAAGAGTATTGTGCTGCTAAGTACAAGGGATGAGGTATTTTGTTCTCTCAATGTGGTGAGACTTCCTTTCTTTGAAGGAAGTGAATTTTGGTTGAGAAGCAAAAGCAGTTCTCCTGGTTGCCTCTCCAGAAGGAGTCAGTCTGTTTTCTGCTTCTTTCCTTTTTGATCAGTGGGAAATGGCCTTGTCTTTTGCTGGTATTAAATATCTTCTTGTCTTGAGGAAAATGTGAAGCTTGTTGAAGCCCAGGAAGGTGAAAGAATTGGCAATGGGAGAAATTGAGATACCATTTTGGAAATATTTAAATGGGGGGAATGGTGACCTTTGAGGATTGCTCAGTGCATTTGCTTTCATTTTTCACACTTTTCCCATGTGTGGGGACTTTGTGGGTTGCACAGCCACAGACAGCTTGCTGCAGTGTGCACGCCTAGGCCACAAAAATTCCAAATCATGAGTCAAAATCAAAACTGCCTTGATAAGTAAGAAGACTGTGGCATTTTTATCCTATCAGTTATGTAGATTTTACCATTTTCAAGTGTGATGTCACAACAGTGTGGGTCAGATTTATGCAGTGTAAGGAGGACTTCAGGTTGGTAGCCCATCCTGAAGAATTTTGCTTATATTTGCCAATCTAAGATGACAAGTAATGATATGATCTTATAACCAGTTTTTTTCTATTCCATTTGAAGCTATGAGTAATCCTTCAGTACTGAAATATCAAAATTACTTGTCCAAACCCGCCCCAATTGATTATTTTAGAGATTTGATGGAATGAATATTTTTTTAGCTCTTAATTTTGCCTCACATCAAAACAGGTCTCTCTTCTTGGCTCTCTGTCCTGTTTGCTCTTTATGGATTTTTGGAAATGATGATTTCTGCAAATTTTCCTTTCTTTGCTTTGTAATAAATAGTTTTGTAGCCTTTATCTGTGCTCATCAGCATTACAGGAGCATATGATATTTTCTTTGGAACCGGTTCTTCCACAACTTTTGACCTGAAAGTTTTTCTGTTTCCCGAGTATCTTGTTCATCTGGAAAAAAAAAAAGATTCTGTGTACTTTAAGAGTCATTAAAAGGGTTTCCTATTGCTGACAAAGTTTTATTTTATACTTTGGCTATAAATATATTTGTGGTTGTGGCAAAACACTTCATTGGTTGTAGTGGTCTCTGTTGGTTTTCCTTGCTTACTGAAATAATATTTTTACTAATATCTATGTTACAGAATATATAATAAACCTGTTTTTCCTTTTCCTGTGCTTCTTTCATAATGTATTTCTGTTGTTATTACTCACTGTTGAGTTCTCCTTTCTGCTGCCACTAAGCTCCACATCCATTTTTTTCCTACTTCATTTGCTCCTTTAGTCCCACTGGTGATATAAAAATGGATCTCATCCTCTTGATATTTCCAAATTTTAGTCCTGCCTTCTAGCCAAGCTCAGCAGTGATTTGGTTTCCATCTTTAATCACAGTTTTCAGTTGTCATCAGACTTCAGTCTCCCACCTCTGCAGAAACCTTGAGCCCCAAGCCAGAGGTGCTCTTCTCCCAGATAGCAGCATCTCTGTTTTGGCACTGATGCTCTGAGTCCTGCTGCTATTTGTGGAGTTAAAAAGGTCACATCCATTTCTTTGTTGGCTTTGCAGCTGTGGGCAGAGGAAACTGCCACTAAATACTGCAGAATAAAGTGCTTACTACTAACTCCTGTGTGATTGAATTAATCCTGGAAAAAAAGTCCAGGTTTTGTGTCTCTCTGAAACAAGAAACCTTGGTAAACCCTGCAGCACAGCCAAGGAGAGGCCTATGGTTAAAGACTTGTGGAGGAGCTTGTTTAGAAAGGACATGTAAATAAAAAAGCATAAACTGATTAAAATTCAGTTCATAGAACACTGCAAAGATGTAATTTTAAAATTAGAAATTGAAACAGGTGTGTGATGACTGCATTCAGTGGCCAGGCTTCTGTCATGGTTTGGGGAAAGCCCCTAAGAGTAGTCAGGAGGCGAGAGAGGTACCATCCTTGGTAAGGTGTTACTCTGCCTTAAAAATCACTGACATGTTCTTTTGCCTTTTGTTTTACTTTTAGATACCTGGTGTGAAGGACGTGCAATCTTCAAAACTTTGAAGTTTATTACTGTCTTACAGTGCAAAGTGTACTTTTAAGATGGAATTTCTCAGCAGCTTTCCCTATGTTTTTTCCAGGCATTATCTTTTTGAAAGATAGTACAGGGTTCAACGTTTTGCTTGAACAGCATCCTTTTCTTTTAAGGTGCTCCAGCAACTATTTGTATTTTCCAGCATGCTCATTTTCAATGGAAAGAATGTATTTCTTCATGGGTGGAAGTTATAATTGTTTGTTTTATTGTTGTTTCCTGACCATGATTTTTGATTGGTTGTACTTGCTTAAATTTAAGTTTGGATATCATGTAGGGACCTTTTTTGATGACTTAGCATCCAAGCTAAAAAATTGCCAAAGCAGTTTCAAAATTAGTTTTGTTGCTGTGTGAAGATTGAACAAGCAGCTTAGTAGAATGGATTTATACAAACATAGATGTATGTGTGTGTGTGTGTGTGTGTGTGTGTGTGTGTATAATGGGTGTATAAACTAATTTTAGTCCTTGGAATCTTTTGATGTAAACCAGACAGAATTGTAAATCTTGAGTTCTTGATGACTTCAAAAAGAATGAAACCTTTTTTGCATCCATTCTTTGAAAAAAACATCAAGAAGGAATTGAAGAAGAAAATTAATGGAGCTTTTACATAGGCTAGTATGCCAAACGAGAAGCCAGCAGATTATGCATCAAATTGCTCCATGTCTTCAAAACTCCACAAATTTGTAAATTCTGCAGCTGCAGATGTGAGGTGTATTTTGCTAGGGGTTTTTTTTGAGAGAGTATCCATTTGCATTATACTAAGGATGAGCCTACTAGGATAGCTCTTGTCATGCTGAATGCCACATTATTTTATTGCTGTGCTTTTTGCTAAGTACAGCACCCCTGAAGGAATAATATGTTTAATAATTGTATTTAAATGTTGAACTTGCCAGACTTTAATGTCCTTTACCATGAACATTGCCACCCTTATGCTGCACATTTTCACATGCTTTATAAAGCAGCTGCAGTATCTTGTATATTTAAGCTACAGTTGTAGCTTCCTTCTCTGCGTTTCATAAAACTAGGATAACAGAGTCTTTAACCTCAAATGACTTTGTATCTATCCTTTAACAGCTTTTCCCACAGTGTTTTCCTCCATTCTGCAGGCTGGAGCCTGTCACTCACATCCCATGCTGAAGTGGGAGGGAGAATTAACCTGAGTGCTGAGCTTGAGTGGATTTGAAATTAATTTCTTTGCATTTATAAATACATACTCTCGTGCCCACCAGGATTTTCTCAGGAGGGCTCTTGCTTCTTTGTGTTTTAATAGAGCTTAAATTTGCCCTAAAGTCTTCCTGCTAACATGCATGCCCACGTAGCACAATTTTCTTCTCTGGTTCTATTTTAAGCTGGATCATGAAAGCCAGGGAGAGGTTTTCTGCTTCAGTGCTTTTGCTCTTTCTTTCTGCTCTTCTCTGAAATGCACAGCAAGGAATTCAGGTATTATAACCACAGAGCAAACATTTCTCCTATGCACACAGGCCAAAATAGAGTGCTAACATAAAGAGCCATTTGGTTACTGGCTGGAACCTTCTTCTACCTGAAGAGTGTTTCCCCAGGTGCCCACCAGCCCAGCTTGCTGTGTAGAATGGAACTGCTAGGGAAAAAAATCACCTTTGCCTGAACACCTTTTAACCAGACACCTGAGACCAAGTTCCATGGAGGCACTCTGGGCTTCTGTCCCTCCAGCAGACTGGGGGGCAGGTTCCAAGGCTCCTCCACAGCAAACACTCTGTATGTACCTTTCCTTCACGTGTGCTGCTAAGTCTTGAGACACTGGTCTCTAAAATAGGGAGGTGAAGGTGTGCCTTGTTGGTCAAGATTGAAAGATAACAGGATTGGAACATACAGTGCTTTATTTTGGTGCTCTTAGCCACAGATCAATCTGGAAAAAAACTCCCTGGAGGTCTTCAGGGCCAGGTTGAATGGACCTCTGAACAGCCTGGTTGAAAAGTGTCCCATGGCACAGGAATTAGAACTAGATGATATTTTAGGTCCCTTCCAACCCAGGCCATTCCATGATTCTATATTAAATGTAACTGTGGGGCATGGAGATTTAAGGCTAGGAAGGAATAATCTGGGTGGGAGCCTGGGGGATGACTGCTAATCTAAGAAATTAAATTGTTTTTAAACTAGCATTAGGTTTTCACCTGAATGACTGGTTTCACTGATTCCTCTGAAGGCAAAGGCCTGTTAAAATGTGCTTGTCCATGTTGGATACAACATGAAGTGACTCTGGAGCAGTCATTGTTGATTAATAAAAGGATTTGTAGTTCTTCTCTCTCTTGACAATGAGAACAAGCACAACCAACATGTCATATTTGTCATTGTTTTTCCTCTTTTACATTCACAGAGGATTTTTTGATTTTGTATTTCTTTTTTCTTACGGAAGTAGCCAGCTTGCTAAAGTATCAGATTTCTGGATTTTATTGTGTGGATCTAGATGGGAGTGATTCCTATCTGAAGTAGCCAGCTTGCCAAAGTATCAGATTCCTGGATTTTATTGTGTGGATCTAGGTGGGAGTGATTCCTATCTGAAGAAGGGTGTAGTTCCTCTTTTGCATGGTTTTAATCTCTGAAGGAAGGCTATAAAACTTCCTCTCCCTCTCTATGGATGTTTGGAAAGTGTTCCCGTGTCTGCTTTATCATCATTTATTATCAATCAGATAATGAGGGTTCTATTTCCTGCATGCTGTGCTGCAGGTGACACCAAGCCCATGCCACCACTAACAGAAGTATCTGGTCAGCCAAGCATATTGCAGTGGACTCTCTGCCCACTGTTTGGTACCAGCTTGGTGCTGGTAAGTAAGAAGTTAATATCAGTGTGTGTACTTGCATCAGGTATCTGAGGCTGTTCTTCCTGGAGCTGTGCTGTAGTGCAGCAGCCAAAAATAAAAATGCTGTGAATTGTGATCTTTGTCTGAGGAGTACAAGTCATGATAGTGATCTGGGAGCACGCTCCACCCAGCGGGTTAGGTGGCTGTCCTGGAAAGGAGGGAGTCTGGGCTTGGAGCCGAGACATAGATCCTGTGTCTGACAGTGCAACAGATGCTGTTACCTGATCTGACAGGGGTCACCTGCTCCATCTCAGCTTTCACATGTGAGAGTATTTACATGACTTGTGGGAGTGGTGGGAAGACTCATTGACTAATTTTTAACTCTCTGCACAACATAATGTGCTAATCACTCATGAAATACAGAATAGTTAAGTAAAATATTTCTAAGGAGTCCCTTCTTTTAAATCTACCTTTATTTAAAAACATCTGATATTGCTTAAAAAACTCTTGTGTTTTGTCTTATTACAAAATGTAATGGCCCCAAAATGAAACAGCAGCATTGAAAAAAAATTACCATGATTATATTCTTCAGGTCATATAATAAAGTCATGAATAGACATTAATATTTAATAGAACTGCTTGTATAGATGGTAGATTTATTAGAATACATCTCACTGGTGTGGGATTATCAGCAGTTCCTGCCCCGTGGCAGATGAGTGGTGGGAACACAGATGTGGGGTGCTTCAGGAAATAACCTCTAGTGTGGTCTGTGAGTGACCTGGGTTTGTTTTGGTTTGCTTTTATGGGATCGGTTGGAGTGCCAATGCAGAAATGGAGCTTTTTCCCATCTGCAAATGGGATTTTGGGAACAGATGTAACCATCAATTCAAGCTTTTTATCCTTGCTGTCCTCTTTCCTTGACCTCTCTTGTTGGGAGAGGACTCTTATAGCACTGTGAAGAGAAGAAAAACAATCCATTTGTTTTCATATGGCTGTTGCTGTCACTCGTACTCCTTGGCTCACTCTCAGTGAGTCTGAATGGCTGATAACTAATCTCAAGTGTATTAATTAACAGGTAGTCTGTCACTGGGCAATTACTTGAAAGGATCAGGTAAAGCAAGTCTACTCAGCATTCATGTCTGAAAGATCATCTGGAATACTTCTGTTCTAGTTTATTTTGTCATTTGTTGCCTTATTTTCCATTGTCTTATTCGTAAGATTTCAGTGTATTTCCACTTGCAAAGTCACATTAGTAGAAAGCCTTTTTGCCAGCTCCTGCTGCTTGGGGTAGGCTCTTTCATAGGGATCAGGTGTTTGTTGGGTTTCCCACCAAGGAAAACACCCCATTTCAGTTCCACCAAAGACATGTGGGTGAGAATTCCCTTACCAATGGGAAAAGCTAACTGTATTTCTGGGGAGCTTTCTAGCCAAAGGTTCATTGGAAAAAGGGCAGTTAATTTCCCTGCGTGGAGTAGGGGTGAGTGGTAGAAAAAGATAATACTAGATTTACTGTACCATTGTTTGTTAGAACTGGAGCTTTAAAAGGGAGGGTTTTTTGACAAGGCAACAGTTAGGATTAATTTTTTAATGCATTCTTAGGCTGGTAATGTTTGAACAGTGCATGTGTTCATATTTGAAGCAAACAGCTTGCATCTAATGCGTGCCAGCGCTTTATGCAGGAAGACAAGAAGTGGTAGCCAGCAGCCAGCAAGCCCTTCTGAGAACCTCTGAGCCTGCTGACAGGCACACTTACTCTGCATGTAATTTGAAGAAAGGCATTGTGCCCCCAGTGGCTTGGCTTCGAGTGAAAGATGGAGTTTTGCGCTCTCATTTTGCACTGAGGATGAGCTCACAGATAAATAGGTCACTGTCCACGGAACTATTTTGCTCTAAATCAATTAGAAGCAACATGACCTTAAGCCTGATCTCCTTGCTCTACAAAGATATTGCTGAATTGTGGCTGCTTCTGAAGAAATGCACAGGTGTGTCTAGTATTTCAAATTTTCTTAGTTGCTTGATTGCAGGTCAGGCAGGAACTTTGGCAGATAACGTTATCCTACTGAGGAAAATGGGATGTGTTTTAGTACAAAGGCAAAAGTTGTATTCTGCTTGTGGGCATTCGTGTAGAAATATAATTTATTGGTGTGTGTGTGTGTGTTCTGTCCTTGTGTAAATTTGCAGTGTATCATTTTATTTGCAGATGTATCTCTCAGTACACCATATGTATCCACAAACGCTATTCCTGGATTTTACATGGAAGGTACTTTGCTCAGGATTCATTCATGCCGTGATTATGGTGATCAGAACAGCTGCTAAAGCTTGCAGGGAGAATTTGCTGTTGCAGAGAGCTGTCCTGCTGTTTCTGCTTTACACCGTGTTTTAGTTTTCAACTCACTGCATTTTTGTGTGACTATCAGATACATAATTTCTCCTGATCCCTATTGGAGGCAGAGAAAAAGCAATATTTCTTTCACAGGATACAGTTTGGCATCCCCTAGTTGTTAGTATAGGCGGGTTGATCTAAAATGAATTATTTCTTTAATTCCTTCAGTCAGAGCTTTCTATAGAAATGTTGTTTCTGTTAAGAGATAATGAAATAGTAGAGATATTATTTGCTGTTAATAGTGCAGCCACAGTCCATTGCAAAATGAAAGCACGTTTTGTGGAACAGGGACAAGGAAAAATTGCGTCCTTATTCTGGTGCCTGAATCTACATTCCCAGTTCTGTTTTCTGCTTTTGGTATGCATGACTATTGCAGAGGAGACAGAGCTCTGAGCCCATGGACTGGTGTCTAACCTTCCAATACTGTTGCTTTTGAAATGTCAGATTTAAATAAAACAGGTATGTAAAGGGTGGGTCTTCTAACTAAAGGGTGCATCTTCTTACTAATCTTTAATTAGTATTATTAATTTTAAACACGTGAGTCTAAGTGCTCTGCTTCTCAAGCAGTGCTTGTTGCTACCAGGGGTAATACTAAAAGGCATACTGCTTGGGAGAAATGAATGAAAGGTTTAAGAAAAATGAGGATAATCAGATGGAAAGGGTGGAGTAATCAGCCTGAGTAGCTTTTGTTCTTTATGTGCATCCTCATCTGCATCCCTGAGAGGGGAGGGGTGGATTTAGGAACTACTGATTACTGTAGGAGACAGTGAATGTGGGACTGGGGAGTGTTTTGTGTCAAATCATGGTGGTGCCTATGTAACCATGCCAGGACTGCTTGTGTAAATTGCCAAGTTTAAAACTGGGTATTTTTATTTGTATTTTATCACTGAGAAATAAGTGAGCAGGGCTTTTGTTAGCAACTGCCAAGGCTTGATTCTCATCTGTTGACTGCCACCACTTCTTGTGGGCATGTTCAGTGTGCCAGTCGTGATTCCTTTCTGGAGAGCTGTTGGAACGTTCTGCTCAAAGTGGGCAGAAGGGTTGTCCCGTTCCCTGGCACTGTTCTTTCCTCTACCTCCTGAGCTCTGTATGGAGTATTTTTTGCGCCTACAGTCAGCAGAAGGGAGAAAATGTAAGTGAAGGAAAGGTCTCAGCAGGGCTGACTGTATTGCACTAAATGAGTCTGTAGCTGTCTGTGGGAGATACTGAACTGTGTCCATGTCCTGCCTCTGAACTACCTGAAGTAGTTCATATTTGCTGTGTTGTAGAGAGGCATGATGTGTCTCATCTTTTTCGTGGCATTAGACAGAAAGCCACAGTGCTTCAAGAGCTCTTCATTAACAACTCTGTCATCTGTGTGGTAAGGTGGGGCAGCCAGCTGGGTTATGAATTCAGCAACCTCTTCTTTAGAAGTAATCTGTAATCAGAGTCCCAAATACTGGGAAGTTTAAAAGTAAATGTTTTTGCTGAAAACTAGTACACAGCTCTAAACAAGCATCTTAGTGAGCACTCAGTCCTTCTTTTTCTTTTACACTCACACATTCCCTTTCAAAACATTAGTTTATAGATGTATAGTTACATGAAAAACTGTACTTGTGTGTACCATAAAATAATATATTGTCTCTTGGAAGTTATTCTCTCCATCCTCTGTGTTGTTGAAATGATAATAGTCAAGAAAGATCTTACTACCAGGCCCTGCAATGACTGGACAAGGAGCAGCACCAATTTTAAATTGAAAGAGGGTAGGCTTGGATTGAGCATACAGAAGAAAATTATTTTTACAATGAGGATGGTGAGACACTGCAACAGGTTGCCCAGAGAAGTCGTGGATGCTGCACCCTGGAGTGTTCAAGGGCAGGCTGGATGGAGCCTTGGGCAGCCTGGTCCAGTAGGGGCTCTCCCTGCCTACAGCTGTGTGGTTGGAACCAGATGATCTTTGAAGATCTCTTCCAACCCAACCCATTCTGTGCAACCTCACAATTGTTAGCGGTGCTATAATTTATCTCCAGAATAGATGTGTACAATAAGCAATAAGATTTTACCACTTTGTTGCTTTATAAAAGTGTTTGAGTTTTGTTTTTTGAACAAACAAAAATCACTCAATGTTTAAAATCTTACCATGCTTCCAAAATAGCACAGAAAAATAGCATTCTGTGTGGTAGAATTGCCAGCTATTCATATTCATACAGGTCCTGTGTGTGTCAAATTTTCAGTTAAAGCATTGGGGCCTGCTTTGAGATCATATTTCTGAAGAGGAAGAGTTGAAAGCAGGTGGTTCTGATGGAGACAAACTTCCAGTTTAATTCTCTGAAACATGTCCACTTCCGCATATGTATTTAAGCTCTAAGTGATTGCATCATTAATTTTTAAGGCTCACTGAAGATGGGTCCTTTAGCTTGCATGTGGCGCTTCTACTCAGTGTTGATATTTCCATTTTCTCTGTTTGGAAGACTTCCACTTCTTTGCAGAGCTTTGATACTTAGAAAGCAAAATTCCTGTAATAATTTTCTCAGAGCATTAAATCTTACTAAAATGCAGTTGGCAAAATCTAATGTCTTTGTTATTCCGTAGAGGCTTGCTTCCTGAAGTACTGAGTGAGACACATCTGGGTAATTTCCCTTCTTATCACTTGGGTCCTGGCTAGGGGAACATTTTCTACTGCTCAGTTTTTATCTACTATTTCTCCATTAAAAAAAAACAAACTTTGCTTTTTTGCAAAATCTGCTGCTTGTAGGTGAGTAAGTACATCTAATACTTTAGATGTATTTTTATTCTGTACACTCGGCATGATTTGCAGTATTGGGGAGTTAACAATGCTGCAGTTTTGGCAATATTTAAGTGTGGTTCCTAGCAGTCTGAAACTCTCCTGCAGGAACTGAAAAGGGTTTACCAGGCTTGGCTTCCTTCAGGACATCCTGGAAAGAAGAGAGCAATATTGTTGTTGCAGTAGTAAGAGCATGCCGTACGCATGAGGTTAATTGTATATTTGGGTAGAAGTTACACCTGACACTGATGCTGCTTTGTCTCTAAGCCCATTTTGTGCTTAATACAATTTTAGGCTTTAATACGGCTGTGTGGCATGATTCCAAGTTCCCCTTACTTCTCAGTTTGGAAAGAGAGTAATTGTTATGGCTTGAAATAGCACAAAGAATGTGTCTTTCCCACCAAAACAGAATGGGCACACTTGAGAATGCATGCAGCAAAAGCGTGGTAAAACAGATTAGATGCTGTAACTGGTAACACTTTGAGGTGTCTTGCAAAATTGCAACACACACCCCTCTCCCCTTTTGTCCTTGGATTTTCTTCAAGAGCAAAGAAATACTGGAGTTTGGGTTTGATCCCTAGATTGACTTTCTAATTATTACACCATTTCCTTCTGGTTACAGATTAGCTAGTGTTTGGTCTCCCTTGTAAGCCATATCCAAACCTAAAGCTGATCCCTGACAAGCTGTGGACTACAGAGTAGTGTGTCAAGTAGGTATGAATGATGAAGCAGAGCAGGAAGAAGCTGTAGTATTTAACACTCATAGTATCTTGTGAATTCATCAACTGTATGTGAAAGGGAGGGTAGTGTATTTCGTCTCATGTTTGTGCTTTGAGGGGATCTTATTTTGGCAAAACAAGACAAAGAACTGTGTTGTCTTTCACAAAAGGGGAGGTGGAGGAAGAAAGAGAATAAAGTACCTTGGCATGTATAATAAGCAGTCAAATCCAATAATACTAGGGTTTGAAAGAAACCAAAATCTTGGTTGGCTCTCAAAGTGGAATACCTGCTTTTGAGCAGATATTCAAAAATTCAACTCAAGAAAATGGGAACTGTTTCACCTCCTGTCATTTTGAGCCGAGCCAACAGCATTGCATTTGCTGCATATCTCAAAACTTCTTTTTTTAAAGGAAGGATCAGTGTTTAATCTCCCTACCTGAAACCAAACCATCATTCTCATAGTTTTGTAGGTAGTCTTGTGCCAAATCCCCAACTCTGTGATCTCAGAGAGGAAACAGGTGGACATTGCAATTGCAGAAAGCAGAAATTAGAGTAAAGTAGGGGGTTCAGTAGGTTTCTATACAAAGATGTTGGGTTTTATTTTTTGTTCTTTAACCCATGACCTGCCTCTCATATTCTGGAGTTGTAGCCTTTGGGGATTAATTTGTGTGTCTTGAAGTAGTTGTGCTGTTCCTCAGATATGATCAATGAGGCAGAATTATCTAGTTTCATTTAATCAGTGAAATAATTTAAATATTACCAAAATGTAGGAAGTATGAGCACTGCTGCAGAAATATAATTTCTGGACTTTGTGAAGAGTCTGTCAGGTTTTCTGATGCACTAGACATTTAAAACAAGGTCCAAACAATAAGTGCCTGTGTCCCCTGTGCCTGAGCATATAGTACGGGGAATATTGTTCCCAAGAGTTTAGATTTTCTTTGGCAATACCACTTTCAAGTCTTGACTTAAATAGATCCTTACTTAACTATCATAGTAGCAGGCCCCTAAATGGGGAATAATTAGCATGGACTCCAGGTTGCAGAAGGCTGATCAATTTCTTTATTGTACTATACTATACTATATTATACTATTAAGAAAAAAACCATCACCCTTGCAGACAGTCCGATACAGCTTTGACCAGAGTGGTCAATTAAATCCAAGCACCATCACCAGTGGCTAATTAAGAAATCACCCTTTGGTAAACAAATCTCCATAACACGTTCCACATGTGCACAACAACAGGTGCAGCAAGTGAAGATAAGAATTGTTTCTCATTCTTTTCTCTGAGCTTTCTCACAGCTTCTCAGGAAAATTCTGGGAGAGCTATGTCTCTCTCTCTTCAGAGGACATGTGATTAGCACATTTAACACTGAAGATGCATAGGATTCCATCCTAGCCTGTTGGAGCACTGGGTATATAGTAGTGCTGTTCTCTGCATATTGTGACAATAGGCTAGTCAGTCTTAGAAAGCGTACACATTTTAGCAATGCCATGGAAATGGAACTTGTATAAAGCATTGATTCTTTTGAAAGTAAAGGTATCTCAGCTTAAGGATCTACTTTACATACCTGGGCTTTTGAGAGGAAATAGTCTTTTCTAACTAGGAGAGGAAATGGGAGATAGAGCTTAGCTGTAGTCTGTAAAGCTTTTAAAAGTAAAATTCTTATGTAACTATATAATTAAAAATGTTTATTGGACACTTAATGCTATATGAGGCTGTTTGGAGCACTAGTCTGTTTTATATTTCTTTGTGTCAGCTACTGGGATGCTGATAGAAGGAAAGAACTTGCATTTTCTGCTTGCTTAGGATGTTTTAGCTTACAGGAAACAAACAAGTTGCAAAATTACTGTTTTGCCCTGGTGATAGTTCCCTTCCCAACTATATTTTAATGGACAACTGTGTTTTACATGAAAATTCCTGAATTTATTCGCTCACTTTTCCTGGCCCATCATTTTAATGATGGTGTAGTCTAATGAAATCAAAATGAAATTTTCCTGAAGGTATTTTGAAATGGTGAGATTTGAAATTTTAGTTTATGAGCACTTGCAGAAATTCCTGTCATCAGCCCAGTGTGGCTATAAATAGCATGAGGACCTGAGGAGCCTCATCTGCAGCTGTTGTGCCTGAGCATACCAAGCACTGAGCTTGCAGGCATTGTCACTAATCAGCAGTGATTTTTAAAATTCAGTTTTAAAGCTGGAAAGCTCACTTGGCATCCTGAGCAGCTCATTAGTTTTAGGTGGCTTAGAGTAGAAGAGGGCTTCTGTGCATCAGCTGTGCTGCTCTGGTTCTTCCCTGCTTGGGGGGGGTTTCACAAAGGAGCTGACTGTTAGCAGTGGTGGTCGGGGGGTGAAGATGAAGAGGGAGGAATGAGGAAATGAAAGATTTGCCTTGGGGCTGAGAGAGATGAAGGGACTGCTCTGAAAGTCATTATCTTGCATTTATAATTACCAGATGGGAGGGTGGTTTAATGAAGAGATTTTTCAAATGAAGACCCCCTTCATAAAAGGCATTCAACTCTTTGGGTGGGTAAGCTGTTCCAGAGGAGAAGCAAAGCAAAACTGGCTAAGGAAAATACAATATTTCTTGAATTTAAGGTATGGATTTCATAGAGAAGCTGTAGACAAGTTTTCATGAAAATTTTGCAGACTCAGAAAGAAAGAGGAGGAAGAAAAATTATTTGTCATTTGATTTCAGATGTGCTCCTGGGATCTGTGCTGAAAGGCTAACTGTGTCCGGATGTGTACAAATAGATCAGCTTTCAAGTCACTATAAAGTAATGGCCATAGAATTTCCTGCAGAACCACTCAAAGGGTGGTGTAATTCCAGCTGGCTTGCTGGGAATTTTATTAAAGTGGTTACAGGAGGCTCACAAGTCACATTGGAAGACTTCCTTGTGTGTAACGTGGGTGCAGTCAGTTCAGAGTACACTGAATGTTGTCTTCTTTGAAAATGGGCTTCAGCATGTCAGACAAACTACAAATGATGATGAGTTTTAGTTTGATCAGAAAAGAAAGAGGAGCTTTTTATCAATAAGGGAAATTCTTGACTGCAGTGACATTGATTGTTTTCTCTGATCCCAAGTTCTTCCGGGCTTGCTGGCACCAGGTAATCCAAGCACAAGTTATCTTTGTTCCCTCATGCTTAAATCTGTCATCCTGCTTTACCTGAAATGCAGTCAGGTGCTTCTGATGGGATGGGGTCAAGTCCCTCTAAGACATCTTTCTTTATCATTGAGACAGGACTATCAAAGCAAGGTTTAAATTGAATTAGAAGATATATCTGCGAGATTGTGGTTCACATTTTTAGTAAGCAAGGCTTTTTGTAATAAGAACCATGTATTTAACTGATTCCTTTATGTTAGTAAGGTGATACTTCAGCCCTCTCTGACACTCATAATTTGAATACTAGATCATGTGAAGATTTTTTTAAAGAACCTCCAGTTGTCAGCTTTAAAAAAAATACTTTACACATTTCCAGCTTTTTTATGTGTTGGGGTTTGAAAAATAGTAATAAAAAAGCAGTAGTAACTTTAAAGAACTTCGTATTACTGTTTATTATCACCTGCAATATCAGATGCACTATCATTTCCAGGGGCTTTCTTTTAAGCTTCTTAAGAGAGCTCCTCAGGAAAGACAGGTTATTCAAGCATGTTTTGTTATGAGCAACTTTTTTCAGCAATGAATTTTGGGTCCAGTAAAACAGACAGACTCTTAGGTCTCTGCACTGAAGATACTGTATAAAACAGAAAAGGTAGAACAACAAAATAATAGGCTTTGTGAATCTTAATCTATTCAATACAAGTGAAACTTGATCCTATAAAAGTTCCTTACAAAACGGTCAGCAGATTTTCAGTAATTCTGTATTTTTATGCGCACTTAATTAGCTTTACAAAAATGGAAATGATCCCTAAAGAATGTAGCAAGTGGCAGGTTCTCTATTTAAAGAATATTTCCAAGAAAATATTTTCCCCAAAGGCTATGAGAGTAAGGAGTGTGTGCTCTCACAGTCTATTTAGCATGTCTGCCTTTTGTTGCCTTATCCTTTTAAAGAAACAGCATTTTGAAGTAATGATGGACAACCTTGAAGTGAAATCAGATTGAACCCCAAACAAACTGTGATGAGCTCTCTTTTCCAGAGGGATGCTAAAAGTCACAGAAACAGTGCAGAGCAATGAGTCTTTACAATTGCATCTCCTCTGAAGGAAAACATACTGAAGAGGGATTTCTGGCTAAATCTATGGGTGGTAATACTGGGTTCAAGCATATCCTGTTGAGCTGCTGGATGTGACCTGTTTGGCAATACCAAGAGTTGCATTTCCTTGCACTTTTTTTGTACTGCTTTTTTTTATTTTGGTTGTTTCAAATGATTGAAAATCAGCTCTGTTTTTAGTGCATACTTGGCTTTTAGAAGTATGTCTTGAAACCAAATCAAGAGCAAGATGAGATGGCTTTGGTGGAGGGGAGTGCAGCAGGAAGAGCAGTTTGGTGTCTGTCAGTGGGCACACTGTGCTGCTCCTCCAGTTGCAAACAGACAGGCTCTCACATTTGAGTTAAAACTGACTTTAAAACCAGGGGCAGGAAGAGATTATCTTTTCAGTGAAGTGGTATTTGACCAGTGTTGTGGGGCTGATCTGTGCAGGTGGAAAAAGCTGCTGTTCCTGCCAGAGGGAACAATGGAGCAATCAAATCTAGACTTGGGTCTTCACCTGGCACAGTGGGATTCATCACAGGGCTACATGGGGAAACAGTGATCCTTATGTAATGATACATAAATAGTTTCTCTTCCTTGGGAATGTCCTGCCTCCAAGAGTGTAATGTGTCATGTATTTACTTACATATGCAAAATTCAGCTATTTTAGTTCATGCCATGCTGTGCAGCAATGAAAATTATGGCTGCCTGTGACTTGAGCCAGGATGGTGTTTTATAGACTGGTGATGGTATTTTCCCCATCTCACACCAAAAAATTGGCATTAATCCTGTAAGAGTTTATATTCAGGTTAACGGGTCCACCTGCAGGTATTGGTTTGCAGAATCAAGGCTGTGTAGTTTTTTAAACACTGCTGCAGGAGGTCTCCTTGTATCATAAGGAGACAGCAAAAATAAACTCTAAAATCCTTTTTCCTTTGGGGAAGTGGGGTATTCCTCTTCTGGAAATTACTTGGCCATCTGAGATTGGAGGTTTGAAACATCTGTGTTCAGTGTTATGTTGAAAACATTGAAATGGTGACATAACTGAAGGTCTGGGTGAAATATGACTTGAGAGTTAAATGTATCCACTTATGGATTTGACAGCATGGTATGCAGAGGTCTTCTGATCAGGCAGCAGTTTGCCGGATGCAGGAAAATAGCTCTGATCAGTGGGTGACCTTGAAAGTGGTCATGGGTCTTCCTCTGCCCAACGGGACCACAGAGAACAGAGAAGTTCTGTTTCACAGCATAAGTTCTTCCACAGTTACTGTGGAAGAAGTAACTGAAAGTGGCTTTTTTGCTATTCTCAAATAATTACAGTTTTCAGAGTTTTACATATGTGAGAATTGCTCATAGAAGTGTCTGTCTGCTCACGATCTAGCATTTGAAAGACATCAGTGACAGCAAGTCCTTGAGGACCAGAGCTCTACTTCAGCTTGTACTTCACTGCAGGTGACACTTATCTTTATAGCAGTTTTAGGTTTTTACTTACTTTTCCTCTGCACATTTAGAGCTCTGAGTGTCAAAACCTATCTTAATGGCATTCAATTCACATGACATTCATTCTTTCAATGTACATTAGAACCCAAAACTTCAATGTCAATACAATGTCAGAGTATGTTCATATGTTCATAACCAATTAGAGAAAAAGCTATGTTGTCTCTTTTGTACTATTCCATGAGGCTAATATATGGAATAATTATTTTTTAAGAATTGCAAAAGAGTAAAACTTCTTGTTTCCTTGTAAAAAATGAGATCTTAGTTTATGAATGAAGCGACTCTGTCATGCAGTATCAGCGAAACTTAGGCTTCTGCTTGACCTCTGGAAACTTGCGGTAGGAAATGTCTCTGCTGAAACACTGGGACAGAAAACCAGGGGTTGGGAAAGTGGAATGGTTGTCACTAAGCTGAAGTGGAAGGGCTGACATAAAAGCTTAAGTGTTGCTTTTCAGGTGGAGGTAGAGAGTGTGTGTGTGCTTTCAAAGGATGTACTTTCTAGCCACTTTTATCTTATTTAATGCTGTTTTTTTGGGGGTATTTGAATCTAGATGACCGGCTAGAGAAATCATGAGTTTCTTGGTTTTGTTTGATTGAGAAGATTTTAATAAAAATTGAATATAATACGTAAAAATCCTACTGTTTAATATTGTTCCTGAGGAATATTAATTCTACAGTGTTTTGCTCAGTGGCAGTTCTCTACTGCTTCTAAATGTCATTAAATGTAAATTCCTCTTTTATATTTGTGCTATTCAAAGAAAACTTTGCCCTTGGCAAACACGTGGAAAACTCAGAGATTTTCACATATTTTTCAGAAGTTAGACAGTTTTCTGAGCTTTTGTGTTGTAGGGATTTATTTTTTTTAATGTGTGCTGTGAAATTTTGCATTAAATGACTTTGCAATGCAATTTTTTTTCTCTTCGCAGATGAAATCATGCATCAGGATATCATTCCCCTCTATGCTGCAGATATTCAGGACCAATTAAAGAAACAATTTGCTTATCTGTCAGGTAAGACTGTGTTGTTCCCTCTTAGACACGTTGCTTAGATGCATGGTACAGCCTGCTGTCCTTTCACAGTCTCTGAAGACTTTTATATGAGAAATCAATGAGTAACTCAAAATTCAGGCTATTAAGACTTGTTACTTAAGGATTTATTACAAGATTTTTTTTAAAGTATAATAAAAAATTTAAAATTACAGGTAACATTCCAGTTAACTGGAGATTGCAGCATGGATGCTCTGGTGGTTGCTATGGTCTTGCAGTCCTCTGCTCACAGCCCCAGCTGCCACAGGCTCTGCTGTCTTGTTTGATACTGAGGCCCAAGCTGGCACCTTGGTTGTGACCAAAGTGGTGGGGAAGCATCATGGTACCACAGTCCCCCACAGCATCAGTGCTGGTCTCAGACAAGTGCAGCATCGAGTTCTGGGCAGGATTTTTGACTTGGTGTCACTGACTGCCTTCTACAGTGGGTGATGGGGCTGTGTGTGTGCCATGCAGTGTTTGGGTGATGGGGCTGTGTGTGTGTGTGCCATGCAGTGTTTGGGTGATGGGGCTGTGTTTGTGCCATGCAGTGTTTGGGTGATGGGGCTGTGTGTGTGTGCCATGCAGTGTTTTGGTGATGGGGCTGTGTGTGTGTGTGCCATGCAGTGTTTGGGTGATGGGGCTGTGTGTGTGCCATGCAGTGTTTGGGTGATGGGGCTGTGTGTGTTTGTGCCATGCAGTGTTTTGGTGATTGGGCTGTGTTTGTGCCATGCAGTGTTTGGGTGATGGGGCTGTGTGTGTTTGTGCCAGGCAGTGTTTGGGTGATGGGGCTGTGTGTGTGCCATGCAGTGTTTGGGTGATGGGTCTGTGTGTGTGTGCCATGCAGTGTTTGGGTGATGGGTCTGTGTGTGTGCCATGCAGTGTTTGGGTGATGGGGCTGTGTGTTTGTGCCATGCAGTGTTTGGGTGATGGGGCTGTGTGTGTTTGTGCCATGCAGTGTTTGGGTGATGGGGCTGTGTTTGTGCCATGCAGTGTTTGGGTGATGGGGCTGTGTGTGTGTGCCATGCAGTGTTTTGGTGATGGGGCTGTGTGTGTGTGTGCCATGCAGTGTTTGGGTGATTGGGCTGTGTGTGTTTGTGCCATGCAGTGTTTGGGTGATGGGGCTGTGTGTGTGTGCCATGCAGTGTTTGGGTGATGGGGCTGTGTTTGTTTGTGCCATGCAGTGTTTGGGTGATGGGGCTGTGTGTGTGCCATGCAGTGTTTGGGTGATGGGGCTGTGTGTGTTTGTGCCAGGCAGTGTTTGGGTGATGGGGCTGTGTGTGTGTGCCATGCAGTGTTTGGGTGATGGGGCTGTGTGTGTGCCATGCAGTGTTTGGGTGATGGGGCTGTGTGTGTGCCATGCAGTGTTTGGGTGATGGGGCTGTGTGTGTGCCATGCAGTGTTTGGGTGATTGGGCTGTGTGTGTGCCATGCAGTGTTTGGGTGATGGGTCTGTGTGTGTGCCATGCAGTGTTTGGGTGATTGGGCTGTGTTTGTGCCATGCAGTGTTTGGGTGATTGGGCTGTGTTTGTGCTAGGCAGTGTTGGCTGCTGAGCTTGGTCCATCTCCACGCTGAGCCCATGGCTGAATGATAATGGCAAAGGGAGATGGTGCCTCTGCTCACTGATATCTGAGTGGAGGAAGGTGCCTGATAAGCTTCTGAGTTTGTTCTCCTGTCTTCTGCCTGCAAAAGCTCTTGCAGATGTGCAGCTGTGAACTTTCTGGAGTTATGGCCCTGTCCTCCCTCCCTTCAATACACAAAAATGGAGAGGATCAGTGGCTTTGCAGAGCTGCTCTGCATCCTTCAGCAGAAAGGAAATTTACTTCTCTGAACTACAGATGGACTCTATGACTGTTCCCTCTCCCTCTGAATCCCATCCAGCATGGAATCCAGAGACATAGGGGAATGAAACAATGAAATACTTTACTTGGCAAGAACTCACTGAACCTTATTATACTCATAATTAACTATTAATTATGATTTATTTCTGCTACACAAGCTAAACTGTGGGTCTGAAGTAGTGACTGTGTTTTCTGTGGGGTGGTGGTAGCACTTGGAAAATAAGATATTTTTTCTGAAGTTGGCTGTTCATGCTTCATTTGAGATTATAGTGTTTAAGCTACAATTCTTCTCTGGAAATTTATTTTTTTGACTTTCCAAGCTCATTCTTATCCATGGGCAGAAAATGTCTCATAAGGGTGTTATGCAAGAATCAGCCTATATATGAAACTATAAGTAGGGTTTGTATTTTGCCCCTCGGAAGTGAGGGGGAAAACTGGTGGCTATGGTAGAGGAGTTGTTGAGTTCACAAATCCACAAGTGTCTTCAGCACTCAATAAATCCACCTGGCAGTGGGGCTTAGTAAGAGCAGCCATTCCTCATTCTATTTTCTTCTATCTATCCACACTCATGTCAATTAGAATTTTGTTTTATTTGTCTCAAGGAATAGGTCAGCTGCATTACTGTGACTAGATTGTTGTACGTTATTATTCTTGGGAAACTTGAGTGTTAGGCATTTTCATTTCACTTTGGAATTAAGGGGTTTTTTTCTCTATCCTAATGTTCTCCTGCAGGATGCTTGTTGATGATTAATTCTCTGCGCTGTACCAAATAGTGGTTTTACAGGTTCTGTGAATGAAGGAACAGAGCCAATGTTTTGGTACTTGATTTATGTACAATTTGATTGTTGTTACAGTTGATCTTAAGAGGGGCTTTGCTCTAAGGCCACTTAAGACATTCCCAGTGTGGGAATGAGACTTTTTGCTTATTACTGTTGCCTCGAAAATAGAATCTAAGTACATGGCATAAAACTCGTTAAAATGAAAGTCCATAGATTACTAATGCCTTTGGTAAAATAGTAGGTTTGCAGATATTGCTGAATGTCTTAGATACATTTCTGATTTTAGTTGTTGGCTTTTTAACACCAATTCAGTTCTCAATACTTGAGAATTGCTTTAGTTTCTCTAATAGGATGTATCTAGGTCTCATGGGACACTTGCTTGAACAGGGAATGAAACCCAGTCTGCCTCTGTCCTAAAGGCTGTGTCCCTTCCTGAGCTGCTTTCTGTGTTTTAGTCTCCATCGGGGTCACTTCTTATCTGTGTCCCTCATTGTGCTGGATCGTAATGGAAATGCTGCAGGAATATCCAAATTAGACCTGAAATGAAACAAAATTAAGTAAAAGCTTCCACTAATGCTTCAGTTTGTCAGTAAAGATATCCAAGTGCAATGAAATCAAGGTGCTCACTTCTCCTGCAGACTGGCTCTTGCTCAGCAGTCGTGTTCAGCTTAAATCTAATGGTGGGGCAAGCTGTGGATGAGGCTTGTAATAATCCTTCACACACAAAATTTATAAAACCTAAAGTTAATATTTTACCTCAGGCACAGTTGTTTACATTTTGCCTTGGAGTTTTTTCTTTCTGTGGAACAAGGTCCTTATCTGGGCTAAAATTGTTAGTGTTGTTGTTGCTAGGCTATACCAAGTGTTGCATCTACACAGATCAGTGTTTCACCTCTTTTACATTTGTTTTCTTTAGTTACTATTAGTGTAACTAATTTTTCTTCCACATTTGAAAGAGTCTTCTGCCTTTGTTTTTGCTTGTTGGTTTTTGGGGTTTTGTTTTTTTTTTTTTTTTTGGTTGGTTTTTTTTTTTTTATCCCGTGAAGGACAGTGTAAGATCCATTCAAAAGTATCTGGAAAATGTATTCCTTATGTATTCCTCAGTCTTTCATTTGTGTTCTATATTTTCTTTCATAAGTACTTTCTTTTCCCCTGATTGCTGTGTGACTTTCATCCCCACCCAGCCTTGCGCTTGTCTGCCACCGGTGTGCAGATGTGTTAAAATAAATGTAGATGGAGAAGAGCATACAGACACCTGTGTATGTTGATATGCATCTTAAATCATTCAAGCTATGTGATGTGCAAATGAGACTCTTGGCCACCATGAGTGCTGAGCCAGTTATTTAACTCCCTTTCCTTTGAATGCCTATTTATACATTGAACAACTTCAAGGTGTTTCCATTAAAGGAAATACAGATATGAGTTCATGCTATTTGCATTTTTATCTATTGATTTCTAGTTGTTTTTCCTGCCATTGAAAAATTTTACATTGGTACTAGCTTTCAAAATGTTTGTACCTTTGATTTATAAATATACACATATGCTCATACCTTTATCATTGTAAATAGTAAGTATCTCACTTTGTCTGAGTTTATTTTCTCCATGTGCTCTCCTCTGTGGGAATGACCTGACCACTCCTCACTGGTCAGACTGTTCCCATTGAAGTAGCTCTGGCTGCTGAGTCTGTGAAATTACCTTTGAGAATTTCTGAGTGGATCCTGTACCACATAAATTGCAACAGCTGGCTAAAAATATCAGCCTTACTTTTGTTAGTGATATAATATAGACGGTATCTATGTTGTGTATGGGCAGTGGAAGAGGTATTGCTTAGCAATCTTTGCCTTGCACAGGTGTAAGCTTAACTACTGGTTTTTTTTATTTACTCTGCTAAACCTGCTGTCTGGAGAGATTTTGAAAAATCAAAGCAAAAATGTAGTAAAGAAATAGATAAAGGGAAAAAGTGAATCCTTGGCTAAGAGATTTCCGGTTCAAATATGTTCAGATTCAAATTTATGTATTGCAATCCAATTTTAAAGCCAGTATATTTGCTGCTGATCAGCTTGAGCAGAACACAGCTTGCGAAGTTATGCAAGTAAAACTTCTCATTTCAAGGAAAGAATATTTTAATAAATTCCCCTTCAATCTGTTTTTCTTTGTGGAGGATATGCAGTGAAGCTTTTATCCATTCCCTCATTGAAATCTACATGTAATTTCAAATACTGAATTCTCCAGTTAAGTATATTATGCAAGCAGAAAGGAGAAACTCCTTATCAGAAATGCACAAGCATTCTGCACAATGCAATAGCTGAACCACTACAGTAGTAAAAAAAATCTGAAGTAAGCCCTTCCTCAGTCACTGAGGACTTCACTTTTGACAGGACTGCAATTTTTACGCAGTGTCTTTTGATCTAAAGTTGTAGATCTGAGCCATTCAACAAGGCTGATGTTCTTGTATCTTGTGTGTGCACATTGATCAACATAGAGGTCATATTTTTTCTTATAGTCAAATACTGTTTCACTTGCATTATAGAATCAGGCCAAAATCTTTGCCCTCTCATCTAATTATATCCAGCTACTTCCTTTTTGTGGGGATGGTGAGAGTACTTTTGAGGAGACCTTTTTATTTATGCAAAAAGGAGCAGACTAGTTAGGGAAACATTACAAAATAATCTTACTCATCCTTCCTGGAAGTAAGTCCAAGCAATTTCTTTGCTGCTGCCAAACTTTGCTGTCCATACAAAATCCCAAACAACTAGCATGTCTTCTACAGGGCTGTGGGGAATTACCCTTTTCTCTGTGCTTGTGTGCCTGTGCACTTGTGTGTGTGGTTTTTAGCAGATGTTCAATACACGAGTTTTGTAATTTTCTGTGTCAATGCTTTTTTAAATTGAAAAGAATACTAATTATGTCTCATTTGAGATTGTTTTTAGATACCAAGTTACTAATGTGCCTCTTGATTAGAAATTCTGAAAGTGCAATTTCCTTGGGTTAGCACTCCTCTATGACCCAACCTGCTTATCAAAAAAGAAAACGAATGCAGAAGACATAGCAACGGTGATGGGAAAAATTAGCTGTCACAGAATATAAAGAGTAAATGCTAAATCACTGGGACTTAGGGAAACTTTACCAGTCCCATCTCACAATAGCACAGCTAGTTTCCCATGGTTATTTTTTCTATTGTTTTCATCCACAAGACCACAATGCTGTGGGTACACAGAATTTTAGCAGTTGGTGATATTGCTGGTATTGTGTTCAAAACCTAGGAAAATGAAGTGTTATTTTCTAAGCACAGTTTAGTCACTTTGCCATGGTCTGTGGAGCTAGTACAATTCAGTGTTTTTAAAATGTGTGTTTCTCCAAAACACAGGGCTGTCACTGTTGTAAAACCTGACCTTAGACCAAGGCTTGTAGATCTGTTTGGAAGAGCTCCACCTAGCAGGGCTTTGCTAGAATTTTTGAGGTTTATCCACTGAAAAATTACCATTTTATGAAGGCAATTTGTTTTGACACTTAATCTCTTCAAGAATTTTCATGTGAATAGACTGCCAAAGTCATGTATAAGTCAGATAATAACAAAGTTTTCTATTAGTGAATACTCACAGAAATAGGATGGAAGCAGATCTGCTTAATTTAAAGCAGTGTGGTATTTTTATTTTATTTAATTGCTGAAATAAGCTTCAGTCCTCTCTACTTCTATGGTTCTTGCATTTGTAGCCCAGAAAGTAATAATGCTCTGAGCTGTAGAAGATTTCTCCAGCTTCATGTTATAAGACAAACATCAAGGAATTCTTGGGCGTTGTTTCAGGTAGTATGTCTGCAGACTGATTGCACCCACTTAAGGACTGATGTGTTCTCTTCTGCTCTTTGCAGTAAACATAAAACAAAAGCTGGCACTCAAGTGGCATTTGTTTAATATTTCATAGAGAAATGATCCCGAATGTATTTGATAATTTTCATAGAATCACGGAACAGATTGGGTTGGCAGCAACCTTTAAAGATCATCTAGGCTCTCCCTACCCTGCTGTGGGAAAAGACATCTTTCTCTAGATCCATTCAATCTGACATTTTCATAGTCAGAACAGTGCTCAGAAATTTTTAAACAAAAATAAGGGGATTTGTTATACTTTCCGAAATTTGTGTTTAAAAAAAACAGGACCGAGATTAGACTAAGAAAATGCTCATAATGCTCTCAGATACTTGTCTTAAAAACACCTAAAATATTAAGTTCCAGTTGTGTAGTGCATCACTGTATAAGACTAGAAATAGGCCACATCAGGCTTGTGTGTGCCTCTGTGGACAGAACTTGTAGAGCACATCAGTTAAGGGTGTTCAACAGCGTAACTGGAATTTCAGGACTCTGAGCTAGAGGGGAATATGAAAGATGGGAATGTGAAAATTTTCCAGAGGTTAGGACTAAGATAGTTAGATTTAGTCACTGTACCAACTGACCTGAATTTATTGAAATATTGCTGTTAATTTACTAATTTTTTGTATGGTGATTAAAATTGCAGTAACTTATTCTAAAAACTATTCTGTATGTGTTGAATTACTTGCATGAGTTGTAGCACTCACAAATTAATTTGTGTTTTTTTTCATAATCAGGTGTATATAATTCTGAGGTGCTGGAAGATTATTATGTGAATTTGTTTTAATAAGATGTCTGAATTTTTTGCCTTAAACCTGTGTTTCAAAAAGCATAAGAGAAGTGAAATTGCTCAGTACTTTTCACTGGAATGCTTTCCCTCTCGCTAAAACCAAAATCAACAACAAAAAAACCCCTCAAGCTTCCTAAATTTTTTATCTCCTCACCCTAAGTTCTGTGACTTGATTTATTTCTGGGTGAAGAGAAGAAAATCACATTTGACACAGTTAATTTTATGAACTATGTAATGCTGCTTTTGCAGAGGTAAAGAAAAATGAGGAAGAAAAGAATGATTCTGAATGTAGGAAAACAATTTCTTGGTGCATCAGGTTCATTAAGAAATAAAGGACACTTTAAAAAGTGAACTCACTATTTCTAATATTTAATATAAACACAATTAATATGTAGGATTTTTACTTTATTTCCCATGCCATTTTGTAAATTTCTCTGGCAAATGCTCATTTTAAAGCCGCAGCTGCTTTGGCAAGAGTGACCTGTCTTTCCTTGATGTCCATGTATTTAATCACAGAATCACTAGGTTGGAAGAGACCTTCAAGATCATCAAATCCAATCCATAAAGTTGCAATATAGAGAGCAGCTTCTGTAAGTCAGTGATGTTATAGCTGAAATTTACAGAATTTCTTATTATTTAGCATTTCAGGTCACTCTGCCCTAAACTGTTTTGAGCAGCAGGGTTCTGATAAGGAAAAACACTTGAGGAGCATTTGAAGGTAAATGTGTGCTCCAATCACCCAGCAGGGAAACTGCAAAGAAAAATCAGTGAAGAACTGATTCTAAGAGCTCAGGGGAAAGTCATCTCCACCCAAGATAACCACAGATGGCTGTACTAGAAACTGAAAATTAATTGGCAGTCTCCAGGCAGGATGGCTCTATTTGCTCTTGACAATCAGTGCTGGTCTGGGAACTTCCTGAAAATCCTCATCCAGAATTCTGCTTTTAGGACATGTCCTGCAAGTCTATTGTTGTTGTTCTTTTGTTTCATATGTCCTATTTATAGATGATAAGTAGAACAAAAAAAGTAACCAATGAAGATACCACAAATAGTGTATGATTGTGCCTAAAAATAGTTTCTCTAGAGAGAGCAGAATGCTTCATAAGCAACAGAAATAATCATTATCATGCTTTTAACAACAGAGGAAAATGCTTTAGTCGTGAGAGCTTGAACAAAAACCAGTAGAGTCAAAATAGGTCTTAACTTATACTTGTGTTGTGAAAATTTGTATAGCTAAAATTAGCTCCCTTGACTCAGTGTTGCCATGTTTGGATGTGTCATAAAGGTCATATTTGCAAACTTGTGATATTTGCATAATAGTTGCATTTTGTTGTTGTTTAAATACATCCAAAGCATGTTGTTTTTTTCATGTATTTTGATTCCAAGAGCTTCACAGTGACAGCACTATGCCATCTGTAAGCTGGTAAATGGAAATCAGATTCACCACAAATTAACATAAAGATACTATTTCAGCTCTTCTAATTACATGTGTTTTGGAGGGAAGTTGTGATTTCTTTTATCAAATGAATCTGAGGTCAAATATTTCTCTTCTTTTTCCTGTGAGGTTAGAGGCAAAGGGACTGGAAGTGGGTAATAATCTTCACAAGTCACTGTTGCTCTCATAATTGGTGCTGTTAATACAGTTTAATGCTGGTTTCTGCACAGTTACTGGATTTCAAGGCTGGAAAAAATATCCTTGTTATCTTATAACAGCATTTTTTGTTGTTTTTCCTCTCCTGTTGAACTATGAATCAAAGATAACTTCCCAGCCGTGTATTCCTGTCAGCCCAGAACAGTTAACTTCATGCACTTGCTAGGGCTTATCAAGCCCCTTGTCCTACCTGTCTTTATGAATATATGCTTGCTAAAGACATGAAACACTAATAATGCCTGTAAAAAAGAAATTATTGCATTTTGCATATAAAAATATATTGAAGTGCATGAAGAAGCGTTGTGTCTGTGAATTGTACCCAGTGGTGCAAATGCCAGGAAAGATACATGTAATGGTATCCAACTCCTCAGCAGCTCTGCTGCAATGTAGGTGTTCAGCTCTGCTTCACGTTCTGTACAACATCTGGGAATGGGAAATCTCATTTGAAACACCTGCATCCATTGTTTTAATGTTCTGCCCCTTCTGTTTCACCAACCTGGAAACAAAGCAGCCACTGAGCAGGATAGGGGGTGTTGCATGAATGAGTTCCAACTGCTGAGAGGGTTGAGTTCAGTTCCAAATGGAGATTCACCTACTTAATTCTGAATTAACTTTTTTGTTTCTAAGTTGGTTGCTTTCTTTCTCTGAATTGCTGCTACTTAGATGCAGTTGATGTTTATCAGAAGATGCACTGCCATCTGGTGTCAGAACTGCTCACATTTGTCCAGAAAACATTTCATTTCGTGAATGGGGTGTAACAAAGTCCTTTCTATAAAACTTCCTAAGCATGGGAAATTTCAGTCTTTCAGTCTGGGTAAAGAGACTTGCATGTAAACACATTTGCTGCTTCTTTTGTAGGTGGAAGAGGGGGAGATGGCTGCCCTGTTATCACCTTTCCAGACTATCCAGCTTTCAGTGAGATTCCTGAAAAAGAGTTTCAGAATGTTCTGACCTACCTGACAAGCATTCCAAGGTGAGCACCTGTCTAGAAGGAAATAAGCTTTTATCTGCTAAGGGACTTTCCACATTTGATCCCTGACATCTGGTGTAAAAGTCAGGCTTGGTATTTAATTAAAGAAAAGGAAAATTAGGCTTAGGGTGCAGTGTCAGTAAGTGCTGGTTAGTGACAGCTGTCTAAGGTAGTTGTTAGATAAATGACATGCTGCTATTTATATTTCATCAGAAAATTACTTCCTGGTATGTGTGGATATAGGTCCCATGATGGACATTGTCCTCCTATGTCACTGTATCTTAGAATGCAATATTCAGAGTTTTAATTGAGCACCTGTATAATTTTGGCAGAGCATGCTAGTTCCTGGGTGTTGCTCAGGATGTTACTCAGTGAGGGAACACTCTGCATCTACATACAGAGGTTTGTCCTCACCACTTGAGCTGCTCCCTGGCTGTGCTGAATGTATCGTGTCTGCAGACTTCCAGAGCTTTGCTTGATGGTGCAAAGCAGGCCCCAGGATTAATTCTGACTCTCTTAGAGGGCAAATAGTGCTACCAATGGGCTCTCCAAAAATATAATTATTTTTGTTGGTAGACTGTTAATGAATGAAATAGTGGGCTCAAAATCTTGAAGGAAGTGAGTAAGGCAAGTAGCAGAATAAAGTACGTACTCTAGAGACTTCAAGAGAGGAAATTTTGGGTTTTTTCAGGGAACTGGTAGGTGGGATATAAAGGAAGGCAGCTCTGAAGGGTAAATCTGCTGTGGAAGGCTGCCAAGTTTTGAAGGACAGTATTCTCCAAATACAAGAAAGGCACGTCCTGGAACGTGAATGGACGTAACAGGAGGCTGACCCCACTGTCTGAAAGTGAACTTGTGCCTGAGCTGAGATACAAAGGCAGCGTACAAGAGGCGAAAGCAGGGACAGGCTACAAAGGAAGAATGTAGATACATTGTCCACAAATGTCGGGATGGCGTCAGAAAAGTCAAAGCACACTTGGAGATGAGGGACGAGAAGAACGGGACATCACGGACCAGTCGAAAAAACTTCTCCTGCTTTAGTGGTACAGGAATAAACAAGGACCTATGCTAAATGGACTGGGCAAATTAGCAGCAGTCAATAAAGATGAGGCTGAAACACTTGAGTTCTTCACTGCAGTCTTCTCTGCCAGTGTCTGCCAGGCCTCTGTGTACAGAAAGAAAGTTCAAGGAGGAGAATGACAAGCAATGGCTGAGGACAAAATCAAGCATCTCTAGAGAAGTCTTGACCCAAATCTAGAGTTTGGGATAAGATGAGCTGCTTTGAGAGTGGTGAAGATGCTGACCAGTATCATAGTAAGTTTGCTCTGTATAATCCTTGAAAGGTTTGGAGATTAGAGGTAACGTCACTTTGATCTGTGAGAAAATTATGGAGTGAGTCCTCTTAAAACACACTTGGGCACATAAAAGAAGGAGGTGGTGGGGAATAGCCAGCATGAATTAAACAACAGTAATAGTGCTTGACCAGCCTATTTCTGTCATGACAATACTGGATGCATCAATGAAGCAAAGCTGGGCATGTTTTTTGCCTCCCCCTAAGCAAGACTTCCATCTCAGTCTCCCCCAGCACTCTTCTGTTTACCTTGAGTTGTTACATTTTGGCAGGTGGGCTCCTGAGTGGGTAAGAATGTGGTTGGATTATCTGGCTCAAAAAGAGGTGTTTATTGGCTGATGTTTTATCTGGAGACAGTTTTCCTCAGGGAACTGTATGTATCCGTGCTGTGTGATGTCCTTGGCAAAGATCTGGAGTAGGAGATGGAGTCCACCCCCATCAAGTTGTACTTGATTTAACCAGCCCCTCCTGGTTGTACTTCTTAATCCTCAGTTTGTCAGGGAATGAAACTCTGAAGCTCACAGCCAGCTTTTGCATTTCCTTTGTTTATCCTGGTGGTGGTTAAACTGCATGGTGCTAGGCGTCCCTTGATCATATCTTGGGTACTGTTTCTGCAAATAATTATATTCTGAATTCACATCTGCTTCTCCTTTTGAAAGTCCTTGGTGGTGCACTTCATGGTGGCCCACTGAACTTCTGCACAGAGTGGAGTTCATGTGAGAAATTCTGATCAGAACAAACAGCATCTGGGATGGTGGGGGAGCACTGAGTGCGTCCCAGCACACCACTTTGATAGGAGCAGATTTTCTGAAGGTTTTTATGTCAGTTGCTCCTACCTGACAACAATTGCTCTGGGAGTACCGAGCCAGAAGTGGTCACTCTTTAAGTCTGGCTGTTCTTCTGATTTTCTTGTTTCTTTAATTCATAAGTATTTAGAAAGCGAGGAGTGTTCCTTGTAAACAAAGGAGATGGCCCAGCTGTTCTAGATGTTAAGAGTAAGGTATTCACTCTTGTGAATATAACAGTTCTCTAGGTTTAAAGTGATAACAGTTCAATTTCAAATCTTGTAAAAATAATACTGTTGTTGAGATACTGATAAATTTGCCACCTTTTTGTGCCTGAGAATCAATAAAATCTCAAAGGGCTTAGGATATTCCTGACTGATATCTTCACTAGCAGTGTCAGTAGCTTATAGTGTAAAATTGTGTTTTGAGACCTTGTGCAGGTTTATGGGAATAAAAAACTACAGAAATGACACTAGCCAGATGCCAGCATACATCCCTGTGAAAGATATTTTGCTGTTGATATGTTACATGTATTGATATGTGTAACATCAGTGACTGCAATTCTTGAATTGGGATACTTCTAGAGCTCTTATATTTATTAATATTGATATTTATTGAGCTCTTAAAGGTGGTGTAAGGTAGGATTTTTCCTGCTATCTTAGTGTTCAGAGATACTGTTTTAGGTGCTTTGGAAGGGGCTTTTAAAGGAAGTGGAGGCAGTTAGGTTTTAGTTTGTCAGTTGGTTAAAGAAGTGTAGGGGGTACACATTTACAGAAAGGCTGGAAATGCAGCCACAGCTCTTAAGCATGGTCTGTTCTCTCAGGTTATTGTCATTTCATTTATCAGAGAGGTAACTCAGTCTTTTGGCTGTTCTGACAGACTAAGGGCAAATGGACTTTTCTAAGAGCACAGACTGCAGAGCACAGACACATCTGGAGCCACCCCAGTTCCTCAGAAAACTTCTTGATCTACTTGGCCCTGTGCAAGATCACAGCAAGGTGTTGGCAGCCGTAGCTCAAGCATTGTCCAACTGCCTGGAGTCACATGTTAAGGGAAACTATATTTCATGGGGATGACAGTAAGGAGCTACTGAGAGCCTCATAAGAAGATCTTTCTGTCCCCTGCAGTAGAGTTCACCCAATAGTATATTTACTGATATAAATCTTAGAGTGACTTCAGGTTTTCAAGATCTCTTCCCAAGTGAAAGAAGGCTAGCTTAGGACTTTGTTGAAAGAGGAAAAATTGAAACGTCTCAACCTACCCTTTTCTTCCTTCTAATTTTATAGATAAACATGCGCTTGTCACTTCTTGCTGTGTTCTTGTTCTGTATTATATAAACACTCAGTTTTGCAAGTTTTTCTGTGTGAACTTTCTCATGTCTTTTTCACAGTAAACTTTAATCATGAAACAAAAATGTCTTGTGAAGTATGTTGCATTTAGGAATAGAACTATTAAAAGTCATCTAAGCTGTCAGCTTAGATGATCATGGAGTGAAATGGAGTAAATAGTAGAGCTATTAGCATGTGCTTAGATGTGTAAATGCCTGATATGTGAGGATGTTAAGAAAGGACACAGTGGAAAGGGAATACCTCATCTCAGTTTAAAGATACTGAGTTAACCTGGGTGCAACTGTATAACATTAAGCAGAAAGCTGAACCGTATTCTTCAGGTGGGTGTTGTTAATGTTGCAAGGTAAATTAATGTTCTGTAGATGGCTGGATAAAATATGATGTCTAACAAGGTTTGTAGTAATCTCAAAATATTCAGTACAGATTGTTGGCATAATGTGTGACAACAGTCATGTACCATGTGTACGGAAAGATCGTTGCTTTGTCAGGCAGAACAATGGATTAAGGATGACAACAATAGACAGCAGAAGATTGCAGCTAATGCTTTCATAACTTCTGTTTTGGTATTGAAATATATGTTGTAAGGTATCTGCATAATGCTTCTGAAGCAGGTTTTTCCTTTTAGCAAATACTTGTTTTATTGTTATTGAAATATAAGATGAAGTTTTATTAAAAAGGTGAGAATTGTCTTAAAAAGATACATAGGTTACCCAAGTAGGAGGATCCTTGACAGTACACAAGGCAGTACTTTCTAGGAAGAGTAGTTTAACTGAAATGCTGAATTGCTACAAATAGTTAACATGTAAATATTGATCCACATGAATTAATAGGTCTTATCAATGGAGTTGTAGAATGCAGTAATATCTCTAGATAAAGTGTCTGTAAGAGGTGACAACTTTAAATTCAACTGCATTTCAGTAGAGGTCAGGCATGTCTTGCATCCTTTTGGGATATTTTGAGATTTTATAATGTCCATGTGGTTGGTCTGATTCTCTTTCTGCCGAGAATGTCTCCTATTACTTCAGTCTGTGAGTCCTTTGGGAATGACTGCTGAGCTCAGTAGAGAAAAAGGCCCTGCAGAGGAAGGTTGTCTTCTCTCTTAGCTGAGTAAAAGCCCCAATTACCTCCAAACACCATCATTCTTACTGCATAGTGGGACAAGCAGCTGTGCATTGTTCCTTTGACATCCCACATGTACTGAGGCTGAAGGAAGAATGTTGCATTTCAGGGCATTCAGTGTTCTCTGTTTTTAAAGTTTGGGGGGTTTTTTTCCATTTTTCTATTGATTCTGGCAAATTGATTTCTAAGATTTGCAGTGCACCTTGAAGGCAGGTGTTATTAATATTTAACTTCTCCTCATCACAGCTGTTTCTTGAAATGCATTTTATTAGCTTAAGTGTGTACACATTGTTGGAATATGAATTTACCAAACATGGGTAGTGGCATGAGAACTTGCTTCAAAAGAAATTAATAGATAACTGCAGTGGTTAAAAAAAACTTAACTACACAGTATTCTTCAACATATGGTTTTGCTTCTGGTTAATTAGCAGTTTCTACTGCAATTAGAAAACAATATGCTATTTATGAGAACAAAAGAGTATAGTTTTAATGCTTTTCTTTCCTGCTCATATAAACTCATCTTTGAACAAAGAAAGCAAGCTAAGATTCTTGTGGTCACAAGAGATTGGAAAACTAATATTTTAAAAGTGTAAAGCTAAGTCTTAAACGCAAAATCCCTTTCAGGAGAAATAGTAGTGTAGATTAAAAAATTCAGAATGGTTTCTGATGGCCTGTTTGAGTCCCATGCTGCTGATTAAGTATGCTAATGGGCCTTTTTTCCTTGTATTCTGATAGAGCCTTGTACAATTTGTCTTTGTAATGCTATCCTGTCCTACTGCATGATCTTGAGCATAACTCAGGTTAACTTGGCATGTTCAGCAGTTTCCTGTTTTGAAGGGTGTCCATCAGTTTCCTGGCTGGGAGAGTGTTCCCTTCTTTGAGATCCCTGAGGGTTTACAAGTGCTTGAACACCATGTAGCCTTCTAAAAAATCCTGTTGTTTTTGGTACTGTGTGGTGTAGGAAGCTAGGGAGCCATCCTGTCCAAGGGATGGAACAGAACGAGATGACCTCCAAAGCGTTGATGTCCGACAGTTCCAAAGCTCAGGAGTGAGGTGTTGCTAAGGGTTTGTTTGTTTACTATACCAGCTTCCCATTGTTTGGGATAACACTGGGAAACAGAAAGAGAAATGTGTGTGCTAAGCCTTTCAGTGGGCTCAGCTCTGTGTGGGCACAGCAAAGTGTGATGAGGTGGGGTTAGGCAGGGACCAGAGGGACAGGCAGCAGCATGGCATGGGTGTTGCTGGAGCTAGCAAAGCTTGGTTTAGGGACACAGGGGAGCTCAGGGCTCACACAGCTTGGGCCTGGCCAGTCTTCTTGGCACAGGTCCACCTCTGTGCTCTGAAAGCAGAGGCAGCAGTGCTGGGGTAATGCTGTGTTTTGAGCCTGTAAGTCCATCAGGGTCCAGCAGACCTTGCAAGGAGCCAGTGTCAGAAGGTAACAGCCTGTGTTTGCTCATTTATCTGCCAACTGAATGGGCAGCCCACCATTAGCTAACAGTTAAGCAATTTTGTTTTATGGAGTGCCAGGGATGAACATCATCACATAATGGGAAAGAAGTGCCAAAAAACAGCTGCCCTGACAGTTCATACTGACGTGCTGAGCAACAGCTTTGAAGCTTCAGAGTTTATTTCTGTCAGCTGTGCTTAATTTCCCTGCTCTCCTCTTTGTTGGATTACAATCCAGGCTGAAGATATGGAACCTGTACCCTGCTGTTACTTTGGCAGCCCCTCAAATTTGTCAGTGAGAATATCCCAGGACTTCTAGCAAAATCTGTCACGCTGTGTGTACCCTTCCTTTCTCAGAGCACAGCTGCCAAACAGTTGTAAATACCATATGTTGCTGTAAGCAGACAGGATAAGGTCTTAGGTTTGAAGTAAGAGTGTTGTAAACTTAAGTGGTAGTCCAAAGCTTTTGGTCAGATACATACCCTCACAAGATTAAGGTCAAAGACCAGATCGTTACTCAGAGTCTGAATTTTTACTGGGTTTAAAAATATTTACACTTGTTTCAATGTCCACCTTATAAGTACCTGTCCACCTTATAAGTGCCTTAAACTTGTTTTAAAGCCCAGCCCTGTAAAGGTAAAGCCTTTCCAGTCTTTAAATCCCATTTACACCTTTAGGGTTTAGAGGATTTGGGTAGCATGTATGACACGCACCATCAGGTGGTAGATTTAGTCTGCTAATGAGACAAAGTAAATTAAGCACTGTAAAATTGTGAAAGTTAATTACTAAAATTCTGGACTGTCACACAGAGGTTTTGATTAGTCCAGTATCAAATTCAGAGAATTTAACACCCTATTTAAGTGTAATGGCCCAGTTCTAAGATAAATTGTGCAGCATTCCCTGTAAGGTTGTTTTAATACTTTGTGCAGTAGCATTAGTGGTTGTTGCAGTGTCCTGGAGATATGTATAATTCTAAAATTGCATTTCTGGATAGGTGTAAAAATGTTGTATGGAGTTGGACTTAATAGTTCTAAAATGAGGGCCACACAGGCTTTCTGTTGCTCAATTTACTTAAGCCTAAACCAACATAGAGCCCTTTTGCCTTTATTGACCTATTTATCCTTAATTGTCCCTCCAGGATAATGTGACCTACTTCAGCCATCTGTAGTTAAGTCTAAATGAGTCCTCAAAGTTCTTGTCTTTCTTCAAACAGTCCTTCTAAAAGCAGCTCTGCATGACCTGAAGAAATCACATTGTGTTTTCTATTTAGAAAATTATAGCTCTTCCTTAAAAACTCTTATTTTACTTAATTTCACACACTAAAAGGGATTTGTTCAGCAACAGCTTGTTAAAACAATTTTTCCTTTACCTGCAGTAATGCATTAAGGTAGCTCTGATTTTAGTTCCTTGGTGGGATAAAATTTGTGAAGTTCTGGGCAGGCAGAACTCGATGATCTTTAAGGCCCCTTTCACCCCAAGTCATTCTCTGAATCTGTGCAGTTATAAAAAAGGTTGATGGGTACCATGGAACGCAGTGAGTGCACATGGCACAAGCAGATGTCCAGGCCCAGGCAGATGATGATGCCTGGACAGTTTAGTTGTTATTTTTAACCCTGGCTACATTCCCTCAGCTTCCCCCCCAACAGCAAAAGCTTTTTGGAGCAGAAAGAAGGTCAGCATATATGATAGAAGATAGCCAGCATTACTGCCTTCCAATCAGTCGTGGTTAAGGAGGAATTGCTGAAAGTGGAAGAGAGGCTGATTTGAGGACCTAAAGGAGCACAGGAGATAAAGAGCAGATATAGGGACCAATCAAGGAAGATACTCATGCCCATATCTCTGAATCTGAGTGGGGAGATAAAAGAAGTATGACTTACATGATATATAAATTGGCATAAATATTTTAAAATAGATGTGTACCAGTGCTGGCCATTTGGCCGAGGAACACAAGCAGTGCTTGAGACAGAACTCCCCCACGTAAATATGTTGGGATTTGTATCTCACAGTTTCAAGAGACCTGGTTCTGTGCAGACTTCTGGTTGCTTTTGGGACCAAGGCTGGGGGCAGCTCTCCTGTTGGTCAGTGAGTTAACATTTGCCTTGTTGCCAGGATGTCTCTGGTAGTGGCGCATCTTCCTTGAGAGTTCTTGGTCTGCTGGCAGTGCAGTGAGCTGTTGTCACTGCCCTGTGGTGACTGAGGAATTTTCAGAACAAGCATAGGGCTGCACATAACCACTTGTGGCTATGACCTATAATCATTGTGAAGTTTTGAATTGTTAATAGCCCCTTAGACAAAGCTCTTTGAAGTTGCTCTCATTATTTTTTCTCCTGTTTATCTGGCTTTTAAGATCTCCTGTCACTGACATAACATCATGTGTAATTATTCTTGCCAATGTTTATAAAGTGACAAAAGTCATGTATTTTCATGGTTCACTCTGCCTGGCTGTACGATTGTGCTCATCTCTTCTGCTTCATGAACAAATTTTAATCAGTTGCCTATGATGGTTTTTATTTATGCTACCTCACAATTCATCGAAATTCTTCTTTGCTGAGAGATCCTAAAATGCAATTTTGGTTATCTGATGGTTCCCCAGTCCTGAGAAAATTGCAATACAGTGTGTTTTTAGCCATGCCTGGGGCATGAACTAATAACAGCTGAGACCAAAAGTAAGCATAATAGGAAAGGAAAGAGAGAAGGTTTTCAACAGTGGTACCCTGGATAAGATTTAGGGACAGTTAGCTGGAATGCAGAGAAATAAGAAAAAAAAGGTGCATAGTTGAGGCAAAGAAATGCATCAAATTTCTTATCTGAACCTTGTCTAATGATGAAGTTTTAACAGCTTCAGCTCCAACACAGAAGCTCAGATTTTCTTCATTTCCTGTGCAGGTTCATCTGCTTCTGTGAAGGGAAGGCAGTAACTATCAAAAAACAGAATAAAGAGACTGCGTAAATGCTTTGGGTTTTTAAATGTGCATTTAAAAACATATCTATTCACAGAATTTCAGAATGGAATTAATTAGATTGTAGAATAGTATGCATGTTGTGTTTTGGGAGTGGAGAGAGTTTTTATTTTCAAAATCAAATTTTGAAGCATAAGCATCAATAAGAAATGGTGCCTTCTTGCTTGCAGGTTGTGCTGCTGCTATGAAATGTCACAGCATCAGCTGTGTTGGGTGAAATGTAGCTGTTAGTGGCAAGAGATTAAAAGATCATTTTAACTTGACAATCAGTGATTTTGGACAGACCAGTAGAGGCTGCACTTGTATAACAACACTTCTGGCTGTCTTATTTTAAATTTTCTTCAGCTGGAGTTCCTTCTCTTTCCTGTATTGCTTCATGAACAGTGGCCAGCCTTAGTTTGAGCTGGGTGAGTTTTGCCTTCCGCAGTTACAGTTCATTGAGCTAACTATGACAGGGCTCAGTAAAGAAACAGAACAAATTTTTCTACATCAAGAGCCTTCTTTTGTGTTGAAGCACAGCCCAGGTTGCTCACTGGTTAAACACAGTAAGGAGGATCTGGCAAGCTTTTTCTCTGACTCCAGAGATGAAGGTATGGAGACACAAGTGCAGTGCAGAGACTTCTACACCACCAGGCACTTTAAATTCTGCACCTCAGAGAGTTTGAGGTGAACCTGCTTGGGTCTGCTTTGGATGATTTCTCAATGAGACAGAGGAGATGGACATGCCCTTCTAGCACTTCTGCATTAGCTGACTCCTTCAGTATTTTCAGAAGAGATAGAGATTACAAAAACTGAAGACAAAACTATATTAATTCTGTCTGAAATTACAGAATTCATGTAGGAAGTTGTTAATCATTGCATTCCTATTTTTGCCCCATATGCAGTGCCATGTACCATAAATAGAGCGCACCTGTAATTTCTGGTTTTTCTCATAAATATTGCTGGAATAAGAACTGATTGCTTATGGACTAGTTACACACCTCAGCTGAAAGTGATTCTTGTAGGAATCTGAACTGAGATGTCACAAATGAGTATCACCACAAGATGTCAGTTTTGTCACTGAGTGGGAGCCAAAATGTCATGCCAGTTTGCTTTAGGGGCTCAGGAGGTCTGCTAGGTAGCCAAAGAGCTTCATCTGGGTGTTCATAAATGCTGCTTTTTTTAGGGACAACCTTGTCCTCAGATTTGTTCAGTATACTTGCCCTCAGTTAGTCATACATCTACATCTGTGGCAGAACTTGGAACCAAAGTTGTGTTTTCTGTCTAAGGGACTGAATGCCATGACAGCAACATGCAGTTGGATATGCAGCCATCTTTTGGAAATACATTTTCAGTCTATTTATTTTCTTGGCAGATGGTTTCTTTGCCGCTGATATCTCAATTACAATGCAAGTCTCAACTTTTCTGTTGAAAAAAAATAGAAAATATAATTCTAAAGTTTGCTAATTTAGAGCAAGTGTGGTTACTGGGAAGGTTTTACAGTTCAGAACACTTCCAACTTGTTTCAGGGGTGTAATTACTTTGTGATGACATATTTTATAATTTATTAGTATCAAAAATGATAAATTGCAAGTTCAGAATATAATTTGTAACATTATGTAATGTTATGAAATGTTACATTTGTAACACATTCTAAAGGATTATAACATCTTTTATTTGCTAGGCTCGTCTTCAGTTAAATGCTTTTAAATACTGATGTAAATGCAGTTTTTTAGAATACACATTGAGATCTGGAATAGCAGCAGCCTTACAAAGCAGCATTCAGTTTAGATACAGTGTTGAAACCTACAGCCTTGCTTTGCAATTGAAACTAGGAAATTCAATGTAAGAGCTCATATGGCTGGTTTACAGATCTTTTCCAGTTCCTGCTATCTCTAAATTGTTTTAATCAGGAACCTTCTGCAGTGAGACTGGGTACTTTGGGCTATAAAGGCCTTGAGACAATGTCTGAGGCTTTCAAAATGGAACTTTGAGGAATATGATGTATATCAACCTATTTTCATCATTTACTTGAGGAAGCACAAGTCTGCTTTCTTTTCCTTAGAGATGTTGGTTTAAAATGTAAAGTCCCTAAGTTTAGTTTTACTTTGGACTATGAGAAAGAAGCTGTCATAAGATGAAAGTATTTAAAGGCCAAATGAGTATAAGTCATTTTAAAATTATTATATTAAACATTTTAAAATTACGGGTACATGCCAAATACAATATTTTTTGTGCCTTTTTTAAAGTACCCAGCATGTGAATTTTTTTGGAATGAAGTGGATGAATTGGCCAGTTCTGAAACAAAGCAAGCTTTACAATAATGAGCAATCAAGAATTGTAAGAAAATGAAACTGTTCTAGACCTAATTACAGTTTAGTGGCTGGGTGCTACATTTTATACAATGTTACAGCTGATTTTTTTTTTTTTTTTTTTTTTTTTTTTTTTTTTTTTTTTTTTTTGGTGTCAAGTTTATAACCCATTAAATTCTTCTGCTCTAGGAGACACTGCATCCTCTAGGACATAGCTAATGATCAAATGGAAGTAGTGTGGGTTACCCCACGCAAGGGGCAGGAGCAGAGGAGATGTGCAGCAAGGCTATGCCAGGTGAATTGTTACTGCCCTTTTCCTTGCTGGCAAACCAGCATAAAACTGGTGCAGTGAAATGTCACCACAGGGATAAGCTGTTTTGTTTTTTTTTTTTCTTTCCTAGTTGCTATACTGGAGATTTTTATCTTGATTTATTAATGCCATTGATATCACATTCTTCACTATATTATTTGACTGTCTCCTAGAGCTTATAAAGGCCATTAAGGAGGTGGCTCTTCTCTGCTTCCATTATTTGCTGGGGCATTTGTGATTTCATTTTTTTAGTGTGTGAAACACTGATGATTAAGAAAGAATTCCTGTCTCCCCTCCACCCCCCAAGAAATCATTCCTAGCAGCAACAGGAGAGATGGAGAAGTAGTCTTTGAGGTGGCTTAGGTTCAGTCAGTTTGAAGTGTCTTGTCTCTGCAAATGTAGAATGCAAAGTTTCTCTTGGGAAGCAGCAACCTTGCTCATTAAGTGTCTGATTTCCAATGGGCTGTTCCTAAGCTAAGTGACCAATGATGAGTGGGTGAGCCAATTCCAAGTCCTTCTTACATAGGGTTACAGTGGTTTGCCGAAAAAGATTGGGATTTGTGAGGTGCCCCAGGCCTCACATCTTTTGAGGCAGTGTGTGCATGTCACTGTGCTGAGGGTGAGGAAGCTTTAGAATAGGGTGGTACCAGGGTTCTGCTTATGATACAGATGACTGCAGACATTGCCTTGGTGCTCTGTTCAGCGCAGTAATTCTTTGTGAATATTGTTCAAGCCCTAGTATGGAAATAGCTGTTCAGCCCTTGAGAGCAAGAATTTCTAGTCCATTTGTATGCTGAGGTAGTTGAGGTAGGGAACAGTCCTGACTGTCATGCAGGCCAACTGTTTAATAATAAAGCTCTAAGACTGAATTTCAGTTTTAAATAAGTGGACTTATGTAACCTAAAATGCTGTACAGAATTTCAAACATGCAGAGGTTTGGTACTTTCAGGTCTCTGGGATGAGCCCAAATATTTGCTTTGTTTAATTTGTAGCAGAGACAAATGTATACTAACTGCTTTCATACAGCAGTGTAGAAGCAATAGGAAATTATTGGTGTAGCAGTTGTCACCACCCATACCTTGGAGAAATGCAAGGATCTTTCAGAGGATGTTTATGTAATTTCTTCCACATACCCCAAGGGAAGTTTCTTTCCACAGTCCTATGTACTATAAGCTTTCCCACCCTTTCCCCCAAGTGCATGAGCTAATAAGTCTTGCAAACAAGACAAAGAGGAGATGTCCCCATAATGTAAACTAAGGAGTCACTAAGTGGAAAATTCAGTTCCTGCTCTGCATGGGAAACTGGCTGCTTGTTGGGCAGGTATTTCAACCTCACTGTCACCTCCTCCTAATGGTTGTACACTGGCTCCCCAAGACAGGGGGAGGGACCTGAGCAGAAAGTCCATCCTCTGCTGCATTTTCTCCAGTCCTCTGTGGCCCTGCTCCTCTTCCTCCACTTTCTACCTTTCTAACCTGGCCTTTGTGAGTTTGCTGGGCACATTTCCTGCAGAAACAGGGATGGTTCCCTGGCTGTCTAAAAATGTTCTGTTCTTTGTTCTGGTGAATAAACAGAAGAACAGTGCGTATCCCATGATGTTTTGGGTTTTTGTTTTGGTCTGGGTTTTTTTTTTTTTTGTGCATGTATTAGGAGAGAAACAAAGGAAGGAAGAATTTTATATAAATTATGTTTCAGAAAGTACACCGGATACAAGTTAATACATTAAAGACAAAAAAGGTCATATGGGAAATGTTAAGAAGCCTGAATAGACAGGTGCTTCTGCTAAGGTTTTCTAATATTTCTCACTGTAAGGGGTTTTTTCTAGTCATTTACAACTATGCCAAATTTTCTTTCCATTTTTGAGGTGCCGCCTGATTTTATGGAGTTAAGTTCAGCCAAAATAGCTGTGTGGTTCCTAAGATGCCAGGGACCAAATCCACCATGCTCTTCAAACATTGAGACAATTGTTTGAGAAGCTCAAGTGTCTACTTCCTTTGTTCAAGGACTCAGACTTGACACTCAGAAGAATGATGGCTTTTGTGTCAAGAAAGTACCTTGAGAAAAATCTGCCTAAACCCCAGGCCACAGATGCTAAGTAACTCAAGCCCATTGCCAAAAGTGTCCTGCTTCATCCTGGAGCTGAGCAGGAACTTCTCTGTGGTTACAGGATGAGCTGCTCAAGGGCCAGGTTTGCTTCCAGGAAGGCTGTGGCATGGGGTGTGGGTGCCACCTCTTGAGCAGCAGGCAGTGCAGACAAGCTGCTGGACTCCACAGGCAGGAGCACAGCCGAGGGAAGTGTCCACCCAAGGGAAGACACTGGGAGATGGAGTGGGACATAGCATAGAGTTGGAGGATGAGGGGACTGTGGTATTCAGGAAGAGGCAAGAACTGCTGTCATTCATCCTGAAAGTCTAAAATTAAAAAGAAAATAAAAAGACTTTTTGCATTGCTCTTGGGATAAGGAGTGATGAATGGGAGAGACAAATGTGGTGGAGACAAGTTTTCTGGGGAGTGATGCAGAGGCATGAGAAGATGTGAGCTACACTGATGAGTACAGGGCAGCTGGATCAAGGCAGGGAAAAAAGCTTGATGAGCTGTGCCCATCAGAGCATGCTTCTGCTGAGACACTGAGCACAAAAAAAAAATGCATTCCTCTCAAGCACATGGTGGGGTAGGGGAAAATCATTATCAGGATAAGACATAATAAACATGGCTGAGGGATAGAGGGACAGCTGGCACTCACAGTTAAATCAGGAGCCAAAGGAAAATTGAGGATGTGCTTGTTTCCAAAGCACCATTCCCTATGCCCTAGAAAGGAGGAGGGTATTGCAAGGTGTCCTGCATCCCCATGTGCAGGTGCGTGTCTGGCAGCAAGGAGAGGTCAGTAGAGCAAGGGTACATTGGCAAACAGACCTGTTTTCAATATTTACTTTTCTTTAATGCATGACTTTGTTCTCTTTGCAATGTTCTCAGCTTTGTTGTACACAATGTCTTAGTTTGGTTTGTTGCTTCCTGCCTGTGACTTGCTGGAGCTGGATCCCAGACTCCAGAGCCAGGCCTTTGCAACAAGGCACTGTTGTCGAGATAACAAATACTTTTCCCACCCTGATTGATTTGGAACAGGGCATGTCATTTTTTTCCCACCGGTCTATATTAATGGAGTGTTAACAGTTTGAAGGCAGATGCTCAAGACTTTGCCATCGGGTCTCTTCTGGGCAGCAGTGGGGAATCCTGGCTTTTTATGTCTGAGCTTGCTGATTCATGCAAGCACACTACTTATTTGATCCTTCTATTTGATCCAGTGGAAAAAGAAGGTTGGCTGAAGACGTCTTTTGGGCTATCTTAGAGATGTGCTTTTCTTTGTTAATTCTTCCACTTAAGTAAGCCTTGTCTTTTTATTTTTCTAGGATATTGATGTTAAGCTCTGCTTATTGCCAGATGTTCAGGCAGGTGCTTAACTGTGTGGAGCTGCCATGTAGATAATTTTTGGGATCCCAGCTGAGCCTGTATTTTCATGTGTTCTTAGAGAAAAATCCTATTGATGCTCTTTCAGAGGCTTTAATTTTATTCATATTGCACTGAAATATCAGTATTTTCTTGTAATATTATACAGATGTTGCATTTAGGTACTCTGAGATTATGCTTCCTCTGAGGAAGTATGGAGGGATTTCAGGGCTCCTGGGACCTTCTACTGAGTGGGGGAAAATAGACTATGAGTCTTAATACACTCCAAAATCCACACTGACTCCTGTGGGGAAAGCTGTAGCACTTTTTTCACTCCATTGATCCACATTAAGGCTGTGTACCCTAGGAGTTTGTTTTGCCATCTGATTATTGTGGCACATGGTTGCTATTATAATTTTACTTTGCTCAGTCACTAAAGGTTAAAATTGTGAGAGCTTTAAACGGGGAACGGGAAGAGGCTAAAATCAGTCTGAATCTCTCTCCTCCTCTTGCCCTTTAAATAAAGAAAAATAAGAGAGGAAACTTTGGTAAATCATGGAAATTTACTGTAGTGGGAAGCATATTGCTAATATAAAGCCCTGTTTGTCTGCAAGGGTTGTCAGGCTTACAAGGCAAGTGCTCAGATGTTGTTTATCAGTGTTGTCCTAACCCAGAGGCAAGAGTTAAGTAACATGCACTGAATGTGGGCAGTGAGGATCACTTCTAACATTCTGCTGTGCTGAGAGGACTGCTTAGCTTCTTCTGAAAGAAAGCAAGGGCTCCTTTGCATTTCTAATGATTATTCATGTTTCCCACTGAAGAGTGTGTCTGTAAATTTGAGAGATGCTGCATTTTATAAAAGAGAGGGAATAAACTGTGAGTCCTGTTTAAATCTGTAATTTTGAAGAGTAGCTTAAGATGACACATCTGGGTACCTGTGTTCTTCACCCTCCTAAACATCCTCTTATCATTATGCTACTGACATAACCTTATCAAGAAAAGCTGGTGTTTCCATGATTCAGCAATCTTGAATAAAGAATCCTGACATTCTGTTGTGTTGATTTTTATTTTTTCCTTTCAGATATTACCATAACAAATTGATGCACAGTATTTCTAATGTAATAGTGCCACAGCAGGCCTTGCAATGAATCATCAGATGTAAAAATACAGCACATATACTGAAAAGGGAGCAAATGTATGAGAAAACAATTAATCTGAGCCTGTCTGCCTTGCATTTGCCTGCTGTTTCCATTTTGATTGCGATTGGCTGGCAAGGGCTGCTGCTGGCATTGCACAATTGGCTTAGATGGGGAATTACAAAACAGGAGCACATCCCTTGGTCAGGGCTCGGTAGCACATGCAGCTGAGCACAGGCAAAAGAGAAAGGTCACCCACCCGCGCGGCAGGACTGGAGCAGAATCTCTCTCACAGATGTTTCCATTCCAGAGGAGTGCCTCTGAGCTCGTTGTTCTCATCTGTGGCTTGAAGAGCTTAAATGCCCTAAGGTTTTTTTGTTTCAGTGAATGTGAAGATGCACCTAGGAAGAAGTTTACAGCCTGGAGGCATATGAGGATTTCAGATGCATGGAGCAGTATCATGGAATGATCAGAAGGATCTGTGGTTTCCAGGAGTTTTAAGTATCAGTGAGGAGGAAGGCAATTCAAACAGAAGGTTAAAAAGCAGATGCAAAAGGAAAACAACTTTATTTTGATCCTGAAATTATGCTGACAACATCATGAGAAAGGGATTATATCAGCACCAAACAGTGGAGAATCAGTCTCATTTTCTTCTGAAATAATCCCTGTGCAATAAATGTAAATACTATCTTTTGTGAAAAAGAGGAATTCATTATTTGAATGCATTTTGAAACTCTGCAAAACGCTGTGGGACTGCTGCATCTTTGCAATGGTGTATGATGTATCTTTAGTTAAGATATTTATATGAAGAAAATTCTGCACAAAAAGGTCAAGCTACTTTTTTTTTTCACTGTTTATTGACTGCTTTTCTGTGTGAGGGCACCAGGAGTTACATTTGTATTTTTAACTAAACTTTCCTATTTTCTTCTTTCCTTCTCCAAACTCAGTTTACGAGATGCTGGAATTGGATTTATTCTTGTCATAGATCGCAGACAGGACAAATGGACTTCTGTGAAAGCTTCCATACTGCGGATAGCAGTGAGTACTCTCTTCAATTACTCCTTAGAAAGATTTTTCTGTGTTGAATCTTCCTCTTACAAGTGGAAAAACATAATTTTTTTTCTCTTCAACAATATGTCAGCTAATAGATGATACAGAAGGTATCCAGTAGGTCTTTTGTATCCCAGACAGAGCATCATGTGTCTATGATGTGTTTTAATGCAGTCTGCAGCTCAGGACATCTTCCTAAGTGTGCACTTGGAGAGAGTGAATGTGTGAGCATGCCGCTGTCCCAGGTGGGAGCTGATGTTTGCATGGACACCCCATGGGTCCCACAGAGTTTTCACTATTCAAGTGAAGAAATGAGGGTGAGGGTCCTGGTTGAGTTTACCACTTGTGAAAGGAGGTCACATGGAAACACTGTTCTTGTGATGTTTGATTTAAAACAAGGATTATATGTAAGCAAGAAAATCTTATGTGCCTTCTATGATCAATCAACAGTGCATGCTCTTAATTTTCCCAGTCTCCCTTTCAAGTAATATGAAAAAGAAGCTTATTATAGGCTATTTTTTCCTTTTTTCAGAAGTAGAGAAGGACAGATTCATGTTTATCATGTGCTTATTCTACTGCTGGTTTACTTGGTTTTTCAAGTTTTTGGTTCATTGGTTGCCTTTTTCTTTTCCTTGTTATCCTTGCTTTAATTGTTAGTCAATAGTCTTTCCTGTAAGGGCTGAAAAACAAAGCTGTAAGTATCTTTTAATTTTTAATGGCTGAAAAATTTTGACTCTGTAAGATAAATGTCAAATCAAAACAGTAAATGTCATTTTAATGTAGCCTGATTATGGCCAAAGAAACTTTTGTTTATTCTAAGTTAAAGGTAGTACATTACTTTAAAATAATACATCTTTAAAGGTAGTATGTTGTTCCCACTATATGATGTTTTATGAATGAATATATAATGATATAATATTCCCACAATACAACTCTTTACCCAATAATCATTGTAGAAATGTTAAAATGTTGAAAATACATTAAAGTATCAGCAAAATTTGCTTTAGCAGCTCAATTTGAAATTTTAAGATGCAGCATTGAGTAGATCACAGTAGTAAAAACTGAGAGCAGCATAATTTAGGATGATTGAAGAAAAAGGCCTCTAGCTGGAGGTTTGGCATCTCTCAAAAGTCAGTGCTGTAGTTTCTGTTCAAGGACAGATAAGTGTTGCACAGATTATGGTCCTTTTATTTGCATAATTGGGGTTGTGGGGGTTAGGGAGCAACTACAGACAAATTGCTTATAGCCGTGATGATGAAATTTATGGTAACATTCCTCCAGTGTGTTGCTTTGCTTTGAAGCACAGTGAACAGAACTGAGCAACTATTCCCCATTCTGAGGGATCTGTCACTGCTGAGATGGTGCTGGTGCCTAAGGGATTTAGGGTGTTAAGTGCAGGAGCACTGCCCAGTTGCAGTACTGCTGCTGATGGGTTATTTTGTTTTCTTCAGCTTTTCTCGTTCTTCTGTGAGGTTTTTCTGAAAGAAGAATCGTGCTTCTTAGCTGCAGTCTAATCTGTTAAGGGCAGGATTTTTTATATTTGCTTCTCTGTTGAACAGCAACAGTGTTGGCTTTCAATTGTACCCATGTATATATATTTATAGCAGTCCTCCTGTTGGACTTCAGCAATAGTCACATCAGCCCTAACACGTGAACATTTTGTGTTCCTATTCCAAAAGAAGATGTAGTGAAGAATTGTTTGCTCTTGACCACCATATCTTTGCTATAGTATTTGATATAAATGAAATCTAATCTGCATTTCAGCTGCCTGTTGTTTAACAAAAAAACAAAGCCAAATATACAGGATATGTAATTGTGCCAAATTAGTGAGGTCCTATTGATAGACAAAGATTTCTTTTGAACGGCTCAAGGGTAACTGAAGACTTCCACTTGCTTGGTTTTTCTTACAGTCAGAGTTGTCTTTTGGTGGTTTTGAAGCATGAGAGTGGTATTTGGGCTATCCAGACTGTACTCGATGTCTGAAAGCCTGATAGCTCTGGTAGTTTCAGTCACAGAATCACAGAATGGTTTGGATGGAAGAGACCTTAAAGATTTTCTAATTCCAACACTCCCGCCATGGGCAGGGACACCTTTCCCTAGATAAGGTGGCTCAAAGCCCCATCCAAGCCTGGCCTTGAACACTTCCAGGCACAGGAAATTCCCAGCTTCTCTGAGTAACCTATTCTAGAGCCTTGCCATCCCCACAGTAAATAATTTCTTCCTACTGTCCCATATAAACCCACCTCCTTTCAATTTGAAGCCATTTCCTTTTTTTTATTTTATTTTTTTTATTGCTGAAGCCTATTGCTGTCTGTAGAGACAGGAGTGTCATGTTATTTGAGATGAGAATTTTGGCTGTCGGTTTATTTTGTCTTTTCTGCCAACTTACCTATTTTTTCTATAATCATCCTGGGGGAGTTGACCCTTTTGATTTGTGAAACCAGAAATGCCAGCATAGGGTGCTGTGACTGGAGCACTGCCTGACAGGAATGTCCTGGCTGGAGCATCTGCCCATCACTAATACCCTGGCCACTGTAGGACATGTATTTGTAAGCACTAAGCAGCTGTTAAACAGAAATTCATACTGGCATGGATTTGTTATTATTATTTCTTGTTATTTTCAAACTCTTCATACACATTTGGTTTGTACTAGTGGGTATTGAAGGATGTTTTGAAACAAAACTAACAAAATGTTTTGTTTCAGGCTGAAATTGTGGAAAATGTATTATTAAAAATTTCTAAGCTTCATTTTTCCTTCTTTGTTGTTAGGGGTACTTTATTTTTCCTGGGGCAGAAAATGAGCAACGATGAGCTGATTCTGTATTTCATGCTGATACTTAAAGGTTTTGTAGTCAAGACTCTGGAGGTGAGGTTCACCTATTTTTGCAGACGTGGTAGAAGGCCAGTGACTGAACTGCTCGCCCAGGGTGACTGCTGCTGCTGCAGCACATGCAGTGCAGGGGGACTGAGAGCAAAGCCAGGGGCCTGGGCTGAAATATGGCATTTCTTTTCCATGTGACAGAGATTGTGGCAATAACATGCCCAGGCATGCAGACCTTGCTACTGTTTTATTCTACTTGATGAAATTGCAATGGGCAGGCAGCCCAGGATGTTGTTGTGAGCAAGCACAATAATGCAGTCTCTGTGGCTTAAGAGACACTTCAAACAACATTATTATTTTTATTTCTCACCTGATTTAGCTGAAGTGAACTTATAAGCCTAGGAAGAATGTGATCTACTGGGATAGTCAGGTTGAGATGTGAAATTCTGGTAGAGATTCCAAGAGCCAAGTTTAATGCTGAGGATGAAGACTTGATAGTAAAGTAGAATTTGAAAGTTCTTACAAGAAAAATACTGAACTTAGTAGTTGCAAATTGTTCACTTGTAATACATTATTGTTTGAGGATACAAATTTTTTTCAGCTTGTTGCCCTGTCACCTGTGACGATTCTTCTAAATTTGTATTAGAATGTCCTGTTTTCAGTAAAACACAGTACTCAGAGTATGAAGAGTGATTCAAGATGTTACTGAACCTTTTAGCTCCTGGGGCTGGGCAATTACATAGTCTCATGGATAAGTGTGCAAGGAGGAGCAGTCATGGTGGTTGGTAAAGCAGCTCTGTATTGTCCCTGCTGAAGCTGGGGGAATGACAAATGCCAGACAAATTGATCCCCTTGTCCTTTCCATGCAGTCAAAAATGACTCCTTTTTTATCCTTTTTTTTTCTCTCCTAATGTTATCATACCCAAACTAGCAATATTCAATCCACAGTTGTAGGAGCAAGGCTTTTTACTGATCAATGCATTCCAGGGTTTCACACTGCTCTCTTCACAGTTCCAGTGTATTTTCTTTTTAAAAAGTAGTCGATGTCATTACATTGTATTAGTCTATTGTCCTGTCATCATTGTCTTCCTCCATCTAGAGGGAAAGGTTGCAGTGTGAACTCACTCTTTTAGACAAACAAAAAACTGCACTCAACATCATTAAAAGTTTTACCATAGACATTCATCATCCTCATACTGAAATCCAGGAAAATAAACTTCTTGGTGTGTAGGGAATAACATACCTGTGGGCCACTGCTCTTGAGTAAGCGTTAGGATGGAGGTTGGTTGTTTTGTTGGTGAGGAATTTTTATCCATTTACAAAACTTTGCAGCCCTTTCTAAATGTGACAAGAGATGGGTTTTATTCTGCCTCCTGGAAAAGAAGTCTGCTTTGTGATTTGCCACCCCTAATTAAGGATGCACTGAGTACAGATTTCATGTCTTCTGTTTTGGACTGCCTTGTCCACAGCACTGCTTTTCTTAGCTGTTCATAAATCAAAATGCAGTCTTCAGTGTAACAGTGGCTTAGCCCATTAATTTCTTTGAAGATCAGGGCCAAGACTGCTGGCTGGCAGGAAGAAACCTGAAGCCAATGGACACAGCACACCAGAATGCTTAGGTTGGACTCGATGATTGTGGAGGTCTTTTCCAATCTAATTGATTCTTTGATTTTGTAATACCAGCCTAAACCTTGCAGGAGTCAGGCAGTCCCATTTTTGTGCCATCTGGAATCTTACTGGTTTGATATCCAAGGTGAGAAATGATGAATTGCAGTAATTCAGCTTTGAATTCTTTGACCTTGTTTGTAGACATGTTGAGTTTCTTAGTGAGTTCTCAATATAGAAAATATATATTTTTTAAGTGGTGCCCCATGAAAGGCACTGTTTTATATTTATATGGGATAGGTATTTCCCTTTAGCCCAGTTTCTAGTTAGCTCTTTGCATCATGTCCTGAAAAGTAGTGACACTTCACACTTTGTATGGCTTAAGTTTGAAAACACTGCTCTTCTTTCAACCCCAGTCATGTTTCTCATTTTGCTTGGATTTAAGACTAGAACTTGGCAGTATGATGAAGCTGGAACAATATTTGTATTAATTTTGTGGCTATTGTTATGAATGAGTACAGTAAATGATAAATGAGTACGTTTATTTTTAGATCAGTATGGTTTTGTCTGGTTGCCTTGGATGTTTTGAGACTACTTCAAATGCAGGCACTTTTGCAGTTATCCTTGTGTACTTAGCCATTTTTATTTATTTTATGTATTTGTTGAATATGTGAAAACAGAAGTGAGTCACTTAAACTCAGAAAGCAGGATCATGTCACAAGCATTATATATAGATCTAATGCAAAACAGTCCTATGTTTTTAAAACTAGATTTCAAGCTGCTTTTTTTATGAACTGATTTAATTCAAGATTATTTTGTGACAAGAATTATGTGTTCATTCTAGCCAGGAATAAACAGTCTTAAATAGGTAAGCAAGTAGTTACTAACCCTTTATATACAGAAGTATTTTGGAAAGAAGTGCTCTGTGGCTTATGGCATACTAAGTAAGTGCAGAAAGGAAAACAGCACCACAGAGTTTGGTAATGTGGGTATTTTGAAGCTGTTCATTAAAAAAATTAGTTTTTTTCCAAATATTTTAAGACAAAATTACTAAAACCAAGTCAATCATTAGCTCTTTGATGGCTCACATATTATACACAATATTTCTGCAAGCTGGCTTAACTTCAGGGTCAGTACTGGTGGTACACCTAGCCTCTCTGCCAGTAATTTAATAACTGTGCAGAAAAATGATAGTTAGGATTATATGCAACTAACACGTGGTCCAGAGGAGGCCACAAAGGTGATCAGAGGTCTTGGAGCATCCTATGAGAACAGGCTGAGAGAAGTGAGGTTGTTCAGAAGAGAAGGCTCTGGGCCAGACCTCACTGCAGCCTTTTGGTATTTAAAAAATAGATATAACTTATAAAATAGAGGGAGAGTGACTTTACACAGGCAGATAGTGATAGGACAATGGGGAGTTGTTTTAAACTGAATGAGGAGAGACATTACATGTTAGGAAGCAATTTTTTACTGTAAGGGTAGTGGGGCACTGGAGCAGGTTGTCCAGGAAGTTGTGGATGCCTCAGCCCTGGAAGTGTTCAAGGCAAGGTTGGGTGAGGACCTGAGAACCAGCTCTAGTGAAAGATGTTCTTGTCCTGGTGGGGGTGTTAGAAATTAGTGATCTTTAAGATCCTTTCCAATCCATTCGGTGATTCTATGTTAATTTGATTTTGCATTTTGCCCAGAACTCAGCTGGGTTCAGCCTATACATTTACAGAAACCTGGAGCATGCAGTGAAATGCTCCCCATCCCTGAGAAGCAGATGCCTCAAAGCAGGCAGGTTAACCTGCTCCTGAAAAATTATTAACAGGTTATCTGGAGAACTTAAGATTGTTTCCCATTTTGTCCAGCCAGAAAAGGTTCTTCCCCTCATTCTAGGTTCAGGATACTTGTAGAGCAACAAAGATCTCAGTGTATTGGAACACTTTGATCCTGGGGCTGTGCTGTATACACATTCCTGGTTTGGCCAGATTTAATTTAAAGCTGATAACAATGTGCACATCTACATCTTTTTCTCTTTGGAATTGGCACTGACCTGACTGGATGAGAAAGTGAAGGAGATGAACAGATAGAAAACTAATCCCACGACTGTCATGAAATATCAAATAAGTGTAAATGAGATGAATGAATATATGGGCTGGGCTCTCCTAATTTTTGCAGAGAATATGAAAAACATGACTCCTAGTCTCTTTTGCATTGGCATTAAATCAGATGAATTCAGTATTTGAGACAAGATGTTGGGGGTACTGTTAATATTAATTAATCTAGTAAAAAAAGACAGTTGGGGGAAAAAACAAACCCAGTTTTTGAACACACAAATCCTTCAATAAATCTGAGTAAGGTTCATTGACTTCAGCGAAACAGTCCTTGAAGGCACTTTATTTGATAGCACTGCTAAACATAACAAGAATATTTTTTGGTGCTTAACATTTAGCAAAGCATTATTGAGAAGTCATTGTTTGTTGTCTGGTTAGCATACAATGGCTTCAAACAATTATGCTGCTGGGCTGGAACAGAGGATTTTTGTTTTGTTCCAGTGTTCAGGGTGAAGTTGACTGGTCAATGAAGTTCACAGGCATCCATGGAGTATCTCTTACATCATAGCATTGTCTCTGCAAGTCACCAGGGCTTTAGCAAAAACGTGTTAGGAAAAGTAGTAGTATTTTGGCAGTGCAGATAAAACCTTCGATAAACTGTAATAGCTGGCACAAATCCGACATTGTTTACTGTAGCACAACTTCCCTTTCTTGTTTCACAAAAATTAATTTGCAGATTTTACTTCTAGCCACAACAAGGGAAGGAGGCATCACTTTTTAAGACATGGAGTTTTTTTAAAGAAAAAAATAGAACCAAATGGAGACACACTAGTGGAGACCAGTTTATACTGTAGACAAAGTCAAAGTAATCTAGAATTTGAGCTTTTGTTCAGAGAGAAGGGAAATTTCTGACAGGTTTTGAATGGGAATGCAAGTGATCCAAGACTGTATTGACCTCAACACCATCATTTTGGGTTGACACATTGAGATAGAAAATAATTGCAGTGCGTATTCTCTGTTTCCATTGAATTGAACACCATCCTAAATTTCATCATGCAATTAAACTCTGTTTCATAGGACCTAGTAGACAGTCCAGAAAAATTTACTATTAGATTGCATTTGGGTACTGCTGTCTGCTTCAGTAATAGCCTAAATGTCATAAAATCACAGATTGGGTTGGGAGGGACCCTGAAGGACCATCTTTTGTGAGGAAAGGGAGCCTCAATGATATTATCTAGCCCCCTGTCCAGGGCATTTCCCAGTGCTCCAAGTAAGGCTAAAGGGGTTGCAGATATTGGCTGCCATGGACAGTGGGTCAGGACATCGTGGTGGGGTGGATGTCTCACAAGGAGGCACCTTATTTTTCAAAATAGGTTACCTAAAAATATCTCTTCTGTCATTTTAATTCTGAAATATTTGCATTACTGAATAAACTTCGCATTTTGGAAGTTAAAGGTAAAAATAACTGCTCAGTTGGACTGAACAATTCTGTTATAGGCACAAAATAGATTGACATGTCTGTTGAATGAGAGAAGCAAATACAGCTGTCATTCTAAAAGGCTTATCCAGGAGATTTAATTAAAGATTTTTTTGTCTGTTCTTTTAATGCTCTGAAATAAATTTGTGGGTTTGCTTTGTATGGTAATTCAGAAAAATAGTAAGAAAAGTATAATCTTTTATTTTTCTTCTGAATACAGTCAGAAATTTTCTATGAAAAGTTTTTCCTCTGATAACTATGGGTTAGTAACTTCACAGGCTGCACTTTTTTTAGTGAATTTTAGAGTGCAAGGCTGAGGCACTCAGAATTACCTGGTTTCTGTTCCCAGCCATCAGACTCAGCCATCAAACTGCACCACTGTACTTTCTAGAAAATGTGGACATCACTGAAATGGAGGCAGATCGAGAAGTCCAAGTCTTTAAGGTTCCTTAGACGAATGAAATCTTGGTTGTGTACTGAATATCTGGGGAACCGCAATGGATCTTGAAGCTTTCCAGAAAAGTGTTAAACTACTTTTTCCCTTTAAAAATTCATAATTTCTAATGCTAAGTACCTGGAACTCTTGGAAACCTCAAAATTGTTATTAAATCACTCTTTAACCTTCCAGATACTAACAGTTCCAGTAGGCTTGGAACAGAGCATAGCATAACAGCTCCTTCAGTCTCTGGGGATTTTTTGGTTGGATTTTTTGTCTTCCCTCTGGTAAACCAGTTTGCTAGAAAAGTGAAATAACTTCCAACAGTATAATGAAGAAAATTGCATACTTAATCATTATAATGATAATTTCTTTAGTGAATTTCACTGCCTCCCTACAGTGGAAATACTGAATAGAGGAGAATGTTTCCAAGAGTGGTTTAATGCCAAATATGCAAATCTCTGCCACAGCAGAGGTTGATTTTCAATAATTTAATGCTATATTTTTTTTAATTTCTTCTATCTTCTGTTTTCCCTCTACCTGTTGTAGAACTGAGAAAGATCCATCAGATTGCTACTTGGAAGTTGATGAGGAAAAAGAGAACTGAGATTTTTTTATGCTTGATTTTTATTTTTGTCAATCAAATTAAAGTTTTTTTTTTAAGTTGCTGCCTGAGAAATTCATCCTCTGTGGCAAAAACTTGTGTAGGCAACTGGCAAGGTAGTATATGCGTGAATTAGAAATTTGTTGTTAGGTGTTCACAGAATGATGGAGGTTTCTTTGGCACCTTTTATTAAAGTGAAGATGAAGTAACCATGAAAGTCTTGCTGTTAAAAAAATACTGAGCCATTGCTGTTTGTTCATTAGCCTCCTTGGGTAGGAGGTTGTAATCTTAGCTGAAGAGCAGTACAAGCCAGCTCTGAAAAAAAAAATTGATTCCAAGAGAATAGATCCCTGTTCCCAAAGACAAGTAAATGTCTTTTGAATGAAGTTCTTTGTACTAGCCATGCAACAATATGATTGGTCACCCCATTATGGGAGGCCTTTGATACAGTTAGTTTGTGGTTTATCAGGGGCTTCTCCTTGTTCAAAAATATTTTCTGGAGCTGAGACACAGAAAATAACAGGCTCAACTTGCTTTGCAGGCATCTTTCCCAGGAAACCTGCAATTAGTCCTCGTTCTGCGCCCAACAGGATTTTTTCATCGAGCTCTCTCGGACATTGCTTTCAGATTCAACAAAGATGAGCTTAAAATGAAAGTACCTGTAAGTAATCCTTTGTTTTCACTTTACTACCAGGAATCTGTAAAAGTACTTAAGGTGGCCAAGGAGGATCAAAGAAGCCCCAACAAAAAGCCATGATTAGAGGCAATTCTAGCAATTTTAGCTAATTCATGATGGCTTTTTCTTGAGAGAGTATGTGAATTTTGAAGCAGATGCATTTCCCATGGACAAACACTATGGTTTCTGTCACTTGAACAAATGTACAATGGATGCCTGTTGTTATCTTGCCAGTAAATCCAGAGATTGTATTTTTATTTGCAAGTGTACAGCATTTATATTTTAAAATAAAATTTGAAACTATATGAGCTGATGATATAAATGTTACTGTACTTACCAGATGTAAATTGCAAGGGGGAAAGATGGTCTTTAAGAAAATTTCTCCCATCTTTCATTTATCCTGGGGAACCGGTCCTTACATGAGAAATCCATGTAGGCAGTATTGTTCTGTCCTGCAGACCCAGGATAACAAGGAAAATGAACAAGAAATGAATGTTGCTTTTAGAAAATAGCCAAATATGGTTTAACAAGATAAAAAAATCTGGCAGTGTTATGCTATATAATTTGTGAGCTTTTTTTTTTAATATGCCTGGTGCCCGTGCCCATCATCAGTCATTTACATTTACCTCATCTTCACCTGAAAGAACTGCTAAATTTGTGTTTCTATACCCACAGGAATCAGTTCCATCTCTCACTTTTATATTAAAAAATGCATCTTCTCTGTTGGTGTCTGAAGGATGGGGCTCAGAATCATTAACAAGGGACTTGTCACCACTGATCACGTTCACTTTTTTTCTGTCCTGCTGCAGATCATAATGCTGGGCTCAGTGTCAGAACTGCAGAGTTACATTGATAAGACACAATTAACAGAAGATCTTGGTGGCACCCTGGATTACTGCCACAACAGATGGCTGTCCCGTCGCACTGTAAGTCTTAGGTTTTGTTATAACTTTTCAGCTTAATGAACCCTGTCATTTATAAAACAGATTCCAAGTGATGCAAGTTGACTTGCTCAGTGTGAGAAGATGTTCCCAATGGTACTTAGTCATCTTAGAGAAATAATATGAGTAATAACTTGGGAGGGGTTTTCTGAACACTTGGAGCGAAGGAACTACAGTGTGTTATTGTGTTGAGGTTTATTGGTTTTGCTACACGACAGAAAAAGCTCAAATTGTAAAATAACTCCAGATTATAAAAATATGAAGAAGATACACCTGATACAAGCCTAAGAAAAACATGCAATTAAGGAATTAATGGTGACGGTATCTGTTGCTTGCAAAATTCTACTTTGGCCATTTTTCAGTCTTGTAATTAATCTGTTTGGGTTTGTTTTGAGAGTTATATTTTGTGTGCTTGTGTTTGTTTGTACATATGTGTGTGATGAACACAAAACATCTTTAATGCTTTTTATTCCAAAAGGCTATAGAAGGTTTCGCCCAAAAGGTTAAGCAAACAGCTCAGATTCTTCAGTCCTTTGGGACTGAGCTGGCTGAAACAGAACTACCAAACGATGTGCAATCAACCAGCTCCCTTCTTGCAACACACACGGAAAAGAAGGACAAAATGAAGGTATGTAAATTTTGTAGAGATGCTGTCTTCTGGTTAACCTGTCTTTTAATTTATAGCTAGCAATATTAATGGAAAATATGGATGATGATAATAGACAGTAGTAATGTGAACCAATGATATCTTTTTGAGCTTGCTTTTTTTGTTGTTAAAAATCCTTTTTGCATTGGAAAATGGCATTTCTTGAAACTAAGTTTACGTATGTACAAATGCATAATGGGTTGTTTGAGAAACAGTAATTTCTTTGTAAGTGGTGGTGTGTTTAATTTGTAGTTTTGTTTGCAACAGGAAATTTGATTGTATTTGCATGCATATTAAAATATATGGCCTTTTGAAGAATGAACAAATGTTCTTTCAAAAAGGATTAAATGAGAGCTCTTTGGTGGTTTCAGAACTGTGCATCTAACATTTTTGAGATATTTGTAGCCTAAAGCTACACTAGAAGGCAAGGCTGTCTACCATGAAAATTTAACTCAGTTACACTGGGGTCTTCAGATGGTAAACATGGAAGAAGCTGACATTTATCATTTACTGTCTGTTGTCAGCCACTGCTTTTAATAAAACTGTGCTTGCTCGAATGCTATTGAAATCCTTCTTTCAATTCAGTGCCTTGTGAATTCTGCTTAAAAAACCAACATGCTGCTGCAGTGTGTGGGGTTTTTCTTTTGTTTTGTAGGAGGACATCAGGGTAGCAGTAGAACAGGGAGATGATATCCTTGGAAGTATTACAAAACCAGTTACTGAGAATCCTGATTACAAACTGAATCAAGATCAGCTAGACAATCAAACAACAGTAGAAAGGTGAGAGGTGTGAAATACTAAATATGCTGCTTTTCTGCTTTTTTGATCCCCCCCCCCCAGCTTCTGTATTTAATTCCATATTTGTGCTTTGCAAATAAGCAAATGTTTCAATGTGAGCATTAGAAATAATTTCAGAAACAACTCCTCTGTTGTCAGATCTGTCCTGAACAAAGTAACCCCCTAAACCCCTCTGCGGTGTCACCTGGCTGAAGGAAAATGGGATTGGAATTCTGATACCACTCTTTCTTTCATTTTTGTCACTTTTGGACTCTATACTTGAGTATCTTTTCCGTATTTTAAAGAATATCAATGCTTTGTTTAGAAACTGAAGTGCAATCCAAGAAATTTTGCTGCTGTACAGAAGGCATGAGTGGAAGACTAAAGTGATCTGTCTCTTCAGTAGATTCGTCCATTTATCTTTGAAGTGGGAGGGGTTTTTCTCTTTTGAACCTGTTAACTTATCAATGTTGTTAGTAGCTTTTAAAGGCTGTTAGGGAGTACACCACTCCTGAAGTATCTATGCACCAATTTCCTATGTGCTTCCTCTGGGCATATGAGTAATAGGTATAGTTTTCTTCTGCTCCCTGCCTGCCACATACACACCCCCCTCACATTACTGCCAGGTTTGAAGACATTATATCACTGCAGCACAGATGTAAATTTTCACAAAGCTATGAAAGCATAGCTCATTTCCCCCAGGCTGCATTCTGCATTCTTTTTTTGTCTGTCATTCTGTGTTTCTGTTACACTCAGGCCAGCTTTCTTTCCAAATAACTGTCCATTCCAATCACAGAGCTTGGCAGAAGTCACTTTTTTGGTCACTGTTGCTATCAGCTATCCAAGGACGATCAGGGTGGGGGTTGCTCATTTATCCATAACATTCCTATTCAATACAATATCTGACGGAAATTGGAACAAACTCTGTGTGTGTCACTGCCTTTTCTCTTCTTGGTTTTTACTTGTAAATTCAGAGTTCATTTCTGTAGTGTTAAAGACAAAAGTTCATTAAAATTCTGATGGGTTGCCTTCCCCAGATGTAGTCTAAGTACAGCAAAATGCACTGTATAAAGTCCATGGGATATCATACTGTCAAATACAATTATAGAAGGTAAGTTAAGAAGTGAAAGTTTTAACACATTTGCCAGAATTATAATCAAAGAAGGTTTTCCTCATCACAGCACTGCTGTACACTTGCCTGTGATATTTAATTAATTACTCTGCTTGGAAGAAAAGGAGCAATGGCCTTCAGGTTTATAGTGAGCTTTGCTCCAAAGAATGAAATGTAAGGGCAGCTGCCTGGTCATAGCAGTTCAAATTTTTTACTTTAACTTTCCCTGTTAGCCTAAGGCTTGGGTTCCTCTGAGTCTTAACCCACACACATTTGCATATTTATGTATGTTAGCCTCAGCTCCCCATGTCCCCAGGCCAAAGCTGAGAAGGTGCCTAAAATAAGCACTTGCCATTTTCCAGAAATTAATGTTTGTGTTGAGTTTCAGTTTTTTACATCAGTGTTATTGTAGGAAATGATACTGTGTGATACAAGAAATGTTTCCTGTATCCAGTTTGTTTGTCCTGAAAAATACTGCTTTGGGGAGGCTTTTTTTATTTACTGTGGAGGATTGCATTATCCCTTGAAGGTTGTACCCATCATTCTTAGAGTATTTTTTATGTGTTTTGTTTTGATTTTAAAGGCTATTGGCTCAATTACATGAAACAGAGACTGCCTTTGATGAGTTTTGGATGAAGCATCAGCAAAAACTAGAGCAGTGTCTGCGCCTTCGGAATTTTGAACAGAATTTCAGAGAGGTGAGAACTTCTTGGTGGCAGTCAATATTTGGTAACATAGAAATGATTCAGAAAATGCTTCCTGCTCTTGATTTTACAGTTCTTGTATGTACTTGCAAGCTTTCTCCAGCCTTTTTCTTGTACTTGCCCTTACTTGACACACTGCTATCTTTACTAGTTTGGATTCTTGCCCATAGAAACATAACATTTTATTTTTTTTTTTCTACAGTCTTAGGAAGTTCTTTTCTATGCACCCAGCAGCATATAAGCATTCAAAAAGTCCTTTGAAACCTGTTCTGTACCATAGAAACATAAAATGCTGCTGCAACACTTTCATCTTGCCAATAGATCCTTTTATGGAACCAAGTCTCAACTAAACATTCTGGCTGAAATTTTATGAAAACTGTCTCCAACACTGTGGGTGGGAAGTTGCAGCCATAGTGTTAGAAGCTGGGTGGAGGCTGCACTACAATTTTCACAGCCAGTTTCTGATCTCATGTTGTTTAACTCGTGCTCAGTGGCACCTGCACACCCTTTATCCTGGTGTAGCTGATCTCTGAGCACAGCCCCTGTGTCTTCACAAGAGCAACACTCAGAAACACTCTTGCAAGCATTTTTCTGTCTCTAAAACAATTGCTGGAGTGGGGACCTCTCCCTCATGGTCTGCTGTTAACATTAATGTCACTTTACATCCTTGTTATCTGGTAAAAGCAAGATCATAAATGTTTCCTTTGAATCTTTTTCTTGCATCTTTTTGAGTTCCAGGAAACAGGATTACTTCACTGCCTTTTCTTTGTATTTGTTTTCCTTTTTAATTGGAGGGGGGAGGTAAGCTGACAAAAAAAGGTGCTTTGTCTGCATCCCAGTAACCCCCTAATGTGAGTCACCTGACTGCAAATAGTGGCTATCACCTGTGTAATTGGGGGGTCTCTGGAGAGGTGGAGATCTCTGCATTCACACATAGCTGTGTCTCATTTCAGGTCAAAGCAGCTTTGGATATTGTGTCTGAGAGACTGTCTGCTTTCACAGATGTGGGAAACAGCCGTTCACATGTGGAGCATATTTTGAAAGATCTTGCCAACTTTAAAGAAAAATCAGATGTAAGAAATCTGCAAATCTCAATTTCTACTATGACAATGCACGTGCAGAGGGGAATGGGATATGGTTATTGAGTGTATCTGCTTAAGCTGACAGCAAGGCAGAATCAATGTCACAGGTAACATACAGAAGGAATCTGAAATAAAGTCTTTAAGCATTGGAGTAATTCTTGGACATCCCTCCATAAAGAGCAGAGTGACCAGACACAAAGTGTGATTGCTTCATGTAAGAATTGCAGGAAGTGTCTACATAGCCAAGTTTGGCATTTACTGATCAAGGGGCCACTTTCATTCCTATTAAAGCCATGTCTTTCAATAAATCTTAGAAATAAGAAAGCTGTGTTTTGAATGTACAATAAAGATGTCCAACAGAAACATACACTGAGCAATATAGAAAGGGAACCTTTCTCTGATCTGTGCTTCACAATGAAGCAAATTGCTCTCTAAGTGAGGTTGTTGGTCTTAAGGCTGAGATTGGTTTTTTATAATTTGCATTCAGATTGTTGCTGTACCCCAAATTGCATTCATACACACACAGACCGTGCTGAATAAGGCATAGAAAGACAGTGGTTCCTTCACAGGGAGGCCTGTGATTAAACTCACTGTTATTTCTGAGGTACTCTGGTACATGAAGGTTCTTGGGCATTTGGAAAGACAGACATAAATAAACTTTGATTTATTAAGCAAGGCAGATATCAACTAAAGATGTATTCTTTATCAATATGTGTATTTCACTGTGTAAAAATTGTTTCATTGATCTTGGCCAAGGATAGATGTACTTTAATCAGTGCTTATTTTCTTAGGAAACTGTAACAAAAGCCAAAATGTTAGCCTCAGAGCGTGATGCTTTTATTCAAAGCAATCATTATGCTGTGGACTCCATTATTCCAAAATGCAGTGAACTTCATCATCTCTGTGATGCCTTCACTACCGAAATAGAACGGAGGAGAAAACTTCTTAACAAATCCCTGGAACTGCATGACTTACTAGAGAAGGTAAATATAGTATGCAACAGCTGTTTCCCAAAACCTCAGGCAAACAATTGTCATAATGGTAGGTAATGTTATCTTAGTGGGCTGGAAGTTTTCTCTTTAAATAGCTGAATACATTACAAGGTTGAGTGTTTCAGACTCTTAGTATGTGATGCTGACATTGGTGCATTCTGAGCCTGTTCTTCTCTGTTTCTAGTCCATGAAGTGGTGTGATGAAGGAATTTACCTGCTGGCTTCCCAGCCAGTAGATAAGTGTCAGTCTCAGGATGGTGCAGAATCAGCACTACAGGAGATTGAAAAGTTCCTGGATACTGGTGCTGGCAATAAAATCAAGGAGTTGAATAAAATTTATGAAGAGTATGCTCACATCCTCAATGAAGACCTAAAGGTACCAGAAGATGTTTATGTGTGTCTGTGTGTCCATTTGTTCATTCTAGAGTTGCTTTCTTGTACTGCCATTGATAGAGCTAAATAATCAGTACTAGGAGGTAAACCTGTAAACTGGAAAGCCAATACATTTCTGTGCCTGAGTCTCAGCATATCTTTGGATAAGCACCAAGGGCTTCAGAGACTTTTCATAACTACTTTAATTTTTCAGATAGTAAAATTGCTTTTAGAAAAAATTCTCCCAAATGAGTATTTGAAATATCTTTTTCTTACGTAGCAAAAATGTGCTACTTTTTTTTATTTTTTAGAACCTGAGAATAAATTCCTTTTCTTCATGGTTGATCTCTTCATGTAACAGAACCTTTAGACAGTCAAAAAATTTTATTTTTTTTAAATTGAAACTTGAATCCCAGATTTCTTAATAGTAAACACACAAAATATTTTTGAAGTAATGTTACTTAAGTAATGTTCTTAAGTGTACAAAATCACTGTAGATTACACTTTGTTAAGAGGGAAGAGTTAGTGTAATATTTCTATTTGTGGTATAAAAGTAATTGCAATTCCAAATCATTATGCTGTAGATGCTGTAGATGTCAGTGTAGCTTGTTGATTGGTCTCTGACAGGAATTTAAAAATTATAATAAATTATTTAAATTATTTTTGTAATTCAAGTTGGTTTTTATTTCCATGGCAACTGTAGGACCACGTGCAAAAGGTTTTCCAGAAGCAAGAAAGTATGGAAGAAATGTTTCAAAAGCGGCAAGTAAGTCTTAAGAAGCTGGCAGCTAAGCAGACGCGTCCTGTTCAGCCAGTTGCTCCAAGACCTGAAGCATTTGTAAAATCTCCTTGTACCTCTCCAGGTAAGTTATCTGTATTAGCCTTTAGTTTTTTTGTGAGAAACTTAAAGAAACTTCCAGCCATAATTTGTGGTTGCATGAACATCTGTGTCAGATCTGATCCAGTTCTAACTTCTGTTTGGTCCTGGTTTACATGTTTAGGTCTCCAAAGAGAAAACGTGTCCAACTCAGAAAGCAGTGCACTTCGGAGGGTAAACTACCGAAAAGCAAAGGTATTTTTGTCACTTTGCATTTTTCACACATGCACTACTTGAAAAACTCATAGTACAACAGAATATTCAAGAACTCTCAATAAGTATGAGGGAATTCTATTGAGAAAGTGATGGCATTGTCCCAGTTGAAGTAACACTGGTGAAACAGTCACATGGTTTAAATAGGGGCTGCTTTGTTGCTGGGCTGGTTATGATGGAGGGTAAAGTAAATAGTTGCCAATATTAGGAAAAATGTTAGGGGCAGCAAAATATTAGGTCTATGAACAGGAAACATTTTTTATTTGCCAGTAGTAACTGGCTACTCTTAAAACCATTGACAGTGAAGAAGTAGTTGTCATTGGCTCCAAGACAGCTTCACCTGACCTTGCCATTCCCAAGTGGGGATGGTCTTCCTGCCCTGCCTGCAGCAAGGCAAGTATCCTGACAGCAGCAACAGAAACAAGGAGTTTCTCACTGAGTTAGAGAGTTGGATCAACTCAGCAAAGGTGCAGCAAAAGACAACACCAGGACGAGGGCTGGGCCACATGACCATGATGGACAGCATTTGGAGAGAAAAGGGGTAACTGAAGGAGGGCTTGAAAGCAGAACCCCTCTCTTTTTTCAGCAAGCCATAGTTAGGTTTAGGCATTACAGTAAAAGTTTTAGGAGTGAATTTCTGTGTCAGTTTAAGAAGTAACCAGAAAGTTAGCACAGTACCTTATTTTTAACTTGGAAAACAGACTAAGGCTAGTGTTGCCTACAAGATTGTGCTGGTGCTCTGATGCCTTCTTGAAAAGGGTTTTGAACCACCATCTTTTCTTAACTGGCTTTTGATGGAGAACTTTTCACATCCAAATATTGTGTACTTCAAGACCTTCAGGGTGACTTGAATTTTTTTCACAGCATTCTTGCAAACTGCCTTCATTTTTAGTGGAGTACAGTCTTTCCAGTGAAAAGTGCTGAGCACAAAGTTCTGTGTTTTAAAGTGTTTTTTCTTGTGATGCCATGATTATTTTTTTCATTGTTTATTTGTTTCCTTCTTTAGAGTGAAACGACTGAACTCCATCAAAGCAGAGGAGGATCTACAATGGATGATGAAGAAAACCTAGCTGTATTACGACAGTAAGTATATTTTGATAAGCAAAAAGTGTAGATTTTCTCTGATTTGGTTCCAGCAAAGCCTGACTAAGGATTTGATAAAACAAGTATATTTCTCTGGAATAATCCTCAGTGACTTTTGAAATGGATTGGCTATGCTCTGTGCACAGAGGAAAATATTTCTGTCTGCTGCATTACTTAGAGTTTGGGTAGTACCAGAGTCTACCTTTGCTGCAGTGAGGTGATGCTGTGGCAGGACAACTACATATTTTCATTTCAGAGATTAAACAGTTATGACTAATAAATCCCCTGTTAATCTATTGAAGGGTTTGGTCTCCATGCTTTGAGACTTTGTCTTTTTATTGAACTCTTTTTAGTCCTTTTTAGTTTTGATATGTTTTACCAAAAACCACTTTTATAAAAACTAAACAGCATAAAATATGTTAAAGAAATTACTTAGTACCACCTGCAATGCCTATAGCAGACCTTGCATTTTTACTTGCAAACTGGCTGCTTATATGGTCTTTTTACTGCTATAACCTTCTGTTACACCACACAAAATAACAAGGGAAGGAGTTTGGGGGTAAGTATGATTCAATGCTTGATCATTATGGAAATTAAAGCATCATCAAGATATTTAAAGGGTGCCCTTAATGTCTCTAATTTAAAATTACCAGTGTAGCTTTCAGTCTGTTTGATAATCCTATGCAGCTCCAACTCCAGCTCCTGCAGTAATTGCAAACACAGTATAACCAGACTTTGTACATACAATGATAAAACACTCTACTGCTTCAATTCAGTTACTACAGCACTGAAGCTGCTAGATTTTATGTTTTCCTGTTCAAACACATTTTCAAAAATTTAAAATTTTTTTAAAAATACTTATCTCTCAATAAGGCTATATAAAGTAATGACAGGAATATCCATGGAACATCACATTTTCCATTACCTTGAAACAGTTCTTTTATTGTCTGAAGTAAAGAAGAACAACAGACTAAATTAATGTTGCCTCATTACTTTACATAAGTGAATAGGCCCACCTTAATTATCGTTCTTTGTCCACAGGCATGTAATGAATGAACTTATCGAGACTGAACGAGCATATGTGGAAGAACTTCTCTGTGTTCTTGAGGTAAAGGCTAAGTTTCTCTCTGGATGTTAGTGAATCTCTTGCATTTCATGGATTCTCTTATGTTCTCCTTACCACCGTAAGGCCTCTGTTTGTTTTGTCAAGCAATGTGGTCATTACATTTTTCCTTTCTCATCATATTTTCACAGAGGCAGCAATATGTGATTTTTTCCTAGAAATAGCCATACAACTAGGATTTTGTATTAGAAAACAAAATTGAGCAGAAAATAAGATGTGCCTTAGTATTTAGGTGGAATCATAGTGAGATTTGTAATGATCATTAATTCCTGCAAAAGTTCTTTCCAGAGTCTTGGGTCAGTTCCAGGAAGGTCATGTGTCACACAGGAACATGAATCTGTGTCAAGAGGCTTCTGTGTCAGAGGAGAAAAGTTGTTTCTTGCATCTTTCTTTGCATATCTTTAAGTTATCTTCCACATATCTTGGGTACAGCTGTGGGAACAGAATGTCTTGTAATAAAATCTCCATTTGAAATCATCAAGGAAGCAAAGGTGCTCCCTTTGCTCCACACTTCTGGAGGCATGATTGCAGCACAGCTGAGTTGCTTGTAGAAATACACTGCAGTATTCTTTTTTCCCTCAAGTTCAAGTCTTCAGCTATGGATGTGCCATTTTCCTGTAATCCAGTTTGATTTCAGGGAATGATGAAGTTGCAGGTAACTATGGCTGAATAATTTGATCAGGATGAACTCGAGTTGAGAGAAGTGGATATTCTTGGTGTCCATATCAATGTTAAACTCCTAAATAGGAACTGTCAAAAGATATGGACCAAGACTGATAACTTCTGAGTACATACCTTCAAGTAAGAGTAGTGTATGAAGGTTTTGGACTCTGGTCTTGGTTTTGCTAGTTTGTGCTGAGCTTCCCACAGCTTTTACATCCTGTGTTCAGTCCAAGTGCTGGAAGTGTTGATTACAGCAGGATGGTCACATCTGACATGTGGGCCTTAAAGATCACATTATCCTCTGCTTTTGTATGCAATGCATCTGTACAGGTGTATTCATAAAATCATGATTTGAATAGTTTGAGGATTTTTGGTCCTTACCTACTGGACCATCTTTCTGTTCCCATTGTATTACTCTTGTTTTCCGTAGAGTGCAGTGCAACTCCTGACTTGCTAGGCCAAGTGTCTTGGTTTTGTGCCATTGTGAGTGACACTCCAGTAGTCAGTGCCAGGCACACCTCTCCGTGCCTCCTTGCAGTTTGGTATAGCTTGAACATGGGTGATTGGCAGTGCCAGCAGTAATTTTGGGTCAGATACTTGCTGAGGTATGGCTCAGTGGCAGGCTTCCAGCTTTTGAGGAATTCTAGTTATTAGTCCATAGTTCTGGCTGTTCTCCCATTCCCTTTGTTTCTCCTATCCTATTAATCTTTCAATTTTTCATGTAAAATAACCTGGTATTCCTTTATAGAGACAGTGTCTACTCTTATTATGTCCTGTTTGTTTGCATTGGATTTTCTGTCTGCCACGGATTCTGATAGAAAAAAAGCAAGGTAGTTTCCCAAGATTGATTATTTGGAAACTGCTATAGCTTATCCAAGATCAATAACTTTTCTTTCATTTATAACCATGATCATCGCACTTCAGTCTGTGAATAATCTTTACTGGGAGAAGAATACTGGTCTAGTCTATTTTTAGGTATTGAATTCTACCCTTTTTCCCATTTATTTGTATGGTTTTAGAGCAGCTTCCAGATGAAAGACTAAGCAATGCCTTAAACATTTTTAAAGTAAGATTAAATAATCTAAGATTAAATAATCTGTGTGGCTGCATTAAGTAGCTCTCCCTCTCTTTTCTTAAAACACAAGTACTGCATAGGTAGTAAAACATGAGGCTTTTTATAATAAATTTTAAAAGTATATCAGCCTAAAGTGAAAAAAATGACAAAAACTTTTTGTCAATGTATGTGTTTCAAGCTTTTGTCCCTTCAAGATTTGAAAGTAATGAACTCTGTCAGGCTTCCTTTCATCTGAGCTAATTCAATACTCCTTTTGCCAGTGCTGGCTGTGCTGCTATATTTGATTTCATCTTGACTTAAAGTGGAAATCATTCTCTTTGTGGAGCTCTTCATCTAAAGAGCTCTTCTTGGTGGCTGCAGTAGTTCTTTTCCTAGTAAAAAAATTTAACTCAATTTTATCTAAATTTTAAAAAATTTTTAAGGCTGTACAATTTTCCTTAGTTTATTTATTCCACTCTCTTTTTTTCAGACTCTGTATTTTCCTGCTTGGGGGCAGGAAAAATATGCGAAAGAAACCAATGCTTAGCTATTTATGAGATCCATCATCTTTGCCTGTACTACTTGGAGGGGTTTTTTTGGTGTTTTTTTTTTTTGTTTGTTTTTTTGGGGTTTTTTTTTGTTTTTTTTTTTTTTTTTTGCTTGTGTGGTCTTTTTTCTCAGTTTTTTTTTTTTGTTTGTTTTTTGGTGGGTTTTTTTGTGTTTTTGTTTGTTTGTTTGTTTGTTTGGGTTTTTGTTTGGTTTTTTGTTGTTTTTGTTTTTGTTTCTTTGTGGTGTTTGAGGTAAAATACCCAGACTTTAAAAGGGCTGATTCTGGGTTCTTTAAAAAAAGAAATTCTGTCTTATCCAAATGCTTGAATTCCTCAGGCTAGCTGACTTTACCAGCTAGTTCTTCTACTTTCTGTAGTTTGGACCTAATGTTGAAAATGTTGGAAATGTTATCTGTAGGTGCACTTTTACTTACCTTTTCTTTTAATTATTTAGTTTGCTTGTTTGGTGTGGCTTATTATAATCAATGTGCCTTAATGCAAGGATCACCTTGTGTTTAAAAAATTTTTTAAATGAACAAAAACAACAAACCACAAGAGATAGAAATCTAATCCAAATCTAAAGAACATAGAATCATCTTCCTTCAATGCCTGTATGCTAAGAAATTTATTTATATTAAGAAATCTGCTTATAATGCAGGTGTTAGATAATTCCTGCCATTTTTCTGGTTGACTTGTTGGGACTGGTTTTTTGTTTAGGATTTTTTAGTGTTTTGAGAGAAGGCAGATTAGTGACCTCAGGGCCACAGGAGAGCAGTCCTGGACTAAAGCCACTTGTGTCCTTTTCTGTGCCAGATTAACAGACAAGAGAATGTTGTCTATGTGCTTATGTGACAAGTGGAGGACATGGGAATCTAAAGCTACTCCTTTAGGTACTGAAGCAAATGGAAGATTTTTAGCTTAATGGTGTCTGTTACCTGCAGAAATAACTACACTCAGCTTATTCCTTGATAGCAATGGCTAAGACAGGCATGAAGGTTTGTGTGTGTACTGGAATTCTGACTCTAAATTCAGATGTGTAAAGTCTTAGCAAAAAGAGTATGAGCTATAATTTGTAAGCAGTGTAGGAATGTAGAGCCTTTAGTTGGTGAGAATGATTGCAAACTTTGTTTCATCCTCACTTATCTAGAATTGCAGGATTTACTCAAATGCCTTTCTAAAGACTCTGTGTGTCTGAGTGGGGTGATGGGAAAACAGAATTTGTATTCTTCTTTCCTGATTAATACTGAGCTCTTTCTTGTCTGTCTGTCAGCCTGAAGAGAAACTGCCTTGTTAGAGAGAGAAGTACTGCAAGCAAAGGGAGATAATAATTGTGCCTCTCTCCTGTGTTGCAGGGTTATGCTGCAGAGATGGACAACCCCTTAATGGCTCATCTCATTCCACCAGAACTGCAAAATAAGAAAGATATCTTGTTTGGGAATATGGAAGAAATTTATCACTTTCACAACAGGTGAGAATTTGCATTCAGTTCTAAGAACAGCATTTGGATGAGATTCTTTACTTTGTATTTTAATCTACCTTAGATTGCTAAAAGATCCTTACAGAGTTCTGCTTGTCTGTATGGCATGGCAACATTGTATTGCTTAGAAGAGGAAAAGCAAAATATCTATAGAAGATGAGCAAAGCTGTGTGAAACTGCATACATGCAGCACACAGGTAGAATTTTGCATTGTGGTCATTTTTCTGAAGCAAGATATTTGGATCTGGTTGCAAGATAATTAAAGTAGGTTTTATTTGAGTTTCTTTTTTTTATTACTTTTGCTGTGGAAAGTGAATTATGGTTCTAAATCACACGTTTTCAACTGTTCCATCTGATTGAGGGTGAATAATTTTATACTTCTATGGATGTATTAAATAACATATAAAATTAATATATAAAACCATATTTATTTGTATATATTAAAATATATATTGAGTGACCTCTCTGAAGTCTGAATCCTTGCTGCTAGAGAGGTATTTCTTCATAGGATAATATTTAAATTCATAGGAAAGGGAAATTGATTTTCAAAAGAAGTTAAGCATATTAAGTAGTTGTTTCTTATTCAGGCAAAACTGGAATGAATTTTTGTCACTGGTTTTTTTTTGGGTTGTTTTTTTTTTTTTTTGTGTGTGTGTGTGTGTATGTGTTTTGGGTTTATTTTAGTTTTGGGAAGGTGGTTTTTGGGTTGCTTGGTATGTGGTGTTTGGTAGTATTTGGAAACAAAACCCAAACACTTTAAACTGTACAAATCCTGCTGCTGAATACATAAGGAAGGGAAATTAAATCCCCTTTCCTTCTCCAACCCTGTATTTCATTTCAGTTGCAGCAACAGTAAGCTGAAAGAAATTGGTCAGAATATTTGTTTTCATTTGCTATTCCCTTTAAAGTACACGATCTATAAGAACAATGTTTGACTTTGTAGCATTACAACTCTGTTTCCAAAAGTTTAGAAAACTAATTTCAAAACTATGAACATTATGACAACTTTCTTAACTCTAAGAAAATTTTCTTTCTCATAGGATATTCTTGAGAGAACTAGAAACCTATGTGGAATACCCAGAACTGGTGGGACGGTGCTTTCTGGACCAGGTATGTGTGGCCTTTTGCTGGCACTGCATTCACAAACCTCTTTAGGGCTGTAATATTAGGCTGAGTGTGATTCTGATGTAGCAGTGACCACCACATTCCTTTTGTTTGTCCTGAGCATGGAATAGGTTGAGAATGTAGATGTTATTTGAGAGTTACAGATACTTTCCCCTGTGCAGCACAATTGATTTTGTTAGGAAAAACTACCATATTGTTAAAACAAAACTGCTTTTTTAAAGTGTCAGTCAAGAAAGCATGAAGAGGAGTCGTGCACTGCATTGTTTCACATCACTATAAATTGTTGGTTTACTTGGTTAGATTTCTTTAGTGGATTGCTGTTTTGTTCTTTTCCTTTTTCTTTAAAGAGTACACCTCAACAGAGTAAGTCCAAAACATTTTTGTTCCAAAAATAGAAGTCTATGACAAAAATAAACTTTTTTAAATTGGGGATGTACTAAACAATGAGTCTCACCTGTAGTGTATTAAAGGCTGATAAGAATGTGTGTATGGAAATCAGCCTTTTGATGCTCTAAAGCTCCTGGGAGGAGCCATCCCTCTCCCCTCTGTTTACTGCCTACATCCATGGAGATGGTGTTTCCTAAAACTGAGGGATGGAGGTGCTTCTGTGCCTGCTGATTTCCTGCCTGGTCTTTCCTTTATATCTGTGGTTACTATGACATTTTCAACAGTCTTTATTTCCTTTTGCTTTCAGCAAGTGCTGAAGTCATGCTATTTAATTTTTGAAGTAGTAAGGGGGAGCAAACTGCTTGATTTACCTTAGTGTGACTCCCAGTGAAAAACACATTTGTGAAAAGAAAATAAAGGAAAAGGACAAAGTCTTTAAAAAAATCTACACAGTGGGTCTCATGGGCTGGGCACACATAGAGGTATTTTTCATATTGTAGGAGAAATATATTTGTAAATATAACATATGCTTCTTCATAATGTGTTTAACATTCAACTGAAGCAAAAATTAACAGGAGTGTTTTATTTTGTAAATTAGTAGCCATTACAAAATCAGTGATTTTGCAATTCCTTGAGGCATCCTAAGCAAAAAACAATGATTCAGTTTTTGGTGGTGGTGGATTCTTTCATAGCATTATTGAAAATGAAAAGAATTGTTATGAACTTTGTCTATTAAAGTCACAAGAATTCATGAACTTTTTGCTTTTCTCCCCAATTCCAGATGGAAGACTTCCAGATTTATGAGAAATACTGTCAAAATAAACCTCGATCTGAAAGTTTGTGGAGGCAGTTTTCAGACTCTGTATTTTTCCAGGTATGCTTGCTTGAATCCCTAAAATAATGGTGGCTTTGGTTTTGTTGGGGTCTGGGGTTTTTGTTTAGTTTATTTTTACTGAACCTTCTCAAGAGCAAATAGCACAAATACTGATGCGTGTCCTGATGAAATCCAACACTGATTACAGGAATGTCAAAGGAAACTCGACCACAAGCTCAGTTTGGACTCATACTTGCTGAAACCTGTTCAAAGGATAACCAAATACCAATTATTGCTAAAGGTAAGTATTACTAAACTATAATGCTAAGCACATTTTGTGCATTTTTTTTTTGAATGCTGCTTCTCTCATCCTGCTGTAGAGAAACCTAAGAGTTAATGAGCAGATGTGTAAATGGAAACACACAAATCCCTGTTCATCAGTTTTCAGCTCAGTTCTTTTTTCTTTCAGTCAAAAAACTTCTAATAAGCAAACATTGCACAGAGACATCTTGTGTAACTACCTTTGCCCTTAGATTGCAGCTGAAAAGAAGGTGAAAAGTTGGTGAGGGGAAAACAGAAGGTCCAAGAAAACCTTGAAACAAAGATGATAGAGTATCTGAAGTACTTCCATTATAGTCACCCCACCCGTATTGCAGAAACTTGCCTTGCTGGACTCTAGGAAATGCACTTTATGGAGAGCACTGTATGGTGTTTGTATGAAGGATGCTGTTGTGATTCACTTAAATATGCTATACTGAGAGAGCAAAATAACAGCAATATACTACCATAAATTTATTTAAAGTATTATATAACATTTTGAAATGAGAAAAATTATTTGAAATAAGAAATATTTCTCACAAAGACATGATACAATTCTTGTATTTAACAGTAGCTTAAAAATTCACTTCAAACCAGATTTACTCTTGAGTTAAAACTAAGCTGTTAACAGCCTTTAAAGAATTAATTACTTTAGTCTTGTGTAAAAAGAGGAGACTTATAAAGGTTTTTTACTTAAAAGAACTTCCTACAGTCCATGAATAAATTCTTATTTTCATACTGTGAAGTCAGAGGAATTCCACATGAACTTGCTGCTGTGATTATCTTTATCAAATTGGAAGATGCTGCTTCACCAATAATCCCTTTAGAGAAGGAATTCCCTTTTAGATGTATAGACAATACCCAGTGCAGTAAGTTTAAATCTCTTACTAGCATGACAGGCCTTGCCATAATTAAAAGAGTAAATTAAATTTGACTATGTTTTTAAATTTGTTCTGAATAGTAACAAATGAAAAGACCCTATCCTTTTGTTAGAGGATTGTTGGTTTGGTTTTTGATTTTTTTTGCAATTGTGAAGAAAAATATGTTTGCAAAGTTAATATTGAAAAATTCTTACATACAGCTTACAAAACCTCTAGATGAACAAAATATATTTGGCTAATGAGCAGGAGAAATGAGAAGTAAATCCTTAGGTTCTATTGAGTTCCAGCCACTACTGAACTACCTAGATTATATGGTATAACGCTTCACTTTGCTAACTTTAAATTCACAGAATCATAGAATGGTTTTGTTGGCAGGGACATTAAAGACCATCTCATTCCAACCCCTCCTGCCTAAAATTCAGTGTTAAAATTTGAACATTCCTAGTTGCTACTGTTTCAAAAGCTAGGTAAATGTGTTGTCATTCCCTTGCACTCAGGAAATGCTGAAGTACAGTAAGAACTGTGAAGGTGCTGAAGATCTTCAGGAAGCACTGACATCTATCCTGGGCATTCTTAAAGCAGTTAATGATTCTATGCACCAGATAGCCATTACAGGCTATGATGTGAGTAGCAGCATTTTTACTTACTTTTAACTTTATTTTCTTTACTTTTTTAGATATATGTACAGCATGCCCTATACTGTGTACTAATAACAAGAAGAGCATTTTACAAAACATGCTTTTAAACTTAATTGTGTAATGAAAATAATAGGAAAGGGATCTCTTTATACTCTTTGGAAGTTTTCCTGCTATGACTAATATTTTCCTCTGTCTACCTAAGTTGTTTTTTTCTTTGATCTTTGTGTAATACTACACCCAAAACTTTCAGTTCCCAAAAAAATAATAAAACCCAAAACAATACATAAGCAGATTTGGAGCAGAGGAGAAGGGGGGAAGACCCAAACAACCAAACATGTATTTTGCTTCCCTCTCTCCATGTGTAGTTCTCTGTGCCTCTGCTACTGGTACTCTTGATTGTAAAATCCTGCCTGAACAGTGATGGCCAGTGAAAATTATATGGAGAGATTCAACACTGACTTCATTGCATTTCCAAATCTACCATAAACACTGAGATGAGAGATTATTGGGAACAACAGACTTCTAAAGACCTGTTTGGAGTCTGTATTGTAATCTGATGTCATCTCTGTAGTTACAAATATCACTGGTTTTTTTTGTTCCAGGGAAACCTGAATGAGCTGGGCAAGCTTTTAATGCAGGGATCCTTCAATGTCTGGACTGATCACAAAAAGGGTCACACAAAGGTGAAGGATTTGGCACGCTTCAAGCCAATGCAGCGACACCTCTTCCTGCATGAGAAAGCAGTGCTGTTCTGTAAGAAGCGAGAAGAAAATGGAGAGGGATATGAGAAAGCACCTTCTTATAGCTACAAACACTCCTTAAATGTAAGGCACTGATCAGTCCTGATGGTCAGGGTACTGAGGGCTTAGCCTGTAGTAATATTCTACTTGTATCTGCAAACCTGTGTTGCAGCATTGTACTGGGAACTTCACTCCTTGAGACAAACCTGACTGGTGCTGCAGGTCTGTGTTGGTTTGTGTTGCTGTCTGTCCAGCTGAATGGCAGTTGTATTAATCACAGAAAGCATAGGGAAAGGTAATGTAAAAATCATGAAGGGTTTGTTGGTCTGGATTTTAAAAGCAACATTTCACAAGTGAGTCTCAATCTAATGCACCTAAACCCTTCTTCCCTCCAAGGTAGCCAGGCTGATACAAAGCACTAAATCTCTTGTCTCCAACACACAGATCACAAATTGTTAGCTATTCTTTTCCTTGTGCAAGAGGCCAGATGGGGTTATTCTTTTCAGAAATAAGGTACCACAGAATACCAGTAGCTTCCCTTTTCTGTTTTTAACATAATTGCAATGCAGTAGGTCAGCTTCTGTTCTCTTTGCTTCCAGATGGCTGCAGTTGGAATAACAGAAAATGTCAAGGGTGATGCAAAAAAATTTGAAATCTGGTATAATGCACGGGAAGAAGTTTACATTGTACAGGTAAATTACATGTCCCTACATTCAAAAAATAAAAAAAAAATAGAGAGATGGGGAGCAGGACCTAACCCTAAGAAGATCTGGAGGTTTCTTTTCCTGTTATATCACTAATAGAGTGTGATGAAGGAAATGTAGAGCAAAGAAAGAAAACCTAAATCATATTTCAATGGGAAGAGACTTCCGGGGGAAAAAATAATCCCATCTTACAATGTGCATAGAGGAAATTGTATACACCATTACTATGACTGTCACTGGAGCAGTGGACAGCTTGGGAGATGGGGTTTGACTGCAGCACAGCCTCAAGTCTGCTTCAGTTTCTGGTCACAGAAGCACTGGAGAGGGAGCTTTGTCTGTCCCTCTTGAAAGATTCCTCTGAGGTTATGCTTTAGCATGTAACTATTTGTGTAATAACTATTCTGTGCTCGATGGCTGATTGTATTTATTTTTGGGTAGGCTCCAACCCCTGAAGTTAAAGCTACTTGGGTAAATGAAATAAGAAAAGTGCTAACAAGTCAACTGCAGGCATGCAGAGGTAAAACACTTTGGAGATTCTCTTTTTTATTTGTCAATTTTTTAAAATCTATTTTTTCTTTGATCTTCAGATCCTGCCCTGTAGATCTTCCCAGTGTAGGACACAAATTTATTTTAATAGTTTTTTTTTCTTTCCTCCATTTCAGAAGCTAGTCAGCACAGGACACTAGAACAAACACAGAGCTTACCTCTCCCACTACCAGCATCATCTTGTGCAAGGTAAGTATGTTGTCACATCATCTTGTGAATATACTAATACATCTGACTTTCAGCTCTTCATTGCTCCTACCTCTTAATACTGGTCTTTGTGTTTTAAGGTTTAGGTTTAGTTCTCTTCCTACTATAAAGCTGTAAAACCTGGAGTTTATGCATCTCCAGAACTGTTAAACTGAGCAGCAGTGGCACGAGTTTTGCCAGTTGCTAGAGAATGCCACAGAAATGTAATTTTCTGCACCAGCCAAAATCCTGGTGGTATTATGCGTCTCCTTGTTGACCAGCTGATTATATACATTATGGTCTATATAAAAGAGTTTTATGGAAAAGCTTTTTTCTTCCTTCACTGTTCTTTTCCTTTACTTTTTCTTCCTTTTCCAATGTCATGTTACCTTCTTTTTTGTCTTTTTCACAGCAGTATCTTTTCTCTGTCTCTTGTTCTTTTACTCCAATTTATTTTTTTAACTGAAGTAATGTGTAATTTCTCCAGTGTCCCAGTTTGTGGGTGAACTTTTTTCTTTTTTTCTCTATCCTTCACCACACCAACCTATATGTTCTTCTGTTCCCATCTGTTGTTCTGCCCTTGCCTGACACCTCTCTTTAATCCTCTGCTACTCAGTCTGGTTTTTCACATGTGTGTGTATGTACCTATGCACAAGCCCATGTGCTCATGTCCATATGGTGTGTGCTCAAATATATATTGGTAACTCTCTGCCCTGCATCTCTTATACTTCTCCTTTTTGGTCAGGGAGAGTTTCCCAGATACATTGGATTTGTGGAGCATCTTCCTCTATCCCATTCCCAGACGGAGTTGTGATGGGAATCCACTGCAAGGTCCCTCATTTGTTCCTGTATTAAGAGCTTCTGAGAGGCAGAGCTTATTCCTTTACCTTTCTTCTTTTATTCCTAGTACTTTCAGGAGGAGCCTGTTAGCTGCAAGAGCGTGCAAGTTGCAAGTTAGCTGTAAGAGATGGCTCAGGAAGTTGTCCTGAGCCCTCTTTCCAGTAACTCCCACTGCCATGGTACATGTGATTGCAGTTAGTCAGGAGAGGTGTTTCTCACTCATATGTTCCCATGGTCTTTAAATGCACAATCACTGATGACTTTTTCAGTCCTGGAATCTACAGTCTGAGAAGGAACAAATAAATGGTTTTCAGCCTATATATCTCTACATAAAAGCCTGTGATTGGATTGATTGTCTTCATTCTCTTCTAATAAACAGTCCTTCACGAAACCACATCAGAAACACCAAAAAAACGGAGGAAAAAAAAGCTGATCTCACAAGTCTAGAAGGTTGTGGCACTACAGTAGCACCAAAGTACCCTGAGAAAGGCAAAGGTGAGTTTGCCCATACATGTTGTGGTCTTTAATTGCAAGGAGCATGCCTGCACTGCAGACACACAGGCAGATCCACCAGCAGAGTAGCCACGGTAGTGCAGGGGAGCCAGCAGGACTCCTGAACCAGCAGGGCTTTGCTGTTTTCAGCCTTAGGGCAGCCCACCCACAAAGTGCTGCTGGTCCCATCTGCCCTTAGCTTGGGATTGATTTCTGCACTCCAGTGTGTGGTGTGGACAGGCCCAAAGCCATCTTGAATGGATGGTGGCCAAAGGCAGGTGGGAACTCTTTGTTCCGAGGCCGAAGTCTGCAGTAGGTCTTCTCTTAAAGCTGCCCAGCTTCTCAGGGTTTTCTTTCTCTGAAAAAATTTCTTGGCATTACTTGATGTAAGAGGGAGGTTTTTTTTTTTCTGTTCTGTTTTTTCTCTTTAATTTTTTCCCCATCATGGAAATTATTTATTGAACCACTGGTAGTACAAGCCCTTGCACAGCAAGAACAACCGGACACTTGTGTTGCACCTGGACTTTCAGTTGTCCTTTCTCATTCTAACATGCAGATTCCCTGGCATAGCTGCAAATGACTTTTTGCCTTGATCTGTTCATGGCCTTCTCCCTTTTCTTTCTGTGTCTCTCTCTTCCTTTGTAGACAACACTAGCTCTACCTCAGAATGCTCTGTTCTGTCAAAAAAGCGCTTTATGCTGCAGGGCTTTTCTAACCTCAAAAGTCAGAAAGGTAACTTAAAAATAAGGCTAGAGTGTTTTCTGTGTAAGGCTGTAATTGAAGCATCACCTTGTATGTGTGTGTAGTGTGATAGGTTTTCAGTGTGCACACTAGCTTGTTCCTGCAAGGTCAAGCTAGGTTCCTTAGTCAGTGCCTCTGACAGGGAGATTTCAAGGGAAGTCAGCTCCAGAGTGGGAGGTGGTGAAAAGTGGTGCTGTGGAAAGGCAAGAGAAGGAATGTGATTTCCAGTGCCTCCAATCTCACTGTCAAGGCTAAGGAGGAAGTTTATAGTGCCCCATTTCTGTAGAAAAACTAGAGGAAGGAAATTGTCTTCTGACCAGACACCTGGCCTGCTCCTAGCTTCAGTGGATCTGCCCCAAATGCACTTGTACTTGGCAAAAAGGAATCAAGGTGATTCTGTGAACGTTTTATAGAGGATTTTTTATTGGCATCCTTGCTAACAAAATTCTCAAAGCATACATAACTACAGCAGAATATGTCTGACAATGTTGTTTTGCTGGATAGAAATATAAGTAAGAATTTCCCTCTTCTTCCAGAAATGGTCTTTGCCTCTTTTTTCCTAAAAAAGGCAAAAAGTGTTTGAGACTTTTCTTGCTTCCTCCTGCCAAGTCATCATACTGCTACAGTCACTTCTTGCTTTGAAGAGCTGTCTTTGAACAGTCTGAAATGCATTAAGATGATGGTACTTGAGCATGGTATTTTTTTCCCTGTCAGAATGCCTGTTTAAAACCCAATTACCTTTGAGTTCCTTCTGGAGAGACTCTAGGGTTGTTTATCTAATGCTATTGAGGTGAGCACTAATGTCCCATGCTTGCCTTGACAGAAACGCCATCTCCTTCTGCTAAAAGCCAGACATTGCCAATGATCCTTCTTACAGGACCAGGTATTGCTGTAGCACTAGATTTACACAAAAATGATTGCTTAAATTGGTAATTTGTCTGAAATTGAAGTTAATTGTATTTAGTTGATGCCTAGTCAATTTAGGAAAGTTTACATGTATTTCCATCTATTACTGTAAAATAAATTTCTCCATTTATCTTCAAATATCTATTTGTAAATACTTAATTCCTTCTGCTGCCATGCAGCAGTGACAGCTAAAAAAATTATTACAGAAATCCACTTGTTTTCCAGTGTAAACTCAAAGGTATTTAGCATGCAATCCCCCTATTCTCTTTTTTCCAGTTCTTCAATATCTCTTTTCTGTGTTTTTTACCTATTCATCCTCCTGCAGCTTCTCCTACCAGTCCTGACAAAAAAGCCAAACGGCACGAAGTAGTGAGTGACCCAACTCCTTTTGGTTCAAGAGGTACAGTGATGCCACTTGTACTCCACAAGTACCCACACATCCCTCATGTAATGTGTTACATCACAGTGCTGAGAATACCTGTGTGATGCTGCTGTGTGCAGGATTATTGACATCAGCTATTTTTCCAAGTGGATCTATATATACTGGTTTTGATAGCAGAGCTGGTTGAAGTTTTACCTTGGTTTAAATAAGGTAGCAAATGGGTAACTAGTTTTTAGAAGACAGGGGGAAAGAGATCTGTTGCTGAAGGAAGAGCCAGAATCCGTGTGTTTAATGGAATTGCAGGGCTGTCCAGCTACTCTGCCACCATGGTTTTCCTAGTGTTAGAATCCCTCTGTCACTGGGGCCCTTGTGGAGAGCATTTAACTTCTAAAAAAGAAAAAAACAAATTCCAAACCTCAGATCACTATCATGAGGAATTTCTATTTTAGATCTGCATTTATTGCTGCAGACACAGCCCTGTTGCATCTTTCTTTGGGTGATAGGTGGCAACTTTTACCACCCTGTGAACCTCAGATGACTTAACTGAGCCCCTTGCAATTTGCTTCCCATCCTCCCAACTCACAGCTAAGCTGAGAATAGGAAAGTACTTCAATAAACAACCCCTTTCTAACCAGCAGGGCTGATGGTGAAAGTTTGAATAAAAATCCTAGGTCTAATGAACTAGAGCAGTAGAGAGACAAAGAGAGCAGTCCCTCTCCTTCTGACTCTTTCCATCACTCTGTCCTTTAGAAAATGTTAGTCTGAATGTGAAGATGTTTCTGTCCCTATCACCAGCCTCCCCTCCAGGTTTCTGAAGTCTTTGTCTTGTCTGTGGAAATGGTGCAAGCTCAGCTGCTGTGCTGGGGAAACTGCAACACCATTCACCTTGCTGAGCAGCAGGCAATGTATTCCTGGGCTAGACACCTGCAGAAACACCACAAGGGTGCATATGAGAGTTACAACGTTATTCTTCTGCAGGTAGCAGGCAAAACTCAGAGATCTCCAGGTACCATGGAAATCCTGAGGGCCCAAAAATGTCTGAGAGAAAAGTGTGCTCTATGGGCTTTTCCTCAGGTGCTGGAATTTTCCAAGGAAGAGAGTCCTAGATCATTGCTGATTTACTGGAAAATTATTGGGTCCTTGAAACAGGTTTATCTGATTTGGTGTTCTGTCCCATCTAGAGTAAGAAGCGTCTTACTTTATGAAACCACTAAACCTAGTAAATCAATTTAAAACATCTACTAACTCCTCCTTCTGTCTTGCACGTTCCAATCTCTTTTTTGGCACTTTATCTCTTCTCCTTCCTCTCAAAGAGGGATAAGCAGGGAGCTGACCCAGGCATTTTGGGATGAAACTGTGCCAGGTGATGGCCACAGCAGAGCTCATGGCCCCCATTCATTTCCTTTCACTGCTGTATTGCTCTCATTTATGCTGAGCTCAAGGAATATGAGCTAGTGTCAGAATTACATGTTGTGGGCTGATCATAGCTCTTTGAAGAAACCTGTTAGATTATTTCTGAAGAGAAGCACTTAATGAATTCTTGGTTTCCCTGGCATCATTATATCTAAAATAATTTCTGAATAACTTTGTCATTTCTCAGGAGTGTCTACCCTTTTCCTACCTTCCCTGCCTTTATAGGGAGCTCTGATGTAGTCCCATCCTGGAGAACACACACACACAGATGAAATGTACATGCATAATTTTGATCCCATAGTTTGCTAATGTGAATTCTACCATAGTGACCACCTCCCTTCCCACAGCAGATGGGCTTTTATAGAGACTTGTTAATTGTAGAGTGCCAGCTTGTATCAGGAGGAGTATCCTGGGTATGGCAGCATCAGGCCAGTCTGCTCTGAGCACATCAGCACAATATAAGAAAAGAAAAAGGCTGAGGAACGAGAGCTGTACACCCAGCTGTCACCCAGTGAGTATGGGGTTACAGGCACTTAGAATGATTTTACTTTCTTTTTCTTTTGTGCAACCCATTGGTACTGTTTCTAATGAGAGCTTGGAATAATTAGGAGAAAACAAGTTTTCTTTTGTTGCATTGCTCCTAACTTAGAAATAACAGAAATTGTTTCAGCTGTGTCCAACAAGCCAACTACAAGATGTAAGATTCCAAGGAAATTTTCATGGAATACAGCAGAAATTTATTACTCAGTTTCTTCACAGAAAGAAGTTCATTCTTAACCCTCAACAGGGCCAAATGGGTCAGTACTTCCAATCTTGTGCAGGTCACTCATCAGCGTAGGAAAGGTAAAAGTCCCACTCTGTTTGGTGTGCTCTGGGTGTGATTCCTTTCTATGATTTCTTTGGCTTTATTCTGATGCTGCTCAGGTTTTTCCTAATGCACTGGCATGACCAGCTGTGTGTCAAATGTCTCAAGAGCAGTGCAAAGCAAAAATGCTGGTGCTTTCTTAATTCAACTAATAGTTACATAAAATGGAAGGTTTGTTCTTCCTTTCATTCTTTTCATTGAATTTCACTGTTGTTACTATTTGGCTTGAAACAAAATCTTGCTTACAAATACTTGTCTCTTTTATTATGACTTTTTTTCATTATAAGCTCAACACATTTATTAGCAGCTGCTGAACTTGGTGTAAAACATCCTACTAATAAAACCTAATGTACCTAATTTGGAAGAGGATTTTGTTCACTCTGGATATGATTCAGCTTTATGAATAAATTAAATGTTTCACCCTCAGAGAGAAAAAGCAGTAAATGACAGGCATGAGAATGTTATTGTGGTGTTTGTATCTTGGTGTAACACCAAGATAGTTCAGAGCACTTTTTGTGTGTCACCCTGAACACTCTTAAATATTGGGCTGCCTTGTCAGGTGAGGTACAGAGTGCTTGCAACTTGTGTGGAATTTTTTGATAGTGTGAAGGAGACAATGCTTATCTATCCCTTATTCCAGCAAGCTGGTTAGGTTGCTTTGGGCGACAACCCTGTTTGTTCAACCTTTTCCCAAAAAGTGTATGTTCCTGTCTTCTGCTTCCTCCAAAGAAAAAAATATTATCTATCCCTCGTTTATCTTTGTATAACATATATTTATTATACAAATATTTTTATATATTTGCTTTTCAGTTGGTAATTTGCATTCTCTCCATTAATTTCCCTTTACATAAATCCAAAGGGCTAAATTCACTGCCAATGCATTTCCACAAGTCTGCTTACTTGGATGGAAGCAGGCCGGCTTTCGCCAGCAGTGAATTTCACCCAGTGACTGTAATAACCTCCCTGTGTCAGTTTTTCTCCTGCTGATGTTGAGCTTTTCAGTGGGGAGAACATTTCTCCCAGTCAGTGGCTTAGTTAACTGTTGGCTGTTCCTTCCCCAAGGCTGGGCCAAGCCATCCCATTCTCTTGATGCATCCGAAGAAAATGACGGCTGGTCTAGTGCCGAAGAGGCGCTGAATTCATCGGATGCGGAGGAAGAAGGAGCGGGAGGAGCAGGCGAGATCAAGCTGGTAACCAGGAATGCTTTCCTATGGAGCTGAGCAAGTGCTGCCAGCACAGTGTGGTGGGGGGGATACAGGAGTGCCTTGGAAGCTGCAGGAGGGAAAGTGTCAGCCTTGAAATGCTCAGCTGGGGAATATTCCCAGGGCATGGAGAGAACTCCTCTGAAACCAGCCTGGTGTTTGTACCTCGGGGAGGTCCCTCTGTGCCTTTGCACACCTGCAGCCCAGCGAGTTGTGGCTGCCTGTGCCATGATGCAGCAATCAAGTGATGACAGGTTCAGTGACCACACCAATAGACTTCCACACAGATGCCATGGTGTGGATTTGCCAGATTTTCTGCTTCTTTTGGTTTTATTTTCTGTAGCCATATGAATTAATTGTTGTAGTGGGAACATTTCACTGAATGCTTTTCAGAATACGAAAATTAATGTAACCAATCAGCAGAATTTTAATGCCCCAGTATGTATATTTTCACCATCTTCAGCATGTAGGTACATGGGGAAGAAAGGAAAAGTATTGTAATTACATAACAAAAGCTGCAACATACCTTAAAGTACTCAACAAAAATAATTTGTTTTCTTTCCTCTTGTGTGCTTTTAGACTCCTGGTAAATATACAGTTGTGACTGATTATGACAAAGGAGTTTCTGAAGAATTTACAGTGAAAAGTGGAGATCTAGTTCAACTGATTCGTGAAGGGGAGGATGGACTTTGGTATGCAGATCTGTGTCTGGAAATTTTTATACGCAGAACTGTGTTTAGAAGGCAGATGTTTAGGGCAAAACTTCCAAAGGCATCAAATGAACAACTCTGACTTCTAATTTTTTTATATTTTTTTTTAGGTTTGTAAAGAACCTGAGCAGTGGTAGAGAAGGTTGGATTCCAGCAAGCAATCTGCTGATGCTCATAGGCAACTCAAAATCAGCTCAATCTTTAAGCAGCTCTGGTAGGCTATGTATTTTAACTGAGATGATTGTCTCTTTGAAGATTCCTATTATCAAAGAAAGTAATGAAAAACAACCACCAATATTTTCTTGTGTGTTTTTTTCTCTCCCTTTCTTTTCCCAGAATCAGGCACTGCCTCCAGCAATTTGAGCACATCATCAAGTTGCAGTGATAGCTGCAATGTCAGTAGCACCAGCTTCTCTGACATTAAGGGCTAATATGACATGTTCATCCCACCTCCCTGGAAGGTAAATCTGGAGAGTGTAATTTACTGCAGAGTTCTGGACATTGGACTTCATTGAGAACCACCAGAACTGTGTTGCCAACTCTGAGTATTTTTAGTGGTGAATTTTACAGGTTCTCCCAGAGGATCCCAATGAAAAGTGCATGGAATGTGAAGTTGTAAATAAAAGTTAAATGATTTGAAATAGGATTTTGTAGAGGTTTCTGCTCTGAAGTTCTATTAGCATCAAGAGCATTTTCTCCTTGACACACGATCAGGTTTCTGCAGAACTGTATCTTTATGTAACAGCCAGAATCTGAATGTGAGCAAACAAAATGTGCTCAATGCTAAATGCTCATTGTAAACAAATAACATAGCAATCACTGTACAGGATAGGTATGAGGAAAATAAATCCAAGTTTACAATTTCTTCTCCCCCAGAAACCCTTTCTCCAAGGACATACCTCGGTCAATGCAGTGAATGGGACTCCCATGGCAACCAGGAAGGAGGTTTGGTCCACCCTTTCCTCTTGGATTTTCAGGATATTCTTCTGCTCCCTAGAGGCTGGGATGCAGACATGACCAATTCACTGGCCACAAGAACATCAAGAGACACTATTACTTTTTCCCTTCCAACATTTTAGTGACATGTGCAATAGAATTAGCCCTTTTTTTGTTTGGCCTCACAACCAAATTCTTTACCAAGATCACTGTTTACATAGCCTTGGCAATTTAGTAGTATGCTTTTCCTTATGTAGGTGCACAATGAAACACAAATGTTCTTATTCACTAAATTATTTTTTAATAAATAGTAATTGCATGGTTACTTTCTGGTCTCACAACATGCAGTTACAGGCAGAGGAAACTATAGTAACTGCACTATGGGTCAAGAGCCTTCCTTCAAACAAACCTATGAGGGCTGGAAATCCAAAATATTTTTAGTCCACGGTGTTTGTTCCAAATATATTGAAAGATAAAAACTCCCCAATTATATAATTTTTCTATAAAACTGTAGCACAGGAGGGAAAAAAATAAGAGTCAGATTTATGTTACAGATGAGTATTTTAAAATTTTTTAAAGGAAGAGTGATGCTAAATTTGCCATTTTTCAGGGTATGATGCAAGCTAATATAAATTTTCACTTTGTCTGATATTCTTTGCACACCATCCTTACAAACAGTACAAAACTAAGTGCAGATATGGAATACTGTATTCATTCCTGTCCATCTCTCAAATAGTTTTGCATATATGAAAACAGGTTTTTAACTGATTCATGCACCAAATTATTTAAAAATAATGGGGACATGAAGAGCATAACTTTTCAGAAGCACTAAGCACAGCAGATTATGTCAGTGGGAACTGCATTTAACCATCAGACTCACTGATGGCTGAGCCCTGAATTCTCTCTTTATGCCAGAATTTTATGTTTTAGAGACTTCAGATTAAATGACAAACACTCCTAGGAATGATGCAGAAGCAACCCTACCCCAGAGGCAATCAAAATGCAGCTGGCCACGGTCAGCACAAACTGAAGCATGTATATACACACACAAATGTATGCACAGATGTATGTGCATGTATATGCTTGTGTGTATATATCTGCCTGTGTAGATATGTATATGTGTGTAGATATGATGTATCAATGTAAAAGATGTATTTATAGTCTTCATGCTGCTGAATGTGTCACTTTACAATTCATAGATACTTAGTTTTCTTGCAGTACTGCAATATAAATGCTGATCAGGGTTTTACTTCAGGCATCTTTTTCAATATGAAAATCCTCTGATCTTTTTTTTATTATTCCATATAATACTGTGCTGACCAGGAATATTTAGTCTGATATTTAACAATGGAATAGCAACATGAGATTCAGCTTATCTTCATCTATGTAAGTTATTTTGTAAATTATCTGTAACATAATTTACTTATATATTGCTGTCATTGCTTGGATGAGACTATTGTTTCATTTCTCACTGCAGCCTCATTTGTGTTATTTCAATGGTTTTTCCACATCATTGCACTTTAATACAACCCATTTCACCATTTCCTTTTTTACTGCTGTTGTGAATTAGGAGTTCAAAGTCAGAGGTCTCTACTGTAATTAATTTGAATAAATTTCAGCGCTTCTTGCTGAATGCCTTTATATAGACATGCTTTGGGTTTATTTTGTCTTACAGTCTTGAAAGTTTTTTATGGGTATCATATTAAAACAGAGAGAGGTTCTAGGATTTGGAACAGAAAACCAGGTCTGTGTATTGAAATCCTCAGCCTGCTTATTCTGGCACAATCTCAGGAAAACACCATTTCACCTTTGTGGTCATGTCTCACTTATAATCATGTGCCTGGCACTAGGGAATTAAAGCCTGTCTGCAGGCTGAGGATAAAAAATCAAAGTCAGTGCCAGGTAATTGGATTGATTTCCTTTTCCCCACACACCCTTTTCTGAAAGAAAGCACATCACTGTTGGGTTTTCCCAAGGAAAGCCATGTATCCATGGATCCTCTGGTACTAGCAGAGCAAATTGGAGGTCTGCATCTGGCCATGGCTGGGTGAGAAACAAGACACCACGTTCACCCTGCTGCATCTGAAGAGGAACGTGCTTGTACATGCAGTGATGATGACTTTAGGCACCACCATGCCATGCCAGGTGGATTTCATACTGACTGGAGGGATTTGGGCTGAGCTGTTGGCCATGTGCATTAGAGGATTCAGTCATGGTGTTTTACTGAGACTGGATTGCCTTTTGTTTAGTCTTGATCTTGTCATCATAACAGCTCCCTCTGTAATAGGTAGTCCTACTTTTCTGAGCAAGAGGAGGTCCAGCCTTTTTGAGGAAAGAATGAAACAATTCCAGCCCAAATGTACCTTAGCGAAGAGTAAAAGGAAAGGGTATTCCATATAAAAGCCTAATAATGATTGGTTTCTTAGATCACTGTCCCAAAGTTGGGGCACAGACTGTTTCACAGATCCAGCTAGCAAACTGCTTTTGTAATACAAAACATTTTCTCCATCCTGCACAGATGTTGCCATTGAGCAAAACCGAGGAAGTTGTACCATAACTCATTTACATCACCTAACTCAAAATGACAGGAACTCCCATTCCCCTTCTCAGTGATATGTTAGATGTTACTATGAACTCCTCTATTTCCACACAAGTCCCCAGAATTAGCAGCCTCCCTAGATGTGTGTGGCAAGAACCAGATCTGCCTTGTATGATGAAGCAACCCAAATTCAGGGGTATTCAGGTAAAGGTAATCAAATCCCTTAATTAAGGATGAAGGAATAGGAGAGAAATTCTGAAGACTTTGTGTAAACTTGTGTTTAGAGATTGTATTACCAAAATAAGACATTTAACTACTGAAGTGCCTTCTCTGGGCATTAATTTGAAAGGAGGTGAATTTTTATTTATTCCCCATCCACTGGCAGGACAGCAAGGTCCCCAGCTACATTTAAAGGACTGTGGATTTGCTAGTGGTTCTGTTGTGGCTGTGATGGCCTCAGGCAAGAAAAGGCTTTTAGCAAAATTAATATTCTCATTACCAACTGAGATATGTGGCATTAAACAGAGCTGCTCCCAAACTGATTCTAGTAGTACCCATGAGCAGCAGAGGTACATGTTTGCATTAATATATATTAATTTTTAATTGAACAGCAGTTCATTTTTGTTGGAATTGCTCAGAGAACATAAGTCAAAGCTGAAGGCAGCACTGGCAAGGAGATTTTTAGAGCAGAAATACAGGGGAAATCTCATTAACTGGAGCATGACTGCACAAGAAGGAAAACAAAGTAACACACAGGGATCTTCTGGGGAAGAAAAACAAACTGTTTGCTCCTCTGGCTGGTGACATGGTTCAACCCCAAACAGGACATGACCGTGCAGCTGCTCACTCCCTCCCACCCAGTGCACTGAGGAGGAGAATCAGGAATAGAAAAGTAAAACCCGTGGGTTGTGATAAGAACACTTTAATAATTGGAACAAAGTAAAATATAATAATACTAATGATAATAAACTGATGATACTACTACTAGTAGGAAAGAAAAAGAAAAGAAAACAAAAACAAACCATTACAAAAAAGGACAAGCAATGACTATGCAATTGCTCAGCACCTGATGACCAGTGCCCAGACCAGACCTGAGCAGCAATCATCCCCTTCCCATTTATATACTGGACATGACTTCTGAGAAAGGAATATCCTTTGGCCAGTTTGGGTCATTGCTCCTGGCCATACTCCCTCATGGCTTCTGCTGCAGCTCCTCACTGGCACAGCATGAAACTCAAAGTCCCTCTCTTAGGGTAAGCCCTACTGAGCAACAGCCAAAACATCAATGTGTTATCATTATTATCACACTGATTCCAAAATCCCAGCATGGCACTGAAGAAGAAAATTATCTCTGTCCCAGCTGAAACCAGAACCATATCCAACCTTTATTCCATACCACTTGTGTCATGCCAGGTCCCACACTTCCAAATACCCCATCACCTTTTCCATCTTTTGCTGGATATTCACACAGATACCATTCTCTAAGTCTATAGGCCACACTTATGAAAGTCCACTGAATTCATTCAATCCATGACCCCAGTCCTCACCTTTCATAATAATGTTTCAGGGCAGGAAAGATGGCACGTGCTGTTGGATTGCTGCATGTTGAAACCAGTTCTGATTCCATCATCACTGTGCCACCATCAGATGCATGATTCACCACCACCATTGCATGATGTGAAGAGGGGACCCTTCCTTTGAACATCCAATGCAGCACGAGTAAGGGTTCCAGCAGGAGCTGTGCTTCTGTACCAATCACTTCCAAAGCTGCTTCAGCACCTTCATAAACTGCCAATAGCTCTTCATCAGTTACAGCACAGTGGGCTTTCCATCCTCTGGAGTCAGTGTGACTCCATAAGGATCAGTCTTGAGTCCCCCCTGGTACTTTCTGCCAGAGGCTCCAGGTAGGACTGTCTCCCCTGTCTGTGGTGTGCAGCACATTGTTTACATCTTGCCCTATTCAGACTGGCTCAAGGGCTACAGCATGAATATCTCTTGCTTGACTTGTCCAGAGGCTTGTTGCTCAGGGCCCCAGTTGAAATCATTATACCTGGACACTTGAGAGAGATGACAATCAGACTGCACTTTGGAATGTGCATTCTTCAGAAATCTGTAGCACATAAGAAAGCTTCTATTTCTTTCTTGTTAGTTGGTGGAGACATTGCTGTTGTTTTATGATCACATCCATTGGGATGTGGCAACACCCTTCTCACTGCTGTACTCCCTAAAGCTGCATCTCCTGTGCAGGTCCCTTGACCTTTACTTTGTTTTATGGCAAAACTGTTGTTCAGAACAAGTTAGACTATTTTCTTCCCTTTCTCAAAGACTTCTGCTGTATTGCCCCGCACAATGATATCATCAGTGCACTGCAGGTGTTCCAGAGCTTCTCCCTGTTCTGCTGCTTCTGGATCCATCCATGGCAGGTGGTGGGGCTGTGCTGCCACCCCGGGGCTGTCAGTTCCAGGTGTGCTGACACCCCTCCAAGTGAAACCAACTGGAGTGTGAGTAGCCCCAGTGCTCCTTAGCAGAATCTGAGTAGCTTCAGAGCCTGTTGCTGGAATCTGAATCCGTTTCCTCCCTCGAGCAGCAGCGCCCGTCATGGGGATTGGGGCTGGTGCAAGTATTAACAGTTCCCAGCAGATGGCTCCCGAAATAGGACGGGACAGCGACGCCGAGAACACACCGGGCTGGTTTCGCACCCAGCGGTTCTTATCAGATCAAAAGCCGATACGAGGAAGTGCAAGAGAACCCAGGCCCTGAAGGCGACAGACACCAAAACAGCAACAAATGCTGCAAGTAAGGTATTGCTTAACACAGCCCTGAGAACAAGCACAACCACTCTGGTGGCAAATAAATCACTGTGACCTGTGACTATTAAACCAATACAATGAAGGCCTTCAACAAACTTGTTTTAGTACTCTCTGGTCAGATCAGTCATCATCTCAACCTTCCAGGCCCTATGCTGAGCACCAAGGAGACTTCATGGTTTAATCCCAGACAACAAGTACCAGGCAGCTGCTTAATGCCAACCTCCCCATGAGATGAGGAGAATCGGGAAAAATGGGTTGAAATAAGAACAGTGTAATAATTGAAGCAAAATAAGTATTAATAATACTAATGCAATAATATTAGTAGTATAAAAAGCAGAGACACAGAAAGAGAAGGAAAAAAAAAAACCAAGAGAAACAAGTGATGTACAATACAACTGCTCACCACTCACTGGCCAATGCCCATCCCAGTTCCAAGCAGTGATCACCCCCTCCCAGCTGACTCCCCCCAGTTTATACATCACATGTAAGTACATAAGCATTTATATAAGCTTGGCATTCTACTGTATGGACTATCCCTTTGGTCAGTTTGGGTCACCTGTCCTGGCCATGGTCTCTCAGTGCTTTTTCTGCAGCTCAGCACTGGCAGAGGATGAGACACCGAAAAGATCCTGACAGGAGAAGCACTGCTCAGCAACAGCTGAAATATCAGTCTGTTATCCTTATCCTCACACTGAATCCCAACCACAGCACTGTACAAGATACTGAGAAGAAAATCACCTCTATGCTAGGTGAAAACAGGACATTTGGGGCCTAAGACTGCAAAGAAGGGAGAACTCCCCTTAAAGAGCACAGGTCTTTAAGCAATGAACAGACCCAGCTGAAGTTAGTAGGAAACACTGTGTGATGAGATCTGTCAGTACAAAGTTCTTAAACAAAGAGTTGGAAGGTAGTCCTGAAGTGCTGAATCCTCAGTGACCCTTCTCAGGTTCATCCTGATGGAGTCTAATTGCATTCATTTTCTTGGAAGAGGGATGGTCCCCATATGAACTGACCCTTGTTCCCAGCACTTGGGCTTCTTCCAGGGCTCCAAAAATAACTGTTTGGCTGTATTCCCAAGAAATAAAAGCAAAAGCTTTCAGGTTTAAGGGATGTCAGCAGAGGAAGGAAGGCAAAGATAAAATCCTGCCTTAATCTCATAAGGATGTACAGAATCTGCACATTGTGAAGAAGATGGAGGTTGCAGAGGTGCTGTGATGCCACTGCAGAGTGGCAGCCACCTCCCATCCCTGGCAGGGAGATGCCCAGCCTGTGTAAGGAAATAAAGGCAGTGGGGGGCATAGGTGCAGACTCAGCCTGGCCTCAGGCAGAGAAGGCAGAACCTCATTCTATGATCTGCATGACTCACACAGATAGGTGGGGCTAGATCATTCCCAAAAAGATGAGATGAAAAGAAATTTTCAAGCTTAATTTTGGTCTTGCTAATCTGAAAATGGATTTGCTATTTTCAACTCCCTGCCACAGGCAAGTGAACAAGGAGTCAGGGCTGTGTTGGCAGACTGAGAGGTATGGAGAAGGGTCCAAAAATGCAGCAAAGGGCTGCTGTAGTTTCTTTTGCATTCCAGTAACTGGCTTCCTTCCTCTGCCTGGGTCAGGACATGCCCAGGAACTGGGCTGCTGGGAATTAGCCAGGCTGTGATCCAGAGAAGTGCCTGGATACTGCCTCTTGGGAAAGTGATTTCAAAGCAAAATATCCAGCTGTGTGTACTGCCCCTAAACAACAGGACTGCATGGAAACAACAGCCAGGAGCCTGATTTTCCTAAGGAATCACAACTTCTGCAAGGAGCTATGCTGAGTATTGGCACAAAGTAAAAATCCAGCCGCTGATTTCCTTTTCTGTAGCATTCAGATGCAGTGCTGACCCTCCTTCCTTTCCAGGCAGGAAGGGGAGAACAGCCTGGAAAACAGTCCAGCCTTCAGCTAATGCTCCACTTCTCATAGACAAACATGCTCTTTACCTTGCTGCTATCTTAAGTAAATATTTCCCCAAGAATGTTGTCAGCTTTCCAGTCTGATGCCATGAATTGATTTCCATTAAATCAGGGACTGTTTATGCTCCACATAAAGCACTGTCTGCAGAGTGGCCCCTCAGACCCTGGTAGCTCCTAGAGAAGTACAACATGGATCAGCTCAGTGCCACTTCCAGCTGCTACAACCTGTGCAGGCCACATGGCTCTGGCAGCACAGATGGGGAGAACCAGTGTAGGGTCTCTTGCTGGTTTCTTTTGCATTCCCAGCAATTTCAGGAAAAAGTGCAGAGTTTCAACTGGTGATAGAAAAATGGGAATAGATGCCAGTGGCACAATCATACTCCAAAGCACTGCAAGGCAATATCCTGACTGCTGATGCAAGGTAATATCACATCACCACTCTCTGCATGTGGTGCTATGTGGCCAAGTTAATGCCTGTCCTATGGATTCAGGGTCCCAGCATTCACGTTTCTCATGGAAAAGGTGGGTTAAAAGGAAAATGCAGGCCTGGGGTAGCAGCCTGTGTAACCACCATAGTTTTTGCATGGGTCAGGAGAGCACATTTCAAAACCAAGCTCCCTCGTTTCTGTGAAAAGGGCACATTGCAGGATTTGTGTGTGCCCTTCTGCTCAGCTCACCAGGCTGTCATGGATCTTTTGCTGTTTCCATGACTTGCTGGCCCCTCCTCTGGCTCCAAGCATTTGAAGCTGAGCCCTTTGGCCAAACAGTCCTTGCTGAAATGTCAATACACTGCCAGAACACTGGCTCACAGGGTTCATCATGATTTCCAGGCAGTATGTGGCTTTGTTTCTCTGCTTTCTGCTACTGATCCCTCTTTCTCTGGATGCAGGTATGTTGCAGGATATAGCTGTAATGATGTTTACTGGCAATGGACCTCTTTCCTCTTTCCTGTTACTGAGGTGATTTCCACTGCAAGTTTTGAGCACTGCTGTGTGTTTGTCGTGTCTCCTGCTGTGCCTGTGCATTATTCTAAAGCTCTAATTTACTCTCAGCAATGGCTCCATGCACTTGTTCTGCCAACTAAGGAAAACCACCTCTAGACTGCTAAATTAATTTATCTTGGTGCACAGACAGCAGGCAAACCACCAGCTGTCTACATGAAGAAAGGAACTGGGATTTATGGTTATTTCATGCAGAACTGGGACATTTTTCAAAGCAAAGCATCAAGAACCTGTCACTCAGCTGATGAGCAATTAAAGCGGGTAGGATCCACTCTGTTTCAGTGGAAGGCAGAGAAGAGGTAGCTCTTCAGTAGTATGTCCAAAAAACAGCTCCCATATTAATAAAGCAGACCCAGTGCTCTCAGATCCCCCTTTAGCCATTAACTAGGTCTTGTTTGTTGCAGTGAGAAAGGTGGGGAAATAGGTAGCAGAGTCAGAAATTATCCAATACAAAAAAGTAGATAATGCTAAATGGATGTCCCAAGCCATGTGCTCAGGCATGCTCCTCTGTCAGAGTCTGTGCTCATGCACTGATACATGTGCCACATATCTGCAGCATAAGGTTAACTAAAAGCCTTTAAAGAAAGCCATATCAAATGCATACATCCTGACTGAAATCAAGGCAGAAAGACCCAGCTGACATTCCTATAATGACCAAATGCACCCAGGGATAAATTCAGTGCACAATACTTCGTTCTTCTAAGTAACTTTGAATTACTGGGGGAAATTACCATTATTCTGCATGTAATTCAGCAAATATCCTGAATTAGAAACAAATGTTTATGGACACACCTCACATCACTTCAGACTGGAATAAACCCTCTCAGCATTTATGACTGAGTGTATATTGGTGTGACACACATGAGTCTGTCTTTCAGCATCCCTCAGGGCCCTTTCATCAGGTAGAAGATAACTCCCACTCTTTTTGAGAGAATGTCCTGGGGAAAGGCAGGCGATATGCATCAGCCTCAGTCCCCAAATCTACCCACAAGCAGAGGTGAAACAGTTAAACCGCTGAAATGTAAACTGCCATGAAGCTCCAGAATCTCCCCTAATTTTTTTATCCCCTATGATAAAAAAATAATTTAAAATGTCAAGACTTTTTCTGTGTAGTATGTGGAGCAAAATTACACACCAGCACTTGGACTTCTTGTTCCTTATCCTGAATTATACTGGGGGAGCACAGTTGTGTGATGTGCTAATACCCTGAGGCTGAGGAGCAGGTCAGCACGGTGACCATGACATTGGTGTTTCCAGTTGCAGTTCTAGGAGATGAGCTCTGCTGATGCCTGCTACCAAACCTATGTACCCAATATCTTTCCAAAGCATGGTAGAGACACACAAGAAGTCCCCTTCCTGGCTGTAGTCTGTGGTGATGGCAGGAGCTAGGAGCCATTCACAGGCTCCACTAGGAGATGCAGTCAGCATTGTCCAGCCTTCCTATGTACCTTAACATAACCTTTTCCATAGAAGAAAAATAAAGATAATATATTAAAGCAGTGGTTCATAAATTGTGGTCTACTAGCATTGGGGTAAATCCCTTTTTCAGGTCCATCAAGTGGAAGGGTATGAAATAACATGTGAGTGTGGGTGAAGGCATGACTGTGGTCCACCTGTCACTGTGACTGACTGTATCAAGTACAGAATTGCAGCTTTTACCATGTACACCAGTGTTAGATAAAGTGACACGAGCTTTCCAGTGCCATGCACACCAGGGCTTGATAAAGTGACACAGGCTCTCCAGATGCTACAGCTGTGTGAAACTGCTGCATGTGCTAAGATGCATATGACATGCAACAGTACCTCAGGAGTCACTGACATGCATACAACACACAGACACACAGACAGACACACAGACAGGCACACCCCCACACACCCCACTGCTGTAACAGGCCATCTTCTCCTAAGCTCCAGGATCTCTAAAACTCCTGTGTTGTCGCTTTACCTTGAGGCAGGCCAGAGGAAAGAGACTCTTTCACATCTGCCCATTTCTTTTCTAAAGTGTCTCAGAAGAAGCTTGGGAAGCAGAAAAGCTTTCAGGGGAAGTTGTCCCCCCATCCTCTCTGTCTGACAAGCACAGCTCTATGACAAACAGAACGTGCTGCTGTTTTTCAGTCTTTCTAAAGCAGGAAGAGGCAAGCAATGTTTTGCAAAGACAAAGACGAGCCAACAGCTTCTTTGAAGAGATAAAACGGGGGTCACTAGAGCGAGAATGCATAGAAGAAAGGTGCTCCTATGAGGAAGCAAGAGAGATTTACGGTGATGTTGAAAGGACAGTAAGTAACAGAAAGCTGGGTGAGCACTCATTGTCATAAGAACTCTCCCTACTCTAAGGTTGTGCTTTGACACTTTAAACCACCAGAGTTTAAAAAGCACTTTGTGTCCTGCTGTTTGCATTTTTCTTTTCTATTTACAGGGATAAATTCACTACAGCAGCAGTGAATTGCAGGAGGGCACACTGCATGGGCAATCCCAAGCAGTAACCATTTAGAGGATGGTGGGAAAGCAGATGCTCTCTAAGACATCTCCCCAAACCCCCAGTTATGCCTGCCCTGACAGTACTTGAAATTATTGTATTGTGCAACATTTTTTTCAGTCAATCCCACCTCCGCTATACAGAGCTTATTTATGTATGACCTATTTATGTGCATTAAACAAAGCCCTTCTCTATTAGTATGTGAAAATAATGTACAATCTAAAAAATAGAATATTTTATGGATATTAACTGTCACAAACTATAAAGTCAGAAGTGGCATCACTCTGACTGTCTGTAACCCATGCTGTGCAACAAGGGCTGTAAGACTTGACTTGATTCTTCTTTAATTAAATCTCACATGTTTTTCTTCCAGGAAGAGTTCTGGCACATCTACTCCGGTATGATCATTCAGGATGTTCTTACAGCTGTGGACCACTCCCACTGCTGCAGCTCTTTGAGTGAGCTGGACTGACACTGAGTGTTTTACAGACCCTAACCAGTGTGACTCCAACCCCTGTCAGAATGGTGGGATCTGTGATGACCAGTTCCAGGATTATGTTTGCCGCTGTCCCGTCGAATACGAGGGCAAAAGCTGTGAAAAAGGTCAGCTGTGGCATAACTTACCAAAATAAAAATGCTGTTATTAATTCAAATGCAAGGCATTGAGATAACCAATAAGTTTACAGTCACTGTAATTCAGAATTTGGACTTGAAGATCCCTTCCAACTCGAGATATTCTATGGTTCTGTGATTCTGCATCATTCTAGCTGTGACAGCTTCTGTTCATTGTGCTTTTGGTGCTGAGGGATGGATCTAACCAGATAGCAGTCAGGCACTGCAAGGCAGCAAGATACTTATTGCCCTATAATGACTTTGTGGAAAAAAAACAAAAATTGCATTTGCACATCATCTGCGAGAAAAGGAGGAATTTCCTACTCAAGTACTGAACTTACTTTAACTTAGACACTCCATGCAGTTTGTGAGAACTACGCTGCATATGCACAGTACAAAGCCCAAAGGGAAGGATCCAGTGGTTTATGAAGTTAATACACACCTTTCCACTGATTTCAGGGGGCACTGAACATTGAGTGTTACATCCTCAGAACATGCAGAGTCTGGACAAGGGCTAGGCACTCATTGAGTCTAGGCAGGCAGTTTCAACAGTCATCCCAGAGCATCCTCCTGCTAAATGGCAAAATGTCACAGAATTAAAATTTTTCAGTGATATTTTACGATGGTTACCACACAATTACAATATCTCCATTCTTGAGACAGCTCAGGTACTGTATAAATGGTGATTGATTAAATTTTAGGCATATATTTCTTAACCAAAGCCTATTCTCCCCTAACTCTTGGAGATTCAGGCCTACTTAGCTTTTGATGGAAAGCACTTCTGATGATGTTGCTCTGCATAAATCACAAAAATCTTTTTTCCTGCCTTGCTTTCCTGATAGCATTCCAATTGCAAGTTATCAATGTTAAGCACAAAAACCCAAGTCTTGAATCCTAAATGTTCTTTCTCTGACTCTAGCTGTGGCTGACAAACTGAAGTGCATTTTTGACAACGGTGGCTGTGAACAGTACTGTACTGACAAGCAGTCCAAAACACGACTGTGCTTCTGTGATGATGATTACACTTTAGCAAGTGATGGCGTGTCCTGCATCCCTCAAGGTAAGACACTACCAACCTGATGCTAAGCATAAGCCAGCTCTGGAAGAAAAGTTTTCAAAGTGTACATGTCAGGACATGCAATGCATAATGCTCAGATACCAGCTCCTCACCTCTCCTCCATGGGCAGAGTCCCAAATCCTACATTTGGCTTCTGGTGTAAGTTAGCTACCCCAGAAAAGCAGTGGTTGGTCAGCATGACCACCAAGCAGAGATCCTTTTAGATCCTGCACCCACAGTAGGAAAATATTCTGGGGGCAGATTTGTTTTACTGTTGTCTCTCCAATCTGAAATTGTGACTAGATTTTACCACTATATTTATTTCAGTACAGGAGTCAAGACAGGAAGAGGCCTATTAAAACCAAAGAAAAACAGTTAATCTCTTTTTCTTTCTCTTTCTTTCTTTCTTTCTTTCTTTCTTTCTTTCTTTCTTTCTTTCTTTCTTTCTTTCTTTCTTTCTTTCTTTCTTTCTTTCTTTCTTTCTTTCTTTCTTTCTTTCTTTCTTTCTTTCTCTCTCTCTCTCTCTCTCTCTCTCTTTTATTTTCTTTTCATTCCTTTTCTTTTCCTAATTGCTAGGAATAATACACTTATAGTATTCCTCTAGACACTATGGCTAGATATTTTTTTCATCTAGCAAGGTAAATTTCAACTGGGACTAGAGTAGTGAAAGTTAATCTTTTTGCCAATACATAAGCTGGCACCCGACTCTTTTGCAGATGCCTACTTGAATTACTTTATTAGAGGGAAAAGGAGACCCCTGGGGATATGAACATAACAGCATAATGGACACAGCCACAGGGAGCATGCAAAGTAATTCTGGAGTGGTGCTCCCCTGCACACACCTCAATGGAACACTCATGCAGAGAGCTGGTAATGACAACCTAGCTCTCAGCAGCAGCAGCAATTTCATTAGAAAAAAATGTCTGCTAATGTGCTTATCCCTTATTAACAGATTCTGCAATACCACGTCATGGGAAAGCTGCTTTTGTTAAAAGCTAAGAACAAACAATTCAAAATTCCTCACAGGCTTTTCAGTGCATCTTTCCCTGCAAGGAAGATGTATTTGTTGCTGCTTGCGTCTTGGGGACCAAAACAGCTGTAAAATTGACCATGTGTTGCAAGTGGAAAAAACTGTGTAACTGCCAGGCTGACAGTCCCCTCACTGTCCCTCTGTCATCTCCCACAATGGCCCAAATTTGTGTTGCCCTACACACAGCATTAGAGACACAGCATTAGAGGCTGTGCCTGTTTAATCTTTCACCAGCTGCCACCAAAAAGCCAGTCCTGTTTCTCCATACCTTGCATGGACCTGTAAAACCTTGATGCTGCCTTCATGTCAGCTGAAGTACTTACAGCTCCATGGAGATGCAGCGTGCAGCTCAGCAGAGACTGTAGGGCCCTGGCTCCCAAAGAGGCAGAAACAGAGCACTCCTCCTCACAGTGCTACCCCAGAGTGAAGTGACTGCCAGACAGAAGGGATGGTGTGTTCAGTTTCACCACAGACACACGGCACACGGGCACCCCCGAGGTTAGACCTTCTCCTTTACAAGAAAATCCAGCTGGGTGAAGGATGTACTAAAAACACCAAAACTTCCTCTGCACTACAGCTGAACTGCAAGTTCAGTCAGGATTTGATTGTCTTTATTGCCATTCTTCACATGCTGGCTCAGGCAGAACAGAGATGTGCAGTCTGGAAGAATCCAGCAGGCTCTGGACACAAGCAAACAAGGTAGTGTGGGAGAGGCACGCCAGAAAACAGAGTCTGCCCTAGGGACATCTTTGGCTCTGCCCAAACAAAGGAGGGCAAGACCCCATGATTAAGCCTCTGTCTCACCCTGCCGTGGATGCTGTGACTTAAAGTCAGCAGGGACAAAGAAAATTGTAGACTACAGAGTCATTGTGTTGATGTGTGTCTTAAGCAGGTTTATTGTCTGCAAAGACCTATGGTAGGTGACTCCATGTCAGTGATGCTGTAAGAACCTCAACTCTAACTGTAAGAGCATTTCTGGCTGTTTCCAAACAAAAAAAAAACTACTTCCCTGCTGAGCTGCTTTACATTATTTTTGAGAATCCATGCTCCTAGAGTAGAAATCAGTTTTTCAGCTGACATAGCTTCACTGAAGACATTACACATTCGCTGTGAGTTCAGTACAATAAAATCTTTGTTGCCTTTTGTTGTTTTGGGTTTTGGTTTTTTGTTTTCTTTTTCCTCAGTGAAATACCCATGTGGGAAAATACCAGTGTTGGCAAAAAAAAATTCAACTGCACGTGGAAGAATAGTAGGTGGTTTCATCTGTCCTCCAGGTGAATGTCCATGGCAAGTGAGTTTTCAAAAATCTTTCATTGCTTTTATTTTTAAATTTTCCTTATGAAATTACTACACTAAATTCGTTGCTTTAAATCTATGATGTAAAAATTCATAAAAAGTGCCATATCTTGATAACCAAATTCCTTCTTCATCCATAGCCAGCAGATCCACCTTTTTCACTTAGTCACCTTAGCTTTATTCCAGAGTACCTGGTTTCATAGGAGTAGAGTGGTAGCACAGCTGTGTCTATCTCCTGACCCCCTCAGTCCTTAACTTCACTGCCAGCAAGAATTTTAGTGGCAGCTTCCAGGGATACACTTTGGGCCATAATATGCAGGGTCCATACTACAAGATGAAGAAAATGTCCATGGGACGACTTCCCTTGCTAAGTTCTCCATGGAGTCAGCGTGGTATTGTGGAACAGTTGCATGAAGGGACAGAAAGAAGCAATATGAAACCCATCTCTACTGAGATCTCTGTCAAGAACATTTGAGGAAGGACATAAATTTGCTTTTTGTTGGCAGGCCCTTATAATACTGGATCAGAAAGAAAAGTGTGGTGGCACGCTGCTTTCCCCAGGGTGGGTGGTCACTGCAGCTCACTGCTTGGAGCGCGTTCACCCTAAACAGCTTCGGGTCAGACTGGGTATGTATCTTCCCCTCCTCATCTTATCAAGGTGGTGGCAGCGTCCCAACCTGATAAAATCAGAGTAGAAGGCTTTGGCTGTACAAGCTAATTGTCCTTGGAGGTGTCAGACTAGAAACACCCCACATCCTCAAGCTTCCAAGGACTCAAGGAGCTACCTGACATGACCTACAATTAATAACTTTTCCAGGTGAACACAAAATAAACGTTGATGAGAAAACTGAGCAAGAAAGTGGAGTGGCCAGGATGATCATTCATGAAGAGTACAGGAATGGACTGGTCAATAATGATATAGCCCTCCTGAAACTGGAAACACCCGTGAATCTCACTGACCATGTGGTGCCAATATGCTTGCCTGAGAAAAGGTTTGCTGTGTATGAACTGTCCACCATCAAGTTCTCCACAGTAAGCGGATGGGGACGCCTAATAGATGGAGGTGCCGCCTCCTCTGTCCTGATGAGAGTTGATGTGCCACGTGTAAAGACACAAGAATGTGAAAAGGAGACTGATTTAAATATCACAGAGAATATGTTCTGTGCAGGAGACCTGTCTGGGGTGAAGGACTCCTGCAAGGGAGACAGTGGTGGTCCTCATGCTACACGGTACAAGAACACCTGGTTTCTGACAGGGATTGTCAGCTGGGGAAAGGGCTGTGCTGTTAAAGGCAGCTATGGGGTTTACACTAGGGTATCCAAATACATTGACTGGTTGAGGAAGCACATGGACTGATGATGTTGAGCCACAGCACTTCCAGGTCGTGTTATTGCCCCCCAGTCCCTCTGTACCATCTTCCTATTGAAGGATTCCTTCATTATCTTAGATATTTGATACAGACCATACCCACAACACTATTAAAGATTTTAAGTGAGCCTAAGGCCTACTTGAACACATAAAATAACATCCCTCTCAGTGTTGTTTGTAAACTGGTGTATCTTGTCAAGCAGGCAGAGAATGACCGTAACAAATCAGACACAATGTCCCTCCTGTTCTGCATCCATTTCTGCTAAAGATCAGAGCTACATGCTGAGAGAGAGACTATCAGCAACACATCATGCAGACCATAAGCCTTCCTCCAGCCACACTCTCAACCTCTGGTAATCAGTGAAGTACAGACTTCCTGAGCCAGAAGTTGCATTGGACTGAACAGTCATGAATGAATGTGTTGTCCATAATTGTGTGCAATCTCCTTTGAACACATTTATGCTTCTGGCTTTCATAACTTCCTATGCTATGGATCCTGTAATATAATGATGAAATAGCAGAAACAAATTAGAAAAGGTGCTTCCTTTAGCTTATGTTAGAGCAGCTTTCTCCAACAGTTGCAGTGGCAACGGGGAGATTTGAAGGGGAAGAACTGTAGACCCTCTCCAGGACAAGAAATCTGGGAAAAGATTGATTCCATATTTACAGGTCTGCTATGAAAACTTGATTTAAATCTTCTTGCACCAAGTATTATTGCTGTAAGGCTAGTAAGTGCAGTATTTAACCCTATATTTATGAATGGTAAAGAATACCACTGATTTAATCTTATCTTTGCCTTTATATTATTCATATTGATAGAAAGAGTGCAAATGAAAGGGAATGTTTATCAGTTGTCCAGCATAATCTCAATTGTACTCTCTATCCTGAGATCTAAAACCAGAACAGGATAATTATCTACCCCTCTGCAAAACAGTGACCTAAGACCATTCACTAAAGTCTTAAGGCATAAATGATAGAACCTGAAGCTCTCTGAAAACATATACAGTTCAAAAATGTACTTTCTAACCTTAGCATGAAAACACTGAAAAGGTGAGGAAGACAAAACTGAACTAGGAGATTGGAAAACAGTTTAACTATCTCATGCAGAATTTACACTCTAGATTGTTCAGATGATGCAGAATATCAACTCAATCACAAAAGCTTATCAGCAAGTAGGGCACAATTGATCATACTCCATTATTAGGGGAAAACATTGTCATTGTATGGTACATACCATGCAGTACTGAACATCCTATAGCCTGTTTTACCAATAGAGAAGGAAGTTTTACTGTTTGTTTAGGTAGTGAACTGAACTAGAAAAGGCAGCAAATTTCAGAGACCTGAAAAACAAGAGTACAGTATATATGCATACATGCACTAGAGATTCTCCTTGCTCCTAAAGAGAGTCCAGTCTCAAGGAGAAGTAGTGACCAGCAAATAAAGCCTCATTTTCATTTAGATGAGGTGCTCAGCACTGTAAAACCATCCCTGATGACCCCTCAAGGCAGAATAATTTCTGTTTTCCATGATCCACAAGATAGTTGCTCCTCTATAACACTCCAGTGAAAATGCTGATATTTGCGAACAAATTACCTTGCAGAAAAAAGGCCAAAAGAAATCGGTACTAAAAAATGCCACAAAAAATTACTTTTTCAAAACAAATCTGGGTTTTAGATTATATTTTTAATACAACAGCCTGCTTAGGAAAGCCAAGGAGATGAAGGAGAGCGGAAGGCTGGCTCTGCAAGCACCGAGGACGTGGCCGCCGCAGCGCACTGCGAATCCCCTCAAGATTGAGGCCAGTTTCAGCCGAGGGCTCCGGGGCGTGGAGCCAGCAGGTTCCAGTGTGGATGTGGATGGGACACACGGCCGGGAGCAGCCCGGGATGTGGATGGGACACACAGCCGGGAGCAGCCCGGGATGTGCATGGCACACACGGCCGGGAGCAGCCCGGGATGTGCATGGCACACACGGCCGGGAGCAGCCCGGGATGTGCACGGGGCACACGGCCGGGAGCAGCCCGGGACGGCGCCTGCTGCGGGCTGCGGGCCCGGCTGTGCCCAGCGCTGGAGGGCACGACAGCTTACCGAGGCGCGATTCACTGCCCCTCCTCCAAAATAAAAGGTGCAATTAAAACCAAACCAAAGCGCCAAGCTGCCTTGGGCTTTGAAAAAAATAAACCAAAAGAAGAGCAGCCACATCCCCTCGACTAAGAAATCCCGCCGGGGCTGTCACCCTGTCCCGCCGCTTCCGCTATTTCTGAGCAGGGTGAAGCTCCGCGGTTTCAGTCTCACCCCGCCCGAGGGGGTGAAGACTTCGGCTTCCGTCCGTCCCGTCTGTCCCGTCCTTGCTGTCCCTCCGTCCGTGCCGTGCCGCCATGTCCGGGTGCCTGCTGCCGCTGCTGCTGGTGCTGTGCGCCGCGCTGCCCGCCGGGCTCCGCGCTCAGGGAGGCGGTAAGGCGGCTCCTTTCCCGTAGTTTCGGGAGGGGGGGATCTCCCTTCGCACCGCTCCTGGGAGCAGGCGGGGCCTGCCGGGGGAACGCCGCAGGGGTGGCGGTCGGTGCTGCGGGTCGGGGGCGCACCGGGACAGCGCCGGGGAAGGGGAGCGGGCACCCCACGGCAGGTTCGGTTCCCACACGGCTGAGGGCTTACCACACCGCCGTACGGCGGCGAGCTGAGCTGCGGGGGCAGGCAGCTGCCGCGGGCATCGCGGGGACGGTGTAGGAAGGTGGGATTGCCCGCCGCTCCAGCGGGAGCACGGCTGCCGTCACAGCCTGAGGCGCTCCCTCTCCTGGGTGAGGGGAACGTGTGAGGGGAGTCGTGGTTGGGTGCGCTGGGCCGTGGAGGAGCTGGGGCACAGCGAGGAGCGGGTCCCGCTGCCCTCCTGTGCCGCCAGAGTCAGCGCCTAAATCCAAGGCAGCATCAGCAAATAACTTTTCAAAAGCTGTTAACTCTTTCTTCAGTGAGTCAGACTGCTTGGGGTTTAAAACAAGGTCTTTGGCATGTTTCTGGAATATCCTGCTTCGGTTGGCTAATGCCTGTTGCTCCTTGATGTCTGTAAAGAAGGGAGTATGATGGAGGGCTTGGGGAAGAGAACGAGCAGCCTCAGAAGGAGGCTAGGTCAAGTTTGCAAAAACATCCGCTAATCCGGGTGGTGTGAAAGCAAAGGAATACAGGGGTGATAACCCCACCGGCTGTGTCCTGTCCATTTCCTGACGCTGAAGAAAGGGATTTGAGGACAAATAAGATAGTGGGTGAATGAACTCACAGTCACTGAGCTGCAAGTTAAAAGTACTTTCTGTAAGCCTTCCTTGAGAGGAGCCTTTTCAAAATAAGTGGGGCTTCAAATTATGTCAGCATTGCTTAATATAAATAACACAACCAGAACTTGCCTCCCTGAGGAGGAGTTCACCAATTTCAGCGAAAGCAGAATAAGTCTCCTCTGTGCTCACTTGGAGGATATTAGGGTATATAATTACTTTCAGCAAGTTTATTTGTCATGGAATTAAGCTGCATGATGAATGCTCCAAAAGGAATGTGCAAGCCTCCCAGTGAGCATAAGTCATTGTCCTTGAAGTCACATCTGTAGCACACTCTTCCATACTCCAGCCTAAAAAATACTGGAAATATAGGAAATGTTACAAAGTATTTCCTCAGTGTAAATTCCAATGCTAGAACTTGATTAAATGTCAACTTCCAAACTCTTCACACTTTCCTAGAACATATACTCTTTACAGGGTAATTAGCAATTTACTTAATCCCGGGAGGTCATTCTCCCCCTGCACTGGGAACTGGTGAGGCTGCACCTTGAGTGCTGTGTCCAGCTCTGGCCCCTCAGTTTGGGAAGGACATGGAGACATTTGAGCACATCCAGAGGAGGCAACGAGGCTGGTGACAGGCTGGGAACACAAACCCTGTGAGGAACCACTGAGGGAGATGGGGGTGTTCAGCCTGGGGAAAAGGGATGAAGTTATCACTCTCTACAACTGAAAGGTGGCTGTAGTCAGGTGGGGGTTGGTCTCTTTCTCCAGGCAGCAGATGACACAATGAGAGGACACAGCCTTAAGCTGCGTCAAGGGAAATACAGGTTGGATATTAGGAAAAAACTTTTTATGGAAAGAGTGATAAAGTACTGGAATGGTCTGCCCAGGAAGGTGGTGGAGTCACCATCCCTGGATGTGTTTAAAAGAAGACTGGATGTGGCACTCAGTGCCATGGTTTAGTTGAGGCGTTAGGGCATGGGTTGGACTCAATGATCTTGAAGGTGTCTTCCAGCCTAGTGATTCTGTGATTCTGTAATCTTCCCATTCTATTCATGACTGAGTCTTGAGCAGGAGCAGCAGAAATATAAGCCCTCATTGGCAACCTTTTCAAGATTAAAAAGAGTAGGAGAGAATTTTGGGGTCCACATTTCGTTCTGAGGCTACTGATTCTCAGAGAGACTGCCCTGAGAGATCTTGGGATGTATCAGCCTGTGTGAGGACTAACCTCACAGGTAATGTTGTGTACAGGTAGTGTGGTCTGTTTTGGCTTTGTTTCTACTTCACTCATTTGTTGTGACTCTTTTCCACCACCAACTGTTACCCACCTGTATAATTTTTCTCTGCTGTCTAGTATTCATCAAGAAAGAAAATGCCGACAAGTTCTTGGAAAGAACAAAACGTGCTAATTCTTTCTTAGAGGAATTGAAGCAAGGGAATATTGAAAGAGAATGCATTGAGGAGCGCTGCTCAAAAGAAGAAGCAAGAGAAGCTTTTGAAGATCAGGAGAAAACTGTAAGGATGAACTAATATGAAACTAGGTCTATATATTTCATGTTTAAAAATTACTATTCATGTCCTTTGAGCTGGGCATCAAAACTCACAGGTTGTTCCCAATCACTTAACACAAATAGTGATTGACTGTGGGTGGAATTGCTAAGGCAATAATCGTCCCATAACAGTCTTAATGTAGCTCTTGCATGGCCATCCCAGGTTACATCCTCCATTCTTTTACCTGTTCTGATCTGTTCAATTGCCATTGAAAGTTAATTGACATTCAATGGCTTTGCTGCTATCAGTGTTGAAAATACTTTCACCCTATCTGGGTTACATCCCTGAGTGCCATCACTGTGGTCAGGGCAGTCCCTAAGTGCCATGACTGTGGGAAGGCTGACAAGGCAAATGCTGACATGGAACCTCATGAGCTTATTTCAAGCAGTTTTGCTTGTAATTTTGTAGCTCTCTTTATCTGAATTGAGAGAATGTATAGTGTTAACAGTTCATAAATGCCTTAATGTTTACTGGAATGAAGTTTGTGTGACTCTTGTGTCACCTGCCCTACCCCAATGGCTTGCTTAATTTTAGACAGAAATGTGATTTGTTCCCAAGCTGAAGGAAAAGTTAAAGAGATGGGGCAGCTGTGTGGACTGTAAGTAGAAAAGGTGGTATTCCAAACATAGGCTGTAGCTATATGGCTGTTTAGGACTACCCTGAAACTGGAGCTAAGGCCAGGTTCACTTCCCTTTAGCATTATTTGATGGCCAGAATGTTGTTGGAGTGACCCTGAGGTGTCCTGGGTGGGGAGTTCTGGGTGCATCACCAGTGCACCTCAGATCATAAATGTTGACTTACCTATAGCAGAACTGGCACAGCCTGTTCTGCCTGGTGACCAGATGTCACTGGAAAGGACTGTCCTGCACAGGCAGCATCCTAGAGTCCTCAGTGCCAATGAAAAGGAGAACACAAATCAGACAAAGTATTTTTAAATGTCACGATTTGTGAGGTCGTAATTGACAGGAGTTTGGGGTGGGGATCAAGACTGAGAATTTGGCATTACAGGAATATAAGTAAATTCAGTGAAAACTGGTGGAAAGATAATTATGCAAGAAATCCAGTGGCTTATGCTGAATGGATCACACTGAAAAAACTCTAAAGAGGTTCAGATATTTCTGAAAAATGCATGAGACTTGTTTCTGTGGAGCTGGGCCATATGGATCATATGGTTTTAAGTTATTAAATGGTAATAGTGGGCTGCTAGGCACTGTATGTATTTATTATGTAAATATTTCCTTTAACAATTGTTAGCTGCAAGTATCCTGTGTATGAAAAGTCTAATATTTTTCTGAGGAATTTGGTAATTCTTATCTATTTCTTTTTCTTCTCCATTTCCCACACCTACCTGTAGGAGGAATTCTGGAACGTCTATGTAGGTAAGAAACACTCTGTGTTTATTTAGAAGATTAAGCTTCCTTATTGCAAGATTTGAAAGGATGCACCCCTTAAGTAACCCCTTCCTGCTCCCTTGCTTCCTATCTTCACTCTGGGACACCCTCACATTGTGCTTCCTCTGAAAAAGGAATCTAATTTACTGCCCACTGTTGCTTGAACCCAATTGCTTCATTTGAAGGCAAGGTTCAGCTGTCTGCAGTGGCTGGACTGGCCTTTGTCCTCTCAAAAAATAACAGTGGTCCTTTGCACACAAAGGACAGTGAGGAGCAGAAACTGTGTGTGTGGGACTGCCAGATAGTTTTCCTTCAGAGGGGCAGCCCCAGATAGGAAAATTCAAGATGCAAAGAGTCACAGATGAGAGTGTCTCTTAAATGCCATAACCAACACAAAGTTAAATTACATTGCATAGTCATTTGCCAGTTTCTTGTCACCTTCCATGGCAGTGTTGTTGATTCTTGTCTTAAAGAGCAATTTTTTGGTTGTGTTTTTTACAGAACTGTTTGGCATTCAAGGAAAATATGCCAATGGATCCAATATGCCAGTAGATACTACCTAACAGTTTTCTGAGTTTTTATCTAAATATGTGAGTTTTATTTATTAGGGTTCTAGTGTTCGTAAGCACTGTGCAGGGACAGATTTTTATTGTATTAGTGTTTGATAGCATGTTCTCCAGAAAGTATATGTCCAGTTTGCACACTGGGAGGAGTGCATCAAAAGTATTGACCAAAGAGATCTCGGTTTTGTCTTTTGCAATCTACAGAATAATGAAGACAGTTGCCATGAAGAAGACACAGACTTTCACAATCCTCTAAGCACAGGATGAACTCTGCAACCTACAGATTAAAATTTCAAGCAAAGCCTGTGTCAGTGTTACAGTAAAGAAAAAAATGTTTTCTTATGAGAATACAAGCAGCAGAATATCAGTGCCAATGCTCTTAGCAGAAATGTTAGATTTCATACATTTTAAACCACAGTCCACAAATGCTTTATGAGTGTTCAGAAGTATTGAAAACTACAGCTATGTTCAGGCAAGTTACTAGAACAATTTGTTCTTGCTTCCTGCTTTAGTAGGCTATTCTGAAATTTGTGCAATATTGATATAAAAGTTATAAAGATATATATAAAGATACCACAGCTGCAACTACAGTGTAGGGTAAGAACTAAAGTATGTTTTCTAGCAGTAGGATGCTGCTTAGCTAAGGCCACTACAGAACAGAGTGCTATGGCACTGCAGAGGAGGCAGAAACCAGAAGTTATGATGTAGGCCTTCAGGCTATCTTTTTTTTTTGTTAATGTTGGTCTTGTCTTCCCTCTGTTAAGCATGAACATCAGTTTCCAGAGCCTCCATGGCTGGGGCTTTTGGAGAGGCCACATACAGGTAGAAGATGGATCTTGATGTGTGGGTACAGTACACAAAGCCCAGCAGCTGTTCCCCATGACAGGCAAAGCTGCAGCAGATGAGGTTACTGCCCAGAAATTCCATGCAGGGAGCATGCTGGATCCTTAGGAGGAGTTGCTTCTTGCAAGTTGTTTCTGCTATGGACATTGCTGTTTCAGCTGCTCCAAAGGGTACAAGTGGTAAAATAGGAGGATGAGAGCATGTTATCTAAAGCAGCAAATTATTAAGTGTCACTTTTCTGGATATCTTGCATTTTGTATGAAACAGAGCAAACACTATAGGGAAATGCGAGGGACCAGAAGTTCAGTATCTTTAGGCAGTAATTGCAATATGGAAATGTCCTGTCAGCTCTGTATATTCTGACCACAATCATACTATAAAACAATATTCTGAGATGGAAGGACCCACAAAGATTATTGAGTCATTGATCAATCACAAATGAATGGCCCATACAGAGATCAAATCTGCAACCCTGTCCATATGAACACCGTGCTTTAACCAGCTGAGGTAATTTCTTTACCTTCCCACAAAAAAAAGGCTTGTGTGCGCATCATAATACCAAAATGAGATTGCAAAACTGAGGATATAAAGATGAATCATTGCATGTTTGGAATGATTCTGTTTATACTGTTTGTTCCATCTGGAATGTGGCAACTCATAGGACCTATATTTTGAAAGGAAGGATGAAAGATCTAAGAAAAACTAAGAGCCCTTCTGCAGCCACTGAAAATGCTTGCACACTGACAGTAATTTGGGTTTTGGTTTGTTTTTGTAGATGGGAACCAGTGCAGTTCAAATCCTTGTCACTATGGTGGCCACTGTAAAGATGGAATTGGTTCCTACACTTGCACGTGCTTGGATGGTTATCAAGGCAAGAACTGTGAATTTGGTAAGTTTCTGCTTTAGAGAACCATGGTGGAAAACTTCCCAGGGAGCTTTGTAGGGAAGCATGTTTTGCATGGAAATCCTTCCTGGGGCTCACGTCTGTGGCATAGAGCAGCCCCTGTGACAGGGGGGTATCACTAGCCCAGAAATAAGAGCAGGAATGTGAAACTGAGGTTCAGTCACAGGACCAAGGGGAGTGATGAGGAGTTGGAGTTTTTCGGGCAGGAGGGAGGAATTGTGTGAAGATTTACACAATTATGTTCTGTGTTAGTGTTTTGTTCATTGTTCCCCTGAGAATTTGTCTCTGCTTTTTGAGCTCACCATGCCATGGCCGCTGCTCCCACTCAGACCTGGCAAGGACATTTGGTATGCTGGATGTGGCTGCTTTGTAAGGCACAAGCTGATGTTCAGCACTCACATGAGTTATTCCTCAAGAGTGCTTCAGGTGCTTGGCAGGTGGGGATACAGATCCTGTTTGAAGAGGGTGTTTTGTTTTGGAGAACTTCCAGATCTTCTGTGAAGTCAGTGTTTATGTCCAGTTTTTCTGCCACCATCTCTTTTACAGTCATCCCAAAGTTCTGCAGAATAAACAACGGGGACTGTGAGCAGTTCTGCAGTGTCCAAAGAGATGGGCGGAAGGATGTGGTGTGCTCCTGTGCAGATGGGTATGTTCTAGCAGAGGATGGCAAACACTGTGTTGCAACAGGTACGAAGCCATGAGATAAAGCAATAGCAGTGCTTGGTGAGACTTGCTTCATTGTTAAGAGATGTCTTGGTTTGCAGTTGAGGAATGTCTTTTGAACCACCAGTATCCTACATGACATAGGCCCAACAGTGAGGCCAGGAGATTTGTATTTCCAAAGCCTTCCATTTGTGAAGTGTTGTGATGGAGTGGATCAAAATGTACATGATTTTGAACCCTTTGCAAGGTGCTTCTCAGCAAATTACCACAGTAAATCCCACTATTGCCAAGAGAAAAGTAATTGTATTAATAACTCATTTTCTTAAATGCTTACCCATCGCATAAATAAGCAGCCTGCAAAACTTTTCTTCTGAAAACCTTTCTTTTTATAGAAACTGAAAATGTTAATGATTATAATCAGTGCTATTTACATATGTAAATTTTAGCACTCTTATGAAAGGACTCCTCAGAGGTTGTCAAACATATACTGACAATGTTGTTCTTATAGCGTTTTAAAAAATAACAAATTGCTCTTGTGACCCATATTACTTCACTCTATTTCCTTGTAATTTCCAAGAAGTTTTCTTTCAGCCTGCTGTCTCTCTCCATCTTTAATTTTAGCATTCTTCTCTTTACAGTAAAATACCCTTGTGGAAAAGTTTCTGTGGTAAGGAAGAAAAGGTCTGTTCTTTCACCCACTGACCAAGGCAATGTAACGACTGATCAGGAAGACCCTCCTCCATACGAAATGACCACAGAGGAGAACTTTGTAATTACTACAGAGGAGAACTTTGTAATTACCACAGAAAGCCCCACCCCTCCATCTGACAACAGAACAAGAAGCAAGACTCCGTATGTCGATACCAGGATAGTTGGTGGAGATCAGTGTCTTCCTGGCCAGTGCCCATGGCAGGTGAATGGAGGGGGCTTTGCCCTGCATGTGGGCAGAGCGTGTGTCTGAGGGAAGGGGAGCAGAGCCTCCTTCCAGCTGGGAGCCTTCTGAACACGGCCCATGTCACGTGCCAGCAGCAGTGAGATGTAGCTGAGCTGTGTGCAAAGTGCAGCCTCAGGGGGACAAAACAAAAGGCTTTGTGTGTCATTTTAGATGGAACTGCCTACTTTGTCCCCAGAGGGGACTTTGTGTCACGCTGTTCTCGCAGGCCATTTTTACAGGTTACAATTTTGTTCTGTCTGAGACCATCCACCCAGGCAGCACATCCAAGTGCATGCCAGATAAAGCCAGCATTTTGGTTCAGAAATACACCTTCATGTCTCAGTTTCACCCTTGAGATTGGGAAAGCCAAAATGAATTCCTGTATTTGGACATTGTTTGGGGGGTAAGTCCAAGGGATGTGGTGATCAGGAATCTGCACTCTGCCTGCTCAGTCAGTGAATGCCTGAGGGGCGTTACTCAGCACTGGCACTGAGGTAATGTGGAAGGCAAATGTTTTAACTTCACATAGAGACAATCAGGACACTGTAGCAGTAGAAGTTGATAAGCAGCCTCTGCATGGGGAAATGGAAAGCTAGGAGGGACGTGGAGGGCCGCATACATGTTGCAGTAAGAAGCATCTCTGTAGTATGAAAAGAAGTCAGTTGGTGCTTTATAGCTCGTCAACATTAAACTGCAATTCTTCCTTGTGCCCTTACCTGTCTTGCTTCACAGGCTGTTCTGTTAAATGAGGAAGGAGAAGAGTTTTGTGGTGGAACTATTCTGAATGAAAATTTCGTACTTACTGCAGCTCATTGCATAAACCAATCCAAAGAAATCCAAGTTGTTGTTGGTGAGTAATTATTTTTTTTACTCCTCTGAGGTGAGAGTAGCTGTTGGGCCAAACTTTTTTGTGCCTTAAATCTCCCATGAGATGTACTCATGATACATTAAGATTTGTTACCTTTTAACTGCTTTTTATAATTTTTTTTCATTCTGACCATCCTTCTTTGTAACAACAGGTGCCTCTCTTTCTTCTCTGCCAGCTAGCTGGAAGGGATTGCAGTTAAATATTCTAGACATTTTGGTTATCAATGTGTTCAGCAGAGCAGTGCTTCTGCAGGAAGCCCATCATTCCTGGCACTTCAGAAGCATCCAGAGGTGTTCTTGCAAGAACCCTCAGAAAATCTCTGACTCATTGAATAGAGCAGACAAGAACAAACTCAGATTTCCCATTGCTTCCTCTTGAGCCAGGACACAGAATCAACACAGCTTCATCCTTGCACTGTTGTAGTCCAGACCCTGTTCTCTTCTCTAAGCCAGGCTCAAGCTCCTAGAAGTGCTTCCACACAAAATTGCAGTAGTTTAGCTGAATCAGCTCATGCCTTTGTGTAAACTGGTACATAAAAAATCTCCATAGACCAAATCTCAGGACCAAAGCCAATCCAGTTGCTGCTAAGAAATGTTGCCATACCTGTTTACAGTTTCCTTGTGTGGTCTAAGTCCTGGGCAAAGTACAAAGAAGGAATATACTACTCTCTTCCTCTGTCAAGGTTCTTCTGAAGTTCTTATACTCTCTCCACATTGATGACCCTTTTAATGCTCTTGTGCAGGTGAAGTGGACAGAGAGAAGGCGGAGCAGTCTGAATCAATGCACACTGTGGATAAAATATACGTTCACTCCAAATTTATTGCTGAGACTTACGATAATGACATTGCTTTATTAAAGCTGAAGGAACCTATCAGATTTTCAGAGTACGTCATCCCAGCATGTCTCCCCAAAGCAGACTTTGCTAATGAAGTTCTGATGACGCAGAAGTCTGGGAGGGTTAGTGGCTTTGGGCGGGAATTTGAAGGCGGTCGAACGTCCAAAAAACTGAAGGTGCTTGAGGTCCCCTATGTTAATAGGAACACTTGCAAGCAATCCACTAACTTAGCCATAACTGAGAACATGTTCTGTGCTGGTTATCACACAGAGCAAAAGGATGCTTGCCAAGGAGACAGTGGTGGCCCCCATGTGACTAGATACAAGGATACTTATTTTGTTACTGGAATTGTTAGCTGGGGTGAAGGATGTGCAAGGAAAGGTAAATATGGGGTCTACACCAAACTGTCCCGGTTCCTGCGCTGGGTAAGGACAGTCATGAGTTTGTAGTGGTGCTGTGTCCCTTGATCCTCCTTGTTACCTGCCAAGGTGCAGGATTGGAAATGGAAACTTTCTTTTCCTGAACATCTGCTAAGTTGGTTTTGACATCTCCTTAAAGTTATGGTCTGCTTCCATTTGTATTGTTCCTGGCTTTAAACACCTCTGAGGAAAGTCAAGGTGTTTGGAATTGGTTGAATGAGGGAATTCCCCAATCCAAAAGGCTGCTGAGTGGGGTCTTTAGCTTCTTTTAATTACTTATCAATGGCCATTGTGGTTCCTATCAGTTGTCACGAGTGCTCCAACCAGAGACTTTTAAACATATTCTGAAGAGTCACTAGCCATGATGAAAGCAGGAAGGATGGGAGTCACTAAATCCTCATATTACAGCCATCTGGCTCAGCAGAGAGTTTATCCATACTGGAGTTGTTTAGCTTCTACCTTGAGATGTGTTCAGAAGATGAAGGGAACAGGGGATCTTGCATGGTAAAAGCTGAGACACAATTAATCAATATGTGATGCTAAATAATCACAGCAGCTCATTAAAAAGGAGTTTTGCTTTATAAGTATGTATTCTAGTTCACTCTAGTTTAATTTGTACACTCTGCTCATCAGAATATATATACATGTGCATATTCAGTGTTTTCTGTATCTTGTTCTGGATTGTGTATGGCTGAGGATTGGAAAGCTCCTTGCATGTGTATTGTTCTAGGTGTTTCAGTTAGGTGCAATATTGATGTACACCAGCATTTGAAATAAAAATTCTTTCTTTTTTTTGTTCTCCTTTGGTTGGGTTTTTTTCTAACAAAGCCCCTCAGCCTCTAACCCCCTTACAATTCCAATGGCTTTTCAAAGCTTCTCCAATCTCTTATGTTCTGTGCTCTGAGGAGCACTGAACTTCCTTAGGCACCTGCTGTGCTTTGAGATGGTACTGGCTTGTGTCACTTAGCAGATGCTGTGAGCAAAGCAGACTGACAAACTCAAAACGCAACTCTGCAAACAGCAAATATTGCTGCAGCCAGCACTAATTGTGGGCAGGAAAGTGAGTGGGCAGGTCAGTTATCTTAGCTTGATGGTCTTGACCTGTATCACTCTTCAGTGGGCTTACTTCCATGTTTGCTCGGCAGTGTTTGTTCCCTGAGTTCTGTCCACTGGGTTCCCGTTCAAATCCTTTGTCCCACGGGTGCTGCTCCTTGTGCTCAATCAAGGTGAAAGATCCCTCTTCAAAGGAAAGCCTCAGGTCTGGATCCTACCAAATCCTGCTTACATACTCTTGCTAAGAGCTTTCTTCTACTTAAGCAGAGATTGAGGACTGAAGGAAAACACAGACTGGGCTGTAAAGAGGTTGAGGTAGCTGAAGGCATCACTTTATGTCCATTGCTCTTTCTGTGCCAGCATATCTGCCCTGCTGAGAAGACATGACTGAAATGTGCTTGCCTCTGAACCTCCTATCAAAGGTCATAAGCAACCCTAGGGCCTGCAAGAAAAGGAGGAATTAGAACACATTCTTTTTTTAATGTTGACAAATGATTTGGGAATGATTTCACATAACAGAATTGAACAGATTGCAAAATCCAGGAAAGGAACACAGCACACAGCTGCTGAGTAAACTGGTGGATTTTGAGAGACTGGAATTCCTCCTGGCAAGCACACATGGCTGGCTCAGGCAAAAGCTGACATGTACCTAGGATGGCGGACAGGGAGGCTCTGAGCTAGGCTCTAGTGCTCAGGCTTCTTCTGCATTCAAGGAAAAGCCAGTCCTGAGACTAAAGGGAAGAAAAGAAGGATGGTGAGTTAGCCCTGTGACTAGAGAAGCCCTGCAGTAGATATTCCCAGGAGGGCTGTGAAGTCTCTGGTGCTGGTTGTCTTCCAGAGTGGGAGATGTACGCAGATGTCAGGTGTGCAGCATGATGGGGGCTGCCCTAAGGGGCACATGTGGACAAGCTGCCCTTTGTCATGGCATCCTGCACTTTGGGAGGAAAACACACTGCAGTGTCCAACAGTGCTAAAATTAAAAGAGGTCGATCTGATCCCCTGTTGGCTCAGTAGGTTGGGCTGGGTGACCCTGTAAGTCTCTCCAGCCCCAGTTTTCTGTGTTTCCAGGTGAGCAGTACCTGTCACATTTAGGATCATGCCCTTGTGCCCTGCACTAGCATGGTAAGAACAAGCTTCCTGTGTACTGCTCCCTGGCACAGGTGACTGACCTGGCAGGATAGTCTTCCATAGCCTGATTCCCAGAGCACAATGGCCTGTCAAGAGCTGTCCCCTTGGAGTTGTTTGAACAAAAGGAAACAGCTCATAAAACCCATACATAACCCTTCATTTTTGGATACAATATGAGATATACCCAAAAGTATGTATTCCATCAGCATCTTCATGAGCTGTTAAAACCACATGGGACAGTGTTCCTTGTCTTCTTCATTACTCATCCTTGATAACTCCAGGGCATATTTTTTGTTAATGAGCCATTGAGTGTCACTGCATGATAAAATTACATCATCCCATTGTGAGATGCTCCACCCAGGGGGAGGAACCAAGCATTCCTAACTGCATATAATCTGAGGCTTGTAACAGTCAGTCAGCTTTATCCACTGAATTCCCAGAGGACAAGAGTTCCATAACCACGACTGGACCTTCAGAGGAAAACAAACCCTTTTACAGGAACACTGCTTCAACAGAACCACATCTATCACTTCAAGAGGACTGCAGCCACCAGTGAATTGAACTGCTACCAAACCTGGACTAACAGGTTGTCAGGTTGTATTCTGACTCTGTCAGTGTTTCTGTATCATTGCATTTATTTTAATTTTCCTATTAAATTGTATTTCTGGCTTGGGATCTCCCACTGGTTTGCTTTCAAACAATAACACTCCCTCAACATTCATAAAGGGATGGGATTTGATGAGTCTGGGGAAGTGTGCTCGATCCAAGTGAGGTTGTGATTAAGCTGGTGGATAACAGCTTTGCAATGTGCCCATGGAAACCTGCAAACTCAGTGCCCTGATTCGCTCCTCATTTCTGGGGTGCCTTCCTGCTTCGGCCCAGCATACAGGAGGCACAGAGCTCTGGTACTTGTTGTTTCCCTTCCTTGGGACATGGTCAAGAGCCACATCACCCACTCTAGCTCCTGGCTGCCTGCATAGTCCAGCTGCTTTAGAGAGGCTTTGTCCAAATTTTGAGAGGAAAGCCTCTTAGACGTGCTCTGCCAGCACAAAGCCATCAGTGGGGCATTGCTGCAGCACACGCACATGTTTTGTGTTTGAACACCGTGCCATGGTGACACTGAGTGCAGACTTTGCTCTCAGAGGTTTTGTTTTCTATGAGTGGCTGACCCTTGCACTGTGGTGTTTCTCCCTCAGCAGCTGCCCCAGAGCCCTGCAGAGCGAGCAGCGGGTGATGCGCAGTGCGCTCGGAGGATGGGCATGGCAGGTCATCGTGGGACAATGTGGCTTCTTCCCACTGTCCTCCTTTTCCTTCAGATGAGGCAGACAGGTACAGTGTTTGCTTCACCTTGGCTCTGTGCTGCTTTGCCTAATCCATGCAGGGAGCTGTCAATGTTTTTGCTTTGTGGGGCAGGGGACATGAGTGAACACTAAATGGCTTTGCTGTCTCACCAACCTTGGTTCCCTTTGCCAGCTGCAGGGTAATGATATCCAGGGCTGAGGCACACGGGGAATTCCATTTTGGAGTGACAATTGTGTCAGTGTAAATTATGGGGTCAGTATGTTGATATGTAGTGTTTTCAAAGGCTCAGCACAAGTAATGGGCTATTTCTCATATTCTCAGGAGACATGATAATTAAATAACCCTTACTATCCATTTGTAAGCTGCTGAGGGACAAAATGATGTCCATAATATTTAACTGTACAGAGGAGAACAAGAACCCTCCCCCATATATCACTGTGATTTTCTAATTCGTCACAAAACCATCGCATCTCCACTTAATAAAATAAATTATCCCACCTAGTCTGACCCTGCTCTAAACAGCGGCAGAGCAGGTGGTAAAATTTAGAAATTTGAAATTTGTCTTCTCTAAAGCAATGAATTCTTGAGCAAGTGTCACTTTTCTGGATATCCTACTTCTTGTATGAAACATTGCATTCCAGAGAACATATGTAAGGGGGTAACACATTTTTTGCAGCAGAGCATTAAATGGGAAAGACCATGTCTGAAAAGGAATGAGATGGGTGGGAGAAAGAGCTGCTACATGAAACATGTTTCCAAATGCAGAGTTACCTCCCTGACCTCAATGTCTTCATAAACTGAGTTTATGAGGTATGTGTGGCTGGGGCCCTGGAGTCAGGTCAGCCAGGTGTGTCCAGGAAAGGAAGAAAGGTTGCAGAACTCAAGACGCCAGCATAGATGTGGGCAGCATGAGGTGAGAGGTAATAACTACAAGCTCAAGCTCATACCTCGATGGATACAGTGAGAAAATTTTGGTTCTCTAAGCAGTACAGAATAGAAGTTTGGCCTGCTCATGTGACTTTAGCAGGGTTTGTAAAGTTTGGAGGTTTTATTAGCTTCTGCTTAATAAGCCAGTATCTGTGTCTTTAAATGAACAGCTCTGCAGGCAAAAGACACGCAGAAGGCCTGAGATGACCTTTGAGGAAATAAAAGTTGATGGTTTTCAGCCAGTAGTTGCATTATAGAAATGTCCTGTCTTGTTTTACAGGATTCACTGTAAGTTATGTAGACTCTGACCACTATGAATTACTTAATCTTCCTGTAAAAAAAGGCTTCTGTGCACATCATAATACAGTGGCCACCAAAAAGAGATTGCAAAACTGAGGATATAAAGATGAATCATTGCAGGTTTGGAATGATTCTGTTTATACTATTTGTTCCATCTGGAATGTGGCAACTCACAGGACATATATTTTGAAAGGAAGGATGAAAGATGGCTTAAGAAAACTAAGAGCCCTTCTGCGGCCACTGAAAATGCTTGCACACTGACAGTAATTTGGGTTTTGGTTTGTTTTTGTAGATGGGAACCAGTGCAGTTCAAATCCTTGTCACTATGGTGGCCACTGTAAAGATGGAATTGGTTCCTACACTTGCACGTGCTTGGATGGTTATCAAGGCAAGAACTGTGAATTTGGTAAGTTTCTGCTTTAGAGAACCATGGTGGAAAACTTCCCAGGGAGCTTTGTAGGGAAGCATGTTTTGCATGGAAATCCTTCCTGGGGCTCACGTCTGTGGCATAGAGCAGCCCCTGGGCCGACTCAGACCTGGCAAGGACATTTGGTATGCTGGATGTGGCTGCTTTGTAAGGCACAAGCTGATGTTCAGCACTCACATGAGTTATTCCTCAAGAGTGCTTCAGGTGCTTGGCAGGTGGGGATACAGATCCTGTTTGAAGAGGGTGTTTTGTTTTGGAGAACTTCCAGATCTTCTGTGAAGTCAGTGTTTATGTCCAGTTTTTCTGCCACCATCTCTTTTGCAGTCATCCCAAAGTTCTGCAGAATAAACAACGGGGACTGTGAGCAGTTCTGCAGTGTCCAAAGAGATGGGCGGAAGGATGTGGTGTGCTCCTGTGCAGATGGGTATGTTCTAGCAGAGGATGGCAAACACTGTGTTGCAACAGGTACGAAGCCATGAGATAAAGCAATAGCAGTGCTTGGTGAGACTTGCTTCACTGTTAAGGTTTACAGTTACAGTCTTGCTTTGCAGTTGAGGAATGTCTTTTGAACCACCAGTATCCTACATGACATAGATCCAACGGTGAGGCCTGGAGATTTGTATTTCCAAAGCCTTCCATTTGTGAGGTTTTGTGGTGGAGTGGATCAAAATGTACATGATTTTGAACCCTTTGCAAGGTGCCTCTCAGTGAGGCATGTCAGAGTAAATTCTGCTGTTAACAAGATAACAAAAAATCTTAGAATCACAGACTATCCTGTTTTGAAAGGAATCTTCAATGATCATCAATATCCAACTCCTGGACTGTTACTAGACTTCCCCAAGAATAACTCCATGTGCATGAAATTGTTGTCCACACATTTCTTGAATTCTGTCAGGCTTGGGGCCTCGACCACTTCCCTGGGGAACCACCCTCTGGGTGAAGAACATTTTTCTACTATCCAACCCAAACCTCCCCTGACATAGCTTCCTGCCATTCTCTCAGATTTCTTCATGGAAAGGGCTGTCCAGCACTGGAATGCACTGCCCAGGGAAGTGGTGGGGACACCATCCCTGGAGATTTTCAAGAAACAACTGAATGTGGCATGTAAAGCTACAGGCCAATTAACAAGGTGGTGATCTGTCAAAGGTTGAATTCTAAGATCTTGGAGATCTTTTCCAACCTAAAGGATTCTGTGATTCCATGTCCTGGTCACCACAGAGAAGAGATCAGTGCCTGCCTCTCCTCTTCCCCTCAGGAGAAAGCTGTAGACCACAATGAGGCCTCCCCTCAGTCTCCTCTTCTCCAGGCTGAACAGACCAAGTGACCTCGGCCACTCCTCATACTTCCCCTCAAGGCCCTTCACTATCTTTGTTGACCTCATTTGGACAATCTCTAACAGCTTTATATCTTTCTGATATTTATATGTCAAAAACTGTACACAGGACTCAAGGTGAGGCCATGCTGAGAAAACTGATCACAGTAGGATCTTTGCTTAAACACTTACAGGCCATACAAAAGAGCAGCTTGCAAAAATTTATACTTAAATTGCAGTTAACCTTATCAACTTGCAACTGAAGAGATAGTGCTAATCATAATTGTCCAATGTACATATGTACAATTTTATTGTAGTTCAAAATACCACAGGGGGCGGGGCAAGTCAACCAATTAGATATCATGTCAGGTTTTATATATTTTATAGCTAATAATAAATTGCTATCATTAGCCATATTATTCCTAAAATAAAGCACTTCACCCAGTCTCCAAATTAAGTATATTGTACTAAGAGGAACTACATTTATCTATCAATGTAAATAATTGAAGATGATGTATTAAATTTGTTAAAAACAAATTAAAGATGGTGTAGTAAATTTTAAATACTTTCAAAACATGATTGTGAGATGGAAGCTGAAGAGAAAATAGAACTCATTTTTCAAACCATATGGTCTTTCTTCCTTGATTCCATGGGCCAAGTCTTTCATATTGTCTGGAAAATGAGGAAGCAGCACTATATATTGTGAGATGGTATTTCCAAGGAGTTTCTTCTTGTGTTGGTGTTTCTCTCCATCTTTAATTTCAGCATTCTTCTCTTTACAGTAAAATACCCTTGCGGAAAAGTTTTTGTGGCAAGGAAAAAAAGGTCTGTTCTTTCACCCACTGACCAAAGCAGTGGAATGAGTGATCAAGACCCTCCTGCATATGAAATGACCACAGAGGAGAACTTTGTAATTACCACAGAAAGCCCCACCCCTCCATCTGACAACAGAACAGGAAGCAAGAATCCATATGTCAATACCAGGATAGCTGGTGGAGATCAGTGTCTTCCTGGCCAGTGCCCATGGCAGGTGAATGGAGGGGGCTTTGCCCTGCATGTGGGCAGAGCGTGTGTCTGAGGGAAGGGGAGCAGAGCCTCCTTCAGCTGGGAGCCTTCTGAACACGGCCCATGTCACGTGCCAGCAGCAGTGAGATGTAGCTGAGCTGTGTGACCCTGGGCACTTGGATGTGCTGTTCTGCAAAGTGCAGCCTCAGGGGGTAAAAACAAAAGGCTGTGTGTCATTTTAGATGGAACTGCCTACTTTGTCCCCAGAGAGGATTTTGGTCACACTGGTCTCCCAGGCCACTTTTGCAGGTTACATTTTTGTTCTGTCTGAGACCATCCGCCCAGGCAGCACATCCAAGTGCATGCCAGATAAAGCCAGCATTTTGGTTCAGAAATACACCTTCATGTCTCAGTTTCACCCTTGAGTTTGGGAAAGCCAAAATGAATTCCTGTATTTGGACATTGTTTGGGGGGTAAGTCCAAGGGATGTGGTGATCAGGAATCTGCACTCTGCCTGCTCAGTCAGTGAATGCCTGAGGGGTGTTACTCAGCACTGGCACTGAGGTAATGTGGAAGGCAAATGTTTTAACTTCACATAGAGACAATCAGGACACTGTAGCAGTAGAAGTCAATCTGTAGCTTCTGAACATGGGAATGCAGTGCTAGGAGAGATGTGGAGGGCCACAGACATGTTGCAATAAGAAGCATCTCTGTAGTGTGCAGAGAAATCAGCGCTTTATAGCTCAACATTAAACAGCAATTCTTCCTTGTGCACTTTTTTTATTTCACAGGCTGTTCTGTTAAATGAGGAAGGAGAAGAGTTTTGTGGTGGAACTATTCTGAATGAAAATTTCATACTTACTGCAGGTCATTGCATAAACCAATCCAAAGAAATCCAAGTTGTTGTTGGTGAGTAATTATTTTTTACTCCTCTGAGGTGAGAGTAGCTGTTGTGCAGAACTTTCTGTGCCTTACATTTCCCATGAGATGTACTCATGATTCATTAAGATTTGTTACCTTTTGGCTGCTTTTTATAATTTTTTTTTTCATTCTGACCATCCTTCTTTGTAACAACAGGTGCCTCTCCTCTGCCAGCTAGCTGGAAGGGATTGCAGTTAAATATTCTAGACATTTTGGTTATCAATGTGTTCAGCAGAGCAGTGCTTCTGCAGGACGCCCATCATTCCTGGCACTTCAGAAGCATCCAGAGGTGTTCTTGCAAGAACCCTCAGAAAATCTCTGACTCATTGAATAGAGCAGACAAGAACAAACTCAGATTTCCCATTGCTTCCCCTTGAGCCAGGACACAGAATCAACACAGCTTCATCTTTGCACTGTTGTAGTCCAGACCCTGTTCTCTTCTCTAAGCCAGGCTCAAACTCCTGGAAGTGCTTCCACACAAAATTGCAGTAGTTTAGCTGAATCAGCTTATGCCTTTTTTGTAAACTGGTACATAAAAAATCTCCATAGACCAAATCTCAGGACCAAAGCCAATCCAGTTGCTGCTAAGAAATGTTGCCATACCTGTTTACAGTTTCCTTGTGTGGTCTAAGTCCTGGGCAAAGTACACAGAAGGAATATACTACTCTCTTCCTCTGTCAAGGTTCTTCTGAAATTCTTATACTCTCTCCACATTGATGACCCTTGTAATGCTCTTGTGCAGGTGAAGTGGACAGAGAGAAGAAGGAGCAGTCTGAATCAACGCACACAGTGGATAAAATAATTGTTCACTCCAAGTTTGATGCTGAGACTTACGATAATGACATTGCTTTATTAAAGCTGAAGGAACCTATCAGATTTTCAGAGTACGTCATCCCAGCATGTCTCCCCAAAGCAGACTTTGCTAATGAAGTTCTGATGAAGCAGAAATCTGGGAGGGTTAGTGGCTTTGGGCGGGAATATGATGGTGGACAACTCCCAAAGAAACTGAAGGTGCTTGAACTCCCCTATGTTAATAGGAGCACTTGTGAGAAATCCACTTACTTTGTGGTAACTGAGAACATGTTCTGTGCTGGTTATCACACAGAGGAAAAAGATGCTTGCCAAGGAGACAGTGGTGGCCCCCATGTGACCAGATACAAGGATACTTATTTTGTTACTGGAATTGTTAGCTGGGGTGAAGGATGTGCAAGGAAAGGCAAATATGGGGTCTACACCAAACTGTCCCGGTTCCTGCGCTGGGTAAGGACAGTCATGAGTTTGTAGTGGCGCTGTGTCCCTTGATCCTCCTTGTTACCTGCCAAGGTGCAGGATTGGAAATGGAAACTTTCTTTTCCTGAACATCTGCTAAGTTGGTTTTGACATCTCCTTAAAGTTATGGTCTGCTTCCATTTGTATTGTTCCTGGCTTTAAACACCTCTGAGGAAAGTCAAGGTGTTTGGAATTGGTTGAATGAGGGAATTCCCCAATCCAAAAGGCTGCTGAGTGGGGTCTTTAGCTTCTTTTAACTTTTATCAATCGCCATTGTGGTTCTTATCTGTTGTCACAAGTGCTCCAACCAGAGACTTCTAAACATATTCTGAAGAGTCACTAGCCATGATGAAAGCAGGAAGGATGGGAGTCACTAAATCCTCATATTGCAGCCATCTGGCTCAGCAGGGAGTTTATCCATACTGGAGTTGTTTGGCTTTTACCTTGAGATGTGTTCAGAAGATTAACAGAACAGGACATCTTGCATCTCTAAATAACGAGGGGTTTTGATTTATAAGGATTGTACTTCACTATAGATTAATTTGTACACTCTGCTCAACGGAAAATAAATATATGTGCACATTCAGTGTTTTCTGTATCTTGTTCTGGATTGTGTATGGCTGAGGATTGGAAAACTGCTTGCATGTGTATTGTTTTAGATGTTTCAGTTAAGTGCAATATTGATGTACACCAGCATTTGAAATAAAACATTCTTTCTTTATTTGTTCTTGTTTACTGTAATTTTAACAAGCCCAGCCCCAAAAGCCTCTATCCATCATGTAGTCTGCCCCCTAAGAATCCTGATGGCTTTTTCAAAGCTTCACAAATCTCTTATCTTCCCCTGTGCTCTGGAACACTGAATTTCCTTAGGCACCTGCTCCATCTCTTTTAGGCCTTGAGGTGGTACTGGCTCATTTCAGGTAGCAGGGGCTGTGAGCAAAGCAGACTGACAAACCCAAAATACACCTCTGCAAACAGCAAGTATTGCTGCAGCCAGCACTAATTGTGGGCACGAAAGTGATTTCACATAGCAAAATTTGATCCGATTGCAAAATCAGGAAAGGGACACAGCACACAGCTGCTGAGTAAACTGGTGGATTTTGAGATACCAGAATTCCTCCTGGCAAGCACACATGGCTGGCTTAGGCAAAAGCTGACATGTACCTAGGATGGCGGACAGGGAGGCTCTGAGCTAGGCTCTAGTGCTCAGGCTTCTTCTGCATTCAAGGAAAAGCCAGTCCTGAGACTAAAGGGAAGAAAAGAAGGATGGTGAGTTAGCCCTGTGACTAGAGAAGCCCTGCAGTAGATATTCCCAGGAGGGCTGTGAAGTCTCTGGTGCTGGTTGTCTTCCAGAGTGGGAGATGTACGCAGATGTCAGGTGTGCAGCATGATGGGGGCTGCCCTAAGGTGCACTTGTGGACAAGCTGCCCTTTGTTATGGCATCCTGCACTTTGGGAGGAAAACACACTGCAGTGGGCTCAGTGTCCAACAGTGCTAAAATTAAAAGAGGTCAATTTGATCCCCTGTTGGCTCAGTAGGTTGGGCTGGGTGACCCTGTAAGTCTCTCCAGCCCCAGTTTTCTGTGTTTCCAGGTGAGGAGCACGTGCCACTTTTAGGATCATGCGCTTGTACCCTGCACTAGGATGGTAAGAACAAGCTTCCTGTGTACTGCTCCCTGGCACAGGTGACTGACCTGGCAGGATTGTCTTCCATAGCCTGATTCCCAGAGCACAATGGCCTGTCAAGAGCTGTCCCCTTGGAGTTGTTTGAACAAAAGGAAACAGCTCATAAAATCTATAATCGCCCCCAACATTCATAAAGGGATGGGATTTGATGAGTCTGGGAAGTGTGCTTGGTCCAAGTGTGCTTGTGACAGAGCAGGTGGATAACAGCTTTGCAATGTGCTCACTGAGACCTGCAAACTCAGTGTCCTGATTCACTCCTCACTTCTGGGGTGCCTCCTGCTTCGGCCCAGCATACAGGAGGCACAAAGTTCTGGCTCTGGTTGTTCTGCAAGAGCCACATCACCCACTCTAGCTCCTGGCTGCCTGCATGTCGCAGACATTTCTTCACAGAAATCCTTTCTTTCGTATTTCTGCGTCTTCTGGAGGCCAGAGGCTTCAGAAGACAAGGTAAACAATTATTATCAGCTGCTGTGGAATGCAACAGGGACACCTTGATTGGCTCATTTCCTATGTTTATAATTAAGGGCCAATCACCAGTGCAAGCTAGGGGACTGAGTCCTCGAACACAACTTTGTTATAGATTCTTTTCTATCTATTCTTAGCTAGCCTAGCTGCTCTGCAAACCTCTCTCTATATTCTATTAGTATAGTCATAATGTATTATATATAATATCTTAATAAATCAGCCTTCTGAATCAAGAAACAAGATTCACCGTCTCTCTCTCACCAGCTGCGACCCACTCAGGCGCGGTAATACCTGCATAGTCCAGCTGCTTTAGAGAGGCTTTGTCCAAATTTTGAGAGGAAAGCCTCTTAGACGTGCTCTGCCAGCACAAAGCCATCAGTGGGGCATTGCTGCAGCACACGCACATGTTTTGTGTTTGAACACCGTGCCATGGTGACACTGAGTGCAGACTTTGCTCTCAGAGGTTTTGTTTTCTATGAGTGGCTGACCCTTGCACTGTGGTGTTTCTCCCTCAGCAGCTGCCCCAGAGCCCTGCAGAGCGAGCAGCGGGTGATGCGCAGTGCGCTCGGAGGATGGGCATGGCAGGTCATCGTGGGACAATGTGGCTTCTTCCCACTGTCCTCCTTTTCCTTCAGATGAGGCAGACAGGTACAGTGTTTGCTTCACCTTGGCTCTGTGCTGCTTTGCCTAATCCATGCAGGGAGCTGTCAATGTTTTTGCTTTGTGGGGCAGGGGACATGAGTGAACACTAAATGGCTTTGCTGTCTCACCAACCTTGGTTCCCTTTGCCAGCTGCAGGGTAATGATATCCAGGGCTGAGGCACACGGGGAATTCCATTTTGGAGTGACAATTGTGTCAGTGTAAATTATGGGGTCAGTATGTTGATATGTAGTGTTTTCAAAGGCTCAGCACAAGTAATGGGCTATTTCTCATATTCTCAGGAGACATGATAATTAAATAACCCTTACTATCCATTTGTAAGCTGCTGAGGGACAAAATGATGTCCATAATATTTAACTGTACAGAGGAGAACAAGAACCCTCCCCCATATATCACTGTGATTTTCTAATTCGTCACAAAACCATCGCATCTCCACTTAATAAAATAAATTATCCCACCTAGTCTGACCCTGCTCTAAACAGCGGCAGAGCAGGTGGTAAAATTTAGAAATTTGAAATTTGTCTTCTCTAAAGCAATGAATTCTTGAGCAAGTGTCACTTTTCTGGATATCCTACTTCTTGTATGAAACATTGCATTCCAGAGAACATATGTAAGGGGGTAACACATTTTTTGCAGCAGAGCATTAAATGGGAAAGACCATGTCTGAAAAGGAATGAGATGGGTGGGAGAAAGAGCTGCTACATGAAACATGTTTCCAAATGCAGAGTTACCTCCCTGACCTCAATGTCTTCATAAACTGAGTTTATGAGGTATGTGTGGCTGGGGCCCTGGAGTCAGGTCAGCCAGGTGTGTCCAGGAAAGGAAGAAAGGTTGCAGAACTCAAGACGCCAGCATAGATGTGGGCAGCATGAGGTGAGAGGTAATAACTACAAGCTCAAGCTCATACCTCGATGGATACAGTGAGAAAATTTTGGTTCTCTAAGCAGTACAGAATAGAAGTTTGGCCTGCTCATGTGACTTTAGCAGGGTTTGTAAAGTTTGGAGGTTTTATTAGCTTCTGCTTAATAAGCCAGTATCTGTGTCTTTAAATGAACAGCTCTGCAGGCAAAAGACACGCAGAAGGCCTGAGATGACCTTTGAGGAAATAAAAGTTGATGGTTTTCAGCCAGTAGTTGCATTATAGAAATGTCCTGTCTTGTTTTACAGGATTCACTGTAAGTTATGTAGACTCTGACCACTATGAATTACTTAATCTTCCTGTAAAAAAAGGCTTCTGTGCACATCATAATACAGTGGCCACCAAAAAGAGATTGCAAAACTGAGGATATAAAGATGAATCATTGCAGGTTTGGAATGATTCTGTTTATACTATTTGTTCCATCTGGAATGTGGCAACTCACAGGACATATATTTTGAAAGGAAGGATGAAAGATGGCTTAAGAAAACTAAGAGCCCTTCTGCGGCCACTGAAAATGCTTGCACACTGACAGTAATTTGGGTTTTGGTTTGTTTTTGTAGATGGGAACCAGTGCAGTTCAAATCCTTGTCACTATGGTGGCCACTGTAAAGATGGAATTGGTTCCTACACTTGCACGTGCTTGGATGGTTATCAAGGCAAGAACTGTGAATTTGGTAAGTTTCTGCTTTAGAGAACCATGGTGGAAAACTTCCCAGGGAGCTTTGTAGGGAAGCATGTTTTGCATGGAAATCCTTCCTGGGGCTCACGTCTGTGGCATAGAGCAGCCCCTGGGCCGACTCAGACCTGGCAAGGACATTTGGTATGCTGGATGTGGCTGCTTTGTAAGGCACAAGCTGATGTTCAGCACTCACATGAGTTATTCCTCAAGAGTGCTTCAGGTGCTTGGCAGGTGGGGATACAGATCCTGTTTGAAGAGGGTGTTTTGTTTTGGAGAACTTCCAGATCTTCTGTGAAGTCAGTGTTTATGTCCAGTTTTTCTGCCACCATCTCTTTTGCAGTCATCCCAAAGTTCTGCAGAATAAACAACGGGGACTGTGAGCAGTTCTGCAGTGTCCAAAGAGATGGGCGGAAGGATGTGGTGTGCTCCTGTGCAGATGGGTATGTTCTAGCAGAGGATGGCAAACACTGTGTTGCAACAGGTACGAAGCCATGAGATAAAGCAATAGCAGTGCTTGGTGAGACTTGCTTCACTGTTAAGGTTTACAGTTACAGTCTTGCTTTGCAGTTGAGGAATGTCTTTTGAACCACCAGTATCCTACATGACATAGATCCAACGGTGAGGCCTGGAGATTTGTATTTCCAAAGCCTTCCATTTGTGAGGTTTTGTGGTGGAGTGGATCAAAATGTACATGATTTTGAACCCTTTGCAAGGTGCCTCTCAGTGAGGCATGTCAGAGTAAATTCTGCTGTTAACAAGATAACAAAAAATCTTAGAATCACAGACTATCCTGTTTTGAAAGGAATCTTCAATGATCATCAATATCCAACTCCTGGACTGTTACTAGACTTCCCCAAGAATAACTCCATGTGCATGAAATTGTTGTCCACACATTTCTTGAATTCTGTCAGGCTTGGGGCCTCGACCACTTCCCTGGGGAACCACCCTCTGGGTGAAGAACATTTTTCTACTATCCAACCCAAACCTCCCCTGACATAGCTTCCTGCCATTCTCTCAGATTTCTTCATGGAAAGGGCTGTCCAGCACTGGAATGCACTGCCCAGGGAAGTGGTGGGGACACCATCCCTGGAGATTTTCAAGAAACAACTGAATGTGGCATGTAAAGCTACAGGCCAATTAACAAGGTGGTGATCTGTCAAAGGTTGAATTCTAAGATCTTGGAGATCTTTTCCAACCTAAAGGATTCTGTGATTCCATGTCCTGGTCACCACAGAGAAGAGATCAGTGCCTGCCTCTCCTCTTCCCCTCAGGAGAAAGCTGTAGACCACAATGAGGCCTCCCCTCAGTCTCCTCTTCTCCAGGCTGAACAGACCAAGTGACCTCGGCCACTCCTCATACTTCCCCTCAAGGCCCTTCACTATCTTTGTTGACCTCATTTGGACAATCTCTAACAGCTTTATATCTTTCTGATATTTATATGTCAAAAACTGTACACAGGACTCAAGGTGAGGCCATGCTGAGAAAACTGATCACAGTAGGATCTTTGCTTAAACACTTACAGGCCATACAAAAGAGCAGCTTGCAAAAATTTATACTTAAATTGCAGTTAACCTTATCAACTTGCAACTGAAGAGATAGTGCTAATCATAATTGTCCAATGTACATATGTACAATTTTATTGTAGTTCAAAATACCACAGGGGGCGGGGCAAGTCAACCAATTAGATATCATGTCAGGTTTTATATATTTTATAGCTAATAATAAATTGCTATCATTAGCCATATTATTCCTAAAATAAAGCACTTCACCCAGTCTCCAAATTAAGTATATTGTACTAAGAGGAACTACATTTATCTATCAATGTAAATAATTGAAGATGATGTATTAAATTTGTTAAAAACAAATTAAAGATGGTGTAGTAAATTTTAAATACTTTCAAAACATGATTGTGAGATGGAAGCTGAAGAGAAAATAGAACTCATTTTTCAAACCATATGGTCTTTCTTCCTTGATTCCATGGGCCAAGTCTTTCATATTGTCTGGAAAATGAGGAAGCAGCACTATATATTGTGAGATGGTATTTCCAAGGAGTTTCTTCTTGTGTTGGTGTTTCTCTCCATCTTTAATTTCAGCATTCTTCTCTTTACAGTAAAATACCCTTGCGGAAAAGTTTTTGTGGCAAGGAAAAAAAGGTCTGTTCTTTCACCCACTGACCAAAGCAGTGGAATGAGTGATCAAGACCCTCCTGCATATGAAATGACCACAGAGGAGAACTTTGTAATTACCACAGAAAGCCCCACCCCTCCATCTGACAACAGAACAGGAAGCAAGAATCCATATGTCAATACCAGGATAGCTGGTGGAGATCAGTGTCTTCCTGGCCAGTGCCCATGGCAGGTGAATGGAGGGGGCTTTGCCCTGCATGTGGGCAGAGCGTGTGTCTGAGGGAAGGGGAGCAGAGCCTCCTTCAGCTGGGAGCCTTCTGAACACGGCCCATGTCACGTGCCAGCAGCAGTGAGATGTAGCTGAGCTGTGTGACCCTGGGCACTTGGATGTGCTGTTCTGCAAAGTGCAGCCTCAGGGGGTAAAAACAAAAGGCTGTGTGTCATTTTAGATGGAACTGCCTACTTTGTCCCCAGAGAGGATTTTGGTCACACTGGTCTCCCAGGCCACTTTTGCAGGTTACATTTTTGTTCTGTCTGAGACCATCCGCCCAGGCAGCACATCCAAGTGCATGCCAGATAAAGCCAGCATTTTGGTTCAGAAATACACCTTCATGTCTCAGTTTCACCCTTGAGTTTGGGAAAGCCAAAATGAATTCCTGTATTTGGACATTGTTTGGGGGGTAAGTCCAAGGGATGTGGTGATCAGGAATCTGCACTCTGCCTGCTCAGTCAGTGAATGCCTGAGGGGTGTTACTCAGCACTGGCACTGAGGTAATGTGGAAGGCAAATGTTTTAACTTCACATAGAGACAATCAGGACACTGTAGCAGTAGAAGTCAATCTGTAGCTTCTGAACATGGGAATGCAGTGCTAGGAGAGATGTGGAGGGCCACAGACATGTTGCAATAAGAAGCATCTCTGTAGTGTGCAGAGAAATCAGCGCTTTATAGCTCAACATTAAACAGCAATTCTTCCTTGTGCACTTTTTTTATTTCACAGGCTGTTCTGTTAAATGAGGAAGGAGAAGAGTTTTGTGGTGGAACTATTCTGAATGAAAATTTCATACTTACTGCAGGTCATTGCATAAACCAATCCAAAGAAATCCAAGTTGTTGTTGGTGAGTAATTATTTTTTACTCCTCTGAGGTGAGAGTAGCTGTTGTGCAGAACTTTCTGTGCCTTACATTTCCCATGAGATGTACTCATGATTCATTAAGATTTGTTACCTTTTGGCTGCTTTTTATAATTTTTTTTTTCATTCTGACCATCCTTCTTTGTAACAACAGGTGCCTCTCCTCTGCCAGCTAGCTGGAAGGGATTGCAGTTAAATATTCTAGACATTTTGGTTATCAATGTGTTCAGCAGAGCAGTGCTTCTGCAGGACGCCCATCATTCCTGGCACTTCAGAAGCATCCAGAGGTGTTCTTGCAAGAACCCTCAGAAAATCTCTGACTCATTGAATAGAGCAGACAAGAACAAACTCAGATTTCCCATTGCTTCCCCTTGAGCCAGGACACAGAATCAACACAGCTTCATCTTTGCACTGTTGTAGTCCAGACCCTGTTCTCTTCTCTAAGCCAGGCTCAAACTCCTGGAAGTGCTTCCACACAAAATTGCAGTAGTTTAGCTGAATCAGCTTATGCCTTTTTTGTAAACTGGTACATAAAAAATCTCCATAGACCAAATCTCAGGACCAAAGCCAATCCAGTTGCTGCTAAGAAATGTTGCCATACCTGTTTACAGTTTCCTTGTGTGGTCTAAGTCCTGGGCAAAGTACACAGAAGGAATATACTACTCTCTTCCTCTGTCAAGGTTCTTCTGAAATTCTTATACTCTCTCCACATTGATGACCCTTGTAATGCTCTTGTGCAGGTGAAGTGGACAGAGAGAAGAAGGAGCAGTCTGAATCAACGCACACAGTGGATAAAATAATTGTTCACTCCAAGTTTGATGCTGAGACTTACGATAATGACATTGCTTTATTAAAGCTGAAGGAACCTATCAGATTTTCAGAGTACGTCATCCCAGCATGTCTCCCCAAAGCAGACTTTGCTAATGAAGTTCTGATGAAGCAGAAATCTGGGAGGGTTAGTGGCTTTGGGCGGGAATATGATGGTGGACAACTCCCAAAGAAACTGAAGGTGCTTGAACTCCCCTATGTTAATAGGAGCACTTGTGAGAAATCCACTTACTTTGTGGTAACTGAGAACATGTTCTGTGCTGGTTATCACACAGAGGAAAAAGATGCTTGCCAAGGAGACAGTGGTGGCCCCCATGTGACCAGATACAAGGATACTTATTTTGTTACTGGAATTGTTAGCTGGGGTGAAGGATGTGCAAGGAAAGGCAAATATGGGGTCTACACCAAACTGTCCCGGTTCCTGCGCTGGGTAAGGACAGTCATGAGTTTGTAGTGGCGCTGTGTCCCTTGATCCTCCTTGTTACCTGCCAAGGTGCAGGATTGGAAATGGAAACTTTCTTTTCCTGAACATCTGCTAAGTTGGTTTTGACATCTCCTTAAAGTTATGGTCTGCTTCCATTTGTATTGTTCCTGGCTTTAAACACCTCTGAGGAAAGTCAAGGTGTTTGGAATTGGTTGAATGAGGGAATTCCCCAATCCAAAAGGCTGCTGAGTGGGGTCTTTAGCTTCTTTTAACTTTTATCAATCGCCATTGTGGTTCTTATCTGTTGTCACAAGTGCTCCAACCAGAGACTTCTAAACATATTCTGAAGAGTCACTAGCCATGATGAAAGCAGGAAGGATGGGAGTCACTAAATCCTCATATTGCAGCCATCTGGCTCAGCAGGGAGTTTATCCATACTGGAGTTGTTTGGCTTTTACCTTGAGATGTGTTCAGAAGATTAACAGAACAGGACATCTTGCATCTCTAAATAACGAGGGGTTTTGATTTATAAGGATTGTACTTCACTATAGATTAATTTGTACACTCTGCTCAACGGAAAATAAATATATGTGCACATTCAGTGTTTTCTGTATCTTGTTCTGGATTGTGTATGGCTGAGGATTGGAAAACTGCTTGCATGTGTATTGTTTTAGATGTTTCAGTTAAGTGCAATATTGATGTACACCAGCATTTGAAATAAAACATTCTTTCTTTATTTGTTCTTGTTTACTGTAATTTTAACAAGCCCAGCCCCAAAAGCCTCTATCCATCATGTAGTCTGCCCCCTAAGAATCCTGATGGCTTTTTCAAAGCTTCACAAATCTCTTATCTTCCCCTGTGCTCTGGAACACTGAATTTCCTTAGGCACCTGCTCCATCTCTTTTAGGCCTTGAGGTGGTACTGGCTCATTTCAGGTAGCAGGGGCTGTGAGCAAAGCAGACTGACAAACCCAAAATACACCTCTGCAAACAGCAAGTATTGCTGCAGCCAGCACTAATTGTGGGCACGAAAGTGATTTCACATAGCAAAATTTGATCCGATTGCAAAATCAGGAAAGGGACACAGCACACAGCTGCTGAGTAAACTGGTGGATTTTGAGATACCAGAATTCCTCCTGGCAAGCACACATGGCTGGCTTAGGCAAAAGCTGACATGTACCTAGGATGGCGGACAGGGAGGCTCTGAGCTAGGCTCTAGTGCTCAGGCTTCTTCTGCATTCAAGGAAAAGCCAGTCCTGAGACTAAAGGGAAGAAAAGAAGGATGGTGAGTTAGCCCTGTGACTAGAGAAGCCCTGCAGTAGATATTCCCAGGAGGGCTGTGAAGTCTCTGGTGCTGGTTGTCTTCCAGAGTGGGAGATGTACGCAGATGTCAGGTGTGCAGCATGATGGGGGCTGCCCTAAGGTGCACTTGTGGACAAGCTGCCCTTTGTTATGGCATCCTGCACTTTGGGAGGAAAACACACTGCAGTGGGCTCAGTGTCCAACAGTGCTAAAATTAAAAGAGGTCAATTTGATCCCCTGTTGGCTCAGTAGGTTGGGCTGGGTGACCCTGTAAGTCTCTCCAGCCCCAGTTTTCTGTGTTTCCAGGTGAGGAGCACGTGCCACTTTTAGGATCATGCGCTTGTACCCTGCACTAGGATGGTAAGAACAAGCTTCCTGTGTACTGCTCCCTGGCACAGGTGACTGACCTGGCAGGATTGTCTTCCATAGCCTGATTCCCAGAGCACAATGGCCTGTCAAGAGCTGTCCCCTTGGAGTTGTTTGAACAAAAGGAAACAGCTCATAAAATCTATAATCGCCCCCAACATTCATAAAGGGATGGGATTTGATGAGTCTGGGAAGTGTGCTTGGTCCAAGTGTGCTTGTGACAGAGCAGGTGGATAACAGCTTTGCAATGTGCTCACTGAGACCTGCAAACTCAGTGTCCTGATTCACTCCTCACTTCTGGGGTGCCTCCTGCTTCGGCCCAGCATACAGGAGGCACAAAGTTCTGGCTCTGGTTGTTCTGCAAGAGCCACATCACCCACTCTAGCTCCTGGCTGCCTGCATGTCGCAGACATTTCTTCACAGAAATCCTTTCTTTCGTATTTCTGCGTCTTCTGGAGGCCAGAGGCTTCAGAAGACAAGGTAAACAATTATTATCAGCTGCTGTGGAATGCAACAGGGACACCTTGATTGGCTCATTTCCTATGTTTATAATTAAGGGCCAATCACCAGTGCAAGCTAGGGGACTGAGTCCTCGAACACAACTTTGTTATAGATTCTTTTCTATCTATTCTTAGCTAGCCTAGCTGCTCTGCAAACCTCTCTCTATATTCTATTAGTATAGTCATAATGTATTATATATAATATCTTAATAAATCAGCCTTCTGAATCAAGAAACAAGATTCACCGTCTCTCTCTCACCAGCTGCGACCCACTCAGGCGCGGTAATACCTGCATAGTCCAGCTGCTTTAGAGAGGCTTTGTCCAAATTTTGAGAGGAAAGCCTCTTAGACGTGCTCTGCCAGCACAAAGCCATCAGTGGGGCATTGCTGCAGCACACGTACATGTTTTGTGTTTGAACACCGTGCCATGGTGACACTGAGTGCAGACTTTGCTCTCAGAGGTTTTGTTTTCTATGAGTGGCTGACCCTTGCACTGTGGTGTTTCTCCCTCAGCAGCTGCCCCAGAGCCCTGCAGAGCGAGCAGCGGGTGATGCGCAGTGCGCTCGGAGGATGGGCATGGCAGGTCATCGTGGGACAATGTGGCTTCTTCCCACTGTCCTCCTTTTCCTTCAGATGAGGCAGACAGGTACAGTGTTTGCTTCACCTTGGCTCTGTGCTGCTTTGCCTAATCCATGCAGGGAGCTGTCAATGTTTTTGCTTTGTGGGGCAGGGGACATGAGTGAACACTAAATGGCTTTGCTGTCTCACCAACCTTGGTTCCCTTTGCTAGCTGCAGGGTAATGATATCCAGGGCTGAGGCACACGGGGAATTCCATTTTGGAGTGACAATTGTGTCAGTGTAAATTATGGGGTCAGTATGTTGATATGTAGTGTTTTCAAAGGCTCAGCACAAGTAATGGGCTATCTTCATGTTCTCAAGAAAAATGATCATTAAATAATCTTTGCTAACTAATGATAAGCTACTGAGGGCCATAACAAACCCCACAATGTTTAACAGTGTAGAGGGGAATGAGATCCCTACCCCAGCATCCACTGTAGTTTTTTACATGTCCACTTGATAAATCATCCCACCTCCCCTTCAGGATGGACCCTGAGATCTTCTCTACTGTGTAAATTTATGAATCACATTGTGGACATGATGTGTGCCTTATGTTTTAATTTTGCTGTTGTCTCTGACTGCACAAACACCTGAGTCATCACCATTACAAGAGCTATGAGTTAGAGGTGGATTTTGACATCCCAGAGATGAGACAGGAGAGGTACTTAGTGGGACCCAGGGTGCCCTGACAGTCTTCAGAATGTTTCAAGGAAGATCTTGTATAAAATGTCAAAAGCAATTTTGAGTGCACTTATGTGCATTTAGTGTTAAAATATAGACTGGAAGTTGCTGACAAAACAACGATGGAAGGTAACTTCTATAAAATTAACTGTAAAAATGACAGAGCTCATTAATGAAGTAAAGAAAAAGAACAAGATAATAAAATTAATGTATTTTTAAAAGAAAGGCTAATTCTAAAATCCCCACAAACCCCCAAAGTGTTTAAGGCATATGTCAGAACTGTCCCAAGGTCAGGAAAGTACAAGACAATTGATTAAAACTATGAGACCTTTTGTGACCTGACCTCCAAAAACAAGTGTTAAAGTGCCTAGCTCTGTATAAAAGAATTGTAAACATCCTGACATAAAACCAGAAAAGCTGAGAAGTAAATGCAATGAGATAAATGTGATATGAAAATGAAGAGCTGATCTAATTATTTGAATAATGGAAGAAAGAACATGAGTGTTGGTCTGTGCCCAATGGAGAAGAAAGTCTTTCTTCCTTAAGGTACCAAATAATTTGTACCCTACATGGAGGAAAGGAACTGCTGAACTGCACTATTCAGGAAAAAAATCACATCAAATTTGTCCAAGGGGAAAAACTCACATCACTTTTCCCCAAAGACAGGATGATAGGCTGTGTGGCTGCAAAAGATGAAGTAAACCTCAGGTCTCTCCTTCAAGGGAGGCTTCTAACATAATTTTATCTACACTTATTGCAACAGAAAGAGAAACAGCTGTAAGTTTGGTGCCAATCTGAAACTGCTACTTGATTGAAAGATTATATGGAGTGCAAATCTCCACACCTCTGAAGACCTCTGGCACTGGTATTTTCCACAGTAACATGCAAGACAAAAGAGAGTTTTATCACTGCTTTTTTACCTCATTCCAGACTGGAAGGATTACCATAAATTGAGATGAGCATTCAGGCAGTCTTGGGAAACTGAAACACCAGTCCACTGTAAATAGAAGGCAATTATGTAAATACAAAACCAAAATTTCACCTTTGGTCCCACAACATGCAACCACAGAGATTTGTAAAATGTGTAAAAGCAAGACTTTGTTTTCATGAGGATGAGCAATTAGCACAAGGAGTAATGAGATCACACCACTCTAAGGGCTACTCAGATTAGATATTAGGAAACACTTTTTAGACATTTTAAGGCTAATTAAGGAGTGCATTAAGCTGTGTGGGTGAGCTGTGGAATCTCATTAGGAATCTGCAGGAGCAGGTTAGACAACATCTTTAGGAGCAGTTTACTTGCTTTTGCACTGTTAGAGCCAGGAAGAGCTCTCTCACTCTGCCTGTGATCTTGCAATACCAGGACTGAGCTAAGGTAGCACAAGCCATATACAGATGGAAAAGGAATATTGCAAGGATATAGCAAGAGCCCAATACCTCATTTGTTTCTGATGCTTTAGTTGTTGATGTTTTTTGCCTCTTACCCACACCTACATTCATCTTTGCCTTAGTACAATGGCTGTTCTGGCAAGCACAGATTGCTCCTTGAATTGCCCTCTGAGAGCTGTTAGTTCAGCTGGGAAACACAGCATAAGATGAGGAGTAATAGCGCTCTACCTAATGCTGACAGCTTACCAATTTTTAAATAACAATGCAACTATTGTTATTATGAAGGCCTTTTGCAGGAGTTGTATTCTGTATTCCTTAAAGTGGTGGGGTGTTTGACTAATGTTTGCAAGCCAGATTTATAAGTTGCTTGTGCTTTTATGAAGTCACCATGAACCTGTAACCTGCCTATACTTTTGTCTCCCTTGCAGTCAGTCATACCAAGTGATGCAAGGTCAACTTGAGAACTGTGAGCAGCTCTGAAAAACTGAAGATGGAGGAATCATAAGTCCCTGTGCTGCTGGCTGTGCCCTGGGCAATGACAAAACCTGTGTTTCTTTAGGTATAAAGTACATTTATAGTTCATTCTATGGGACACATCCCATCTGTAGCACATTTAGGAAGTGCTGCTGTGTTGCAGTGCCACTGTAGCATAAAGAATAATGTTAATTGTTTAGGCCTTTCACATGACTTACTTGAGCTGTTGATAACAAATTTAGTAAGACCTTAGCCAGAGGACATAATTTAAGTAACATCAAATTATGCAGCTGTGAGGGATGTATGGCAGCAAAAATAGCTCAAGAAAGTATTCTGTGCAATTGGGTGTGTTCTCTCAGGGGACTGCAAATTCCATGTCCCAACAGGGGGAAAACCATATCAGAAACTGGTGATTACAGCAGGGTTCAGATTCCTCTTCTCCCAAAGACTGAAACAGGGCTTTCATGCTATGGAGCATTTTGTTAGAAAGTAACAGGTTAGATTTTTGATTGATAAAAAATTGGTGTCTAGTTTCAAGGCCTCTGGGACATGCTAAACACCTACAGATCTAAATAGGTAGAAATCCAAGAAATTTCTCCCTTTAAAGTATACTGTTCACAAAGACTCATTATCATTTCAGAAGTAGTAACATCCTGTGACTGAGTTATATTTCACTTGTTTCTCCTCAAATACCACCTGCTCTATCTGAAAGAAACAGGCAGATTGTATTTCTTTGTTTCTCTTTTCTTCTAACAACAAGTTTTCTGCAGTTTTCATGTGGCAACCTAAATAGATTAATAACTACTGATGCTGAATTTAATTCCATCATTTTTGCTTTCATTCAAATTGAATATTAACAATTACTAGTCTTAGTCTATTTTTCTGTCTCATTCAGCAGTAATTTAAAGCCAAATTACTATCATAAGCCAAATTACTGTTATGATTTCAAGCATAGAATACTTGACTCTATTTTCCAATAAAAAATATTTATTAACAGCAGGTACATAATTATACCAATAATGGAAGATGTTTAATTTTCAAATACTTTGAAATGCTAAACCCTCTTGCCTACTTGCTCAAAATGGGTAAATTTTAAAAGAAATTAAAATAAATTTCATTTTTCAGACATTCCCATCTTTTTGCATGTGCAAAGTTTTTGTTAATATCTTGAAAAATCTAGCAGAGCCAAACCTGGCAAGGACACCTGCACATCTAATTAAATTGTAAAACGCTGCTGTCAAGGAGCTTTCCTTCAAATGAATGTTAAGCAAGTTTTCTCTTGTTTTCATGAATTTCATGAAGGGTTGATTCCCTGAAAGTGACCTGTTTCCCTGCAAACCATTTTCCTCCACTGTAGGCATCTATCTGTAACTCTAAAGGCTGCTCTGACTGAAAAACCCGTGTTCCAGCAGGTTGGAATAATTGTGGTGAAAACCAACTCAAGATGCAATGGAAACTAGCTGTACTTTCCTGACCATAAAACTATTCCTTACACCAAGGGCTCTGTCAAACAAGCTCTGCCGAGTGGCACTTCAGGGACAGAAACAGCAGCTGCCTGCTTTACATGGTTCCTTGCGTGTCACTCAGCTTGGTACCTCAGGGACAGCTCAGGCACCATCCCCTATGGAGATGGAATATCACAGTCCTCAATTTCTGATATATTGGCTTAACTCAGGTATTTCTGAGCTCAAGTGGAGGCTGGTGACACCAGCTGAGCATTCACAGAGTGTGTTCAGTGTCATGGACAGGGGCTCTTTGCTCTCAGCAGGCAACACATGCTTCAGAGTCTCAGTACCACCATACAAGAAGCATTTTGATTGTGTCTTTGCAGTCCAATTCCTACATAAGGCTCAGGAATCATGAACTACATGGCAGAAAGTCACAGGAATCACAGCAAACCCAGATGCCCATCCTGAAAATGAGGGATCCGCTGAGGCCTTGAGCAGACAGTTGGAGGTCACCAGGGAGGCTGGCGTTCACCCAGCATGTCCCCATGGCAGGCAAGGGGCCTGGACTGCCAGCCATTTTCTCCTCATCATGCTCACCCAGCCCTGGGCCCTAGAGGGCCTGGCTTCACTGGTGTCAGAATTTTGGGTGGCTTGTTCCACTCTCCTGAGTACTGTGCTTCTGCCCTGAATGATCTTGCGACTCCATTTCAGCATCAAGCAAGTGCTGAGAGGGGCAGCCTAGGGCAGATGTGACTGCAGGCATGGCATTGTTAGGTTGCAATGCTCCTCATTGTGTCCTTTACTACAACAATAAGAAACTGTCCCATTGTCACAATATTGCAAAGGTTCCATAGCATTGTGTTCTTATGGCAAGAGCTTCATACCTCCTTAATGTTTCTTGTAGACAGCTCCTCTAAGCACTGCCTCTTCCTTCTCCTCACAGCAGCCACCTAGCTCCAACACCTCAATCACCCAACCCACTCTTTTATAACACTCTTTTCATTGGCTACAGCTGTGGCCTGTTAAAGTCAGGCCTGCTCCTAATCTTTAATAATTAGCCCAGCTGCAACTCTTTAGGGATAAGATTACTTTCTATACTAACTTATTTTCTTATATTCTATCCCCCTACACTGTCCCATGTTTTATTCTCCATATGTGTTGTAGTGTGTTCTGTTAGTTTATTTAATTACTCCCCTATTTTCTGTATCACTCCCCCATTTTCTGTATGGTTCTGCCCTCACCAGTTTTTCCCGCCATTGTATTGTCTATCATTTGGTTACCTTGGTTACTCCTGCCTCAGTTTATGTCAATCCTCTCTGTTATATAATTTCCCCTCCCCTGGGTTTCCTTATATGTGAATTTGTTCTCCTCCCTGGGCCCAGTCAATCACTCCCCTCTCCTCCTAGTTTGCCAGAATCTTCTGTGCTTAGGGAGACTTGATTGGCTGTGGCTCCGGGGCCCCTCCTTTACATTGTTTCTATTGGGTTTTCTCTCATACCCGTTATCCTAAGTCCACTCCCTCACCTTCCCCTATTGGTTCCTTGTAAACCCCGCCCATGAATTCCTCCTCCCTTTATAATCCTATTGCACCCTTTGTTCTTGGTCACTTGCTGGTAGATATGTTTGATTCAACATCTGGGTGTCTGTCACTCCCTGGCTGACAATAAATCTGATAAGTCCCCAGTGAGTGTCCGGAGTCATTGCTCTCGTCGGCCAGCAGCGATTCCGTCTGCTGTGAGCGCAGCCCGAAGCCTTCTGATGCTGAGGGGTGCTCACACATTTGCAGCTGGGTGTTGGCCGCCCTTCTGCCAGCCCGACACCTGACTTTAAGGCCACACCTCGCTGCGCATATGTGAGACACAGAATTCTAGCAGAGTTTTTCTTACCCTCTTGTTGTTCCTCACTGCCTCATTTTGTCTCTTGACTAACAGTGAAATACATGGCTGAATGTATAGAATAGACAGTTTCTTTAAGCTTGGCTTGACCTAGTGTATTTTGTATATGTTAGAAGCCAAATATAAACTAGGAAGTGATGTGGGCAGGTAAGGCTGAGCTGATGTAGTTAAATTGGTGTAATATTACAACTTTATGCAATTTCCTGTGTTGGCCAAACACTGAAGAATTCCAGATGCCTCATTCAGATATTATCAATGACTGTTTCAACAGCATGTAGATATTATTCTGGGACTGTTCCATATTTGAAATCTCAAATATTATATGTATTATTGTTGTTTATTAAAAAGCAGTTTACCACAAATTCTAGGCACTGAAAAATGGTGTTCTGAGTCATAAAATTTGTACTCAACCTACCAGAATAAAGCAAGAATTGTAATTGCCCTAACTCCAACTGCCTGAACATTTAATTCCCAAAGAGTCTTCACACAAACTGAGGAAGACCAAATATATATGTGAATTTGTAGATTTTTGTGTGCAGAATGTTGAAGTTTTAAAAGACAATAAGTATCTATTTTCTATTTAAGTCTGAATATATTGCTCTGCAAATGAGGCAAAATTCTTCTGTCATGAGGCTTGTCTATCATGAGTGCCATAGGAGTACTGTAATGAAACCCAAAACATTTTATCAAAGTTTTCATTGAAAGCATTATTCTGATTGAAATGTTCTGATTTTCTAGTTGCTTGGCATTTTGTCAGCCCTCTAAAACCTCTCCAAAATGGGTATAATTTGCTACAGCTTCAGGATTCAGGACTGGTCCATTTTATTTGTATACAGCACATTACCTCTATAGAGTGCAAGGAACTTTGGTCCCTTCTATTATTGATTTTCCTTAGACTTGTTGGTATTGTCCTATTAGCAACTGTTTTCATTATCTAACACAGGGATGGCAGACAAGGAAAGGTAAGAGCCTTTGTCCACAGAGTGGACAAAATGTATGGCCATGCTGAATTGGATACAGAAACTTTCAGCAGCAACAGTTTCAAATTGGAGGAACCTGTCACATTTTCTGAGGATGTTGTCCCAGAAGATTCTGCTAGATATATTCTTGTGGAAGAGGTTTTACACTGACTTCTGTGAGCCAGAGAGAAGTTTGATAAGAGGATCCATGTTTACCCCTGAAAGAATTTTCTACCAAGGCAGTTGACATAAAGACCAAGAAAGAAGGATAAATAAGAGAAATCTGTAACTGCCTCTTCCAATAAACACTTTGTTTGTCTTTACTGACCAATGAGAAAAGTGTAAACTTATGAGTCTTGTAAGAATGTATAAAAAGCATGCATGTTCTAATAAAACTGGGTTTGAAGCCTTCTGAAAATTGAGTGTTGCTTGGTATTGTGACAGTCTCAACTATGACATATTCTGATGAATTAATTGGAATTGTCAGTGGCTTTGAGAACATGTATACAGAAAAAAATCCTAGAAAATGCAAGACCCACTCATGTATGCAGAAGAGTCTAATTAACTTTCCATGTCACAGGGTGAAATGAGTTGTTAGATGAATTTCCTTGAATTGGAAAGGCTTGCTTGCTGTCACCAAAATCACTGCTCTTCTGATAGCTTCTTGCTTTCTTCCTGAGATACTTTCTTCACTACCATTATTGATATAATGGTTTTGGCTATCATAACATGAATGCATTGCATACCGCAGAAATTACAATATTGTTATATGTATAATATAAACATATGATTTATATGAAGTATTATTTAATCATTCACAACTGAAAAAATTTTAAATGTGCCAGGGTAATTAATATTTCAAGATTAATAAAAGCCTAACTCTTATCATCTGAACCTGACATCCTCTGTCTGCCTTATTTCAATCCAGAGAAAAAATTATTTGTTTTGCAGCCAGTTCAGTGGTATGTAAAAATTGTGAAGAAGATATTGAGATATTTGAGCCCTACAGAAAAAGTACTCTGTGTTGTACTTCAAAAGGTGTGTCAGTATGTATTTTGGAAGAGAGAAGAAAAATGTTATAAATTGGATTGTGGCATAAAATGTGCAATATTTTTCTCATTCCCTACCTTCATCATATCCAGGTTTCAAGTGTGAAAGTCACCATTTGGGGAAGTTTTTTAAAATGCATTTTTTGGATCAGTTTGAAAGGAATAGAGCAGTCAACTTTGTTCTGCAATGATCACTGTCTGGTTTCCCTATAAAATCTCAAAAACCCATTCTGGAGTCTGTCCTATTTTATTATTTGCCTGCCACTTTTCTCTGACACAACCTGAACTTCAGGCTGCTAAATTAACTGGATTCAGGACTGACAGTACACTGTAGGTCGTGATTTTAAGCCACGGATAGAAGCTCAAGCCCTGATGGCTGCATATGTCACTCCCTGACATCACTGCTCCAAAGGATGTACCCCTCTTTGAATTCCTATAGGACTTCGTTGAAACCTCTGATTATAGCTCAGCCCTACACTATGGAGAGAGCCAGCCTGATACATGGAACAGTGGGCCAGGTTGGGATGTGTCCCAGGGACCACAGGGAGGCTGTAACACAGGGCTGCCACTTGCTGACCCATTCCCCCATTGCCATCCATCTCTCCTCCCACACAGCCCCTCCATGGCCACTTGTCCCAGTTCTGCAGCACTCCTGGTTTATTCATAACCAGTTACAGAGGGCACAGACACCTCTGATGGGCTTTGATTGCTGTCTTTAGCTCCACATGCATTCATGAGGAATCAGTCATCTGAGCTTCTCTTTCCTCACCTCCCAGTTTGCATTGCCAGGCAGGAAACACCATCATCAACCTCCTGAGATATTCAGTACCAGATAAGAACAAATTCTGTCTGCAGGGACACTTACCACAGCTGCTTAATTGCTCAGAGAACTGCAATCCTCACTCAAGACACAGAGCCAGGCACACATCATCAGTGCTCTGCCTCAGTGTTCTTTGGGTCTGCACACACAGGATAGAGTTTCAACTCGAGTCATCCTGAAGATGCACTTTGAAACTTGAATAAGCTTTTTTTGCCTTCCTATTTCAATACAGATAGAGTTTTTTTCCTGTCATAAATGCAGAACTCAATCTCCAAAAGCAGTCCAGCAGTGTGACAGTTGCACAAGTCCACAGAATCCATGTCTCCCACGGCTTGGAAGTCAGGTTGATGGCAAAAGCCAGTTCCACCACCCAGTTACAGATGTCTGGGCTGTCGGTGGAAGATGTTGAGTGCAGTCTTTGCACTGGTGCTGCTGAGGTCATGTTAGAACTTCCCTCCTGCTGAATCTGTTGCAGAAGGAGTGACTGGTTGGTCAAAGGAACAATTGAAATTATAGCATCTGGACACAGCTGCAGGGCTGCTGCCCCATGTCCTCAGTGGAGAGAGTCAGGCAGAAAGACAGATGAACAGAGGAACAGGAAAGTGCATTAAAAGTCTGAACTCTGGGTAAAGTCCAAGTGCTTTCTTATTGTCCTGCATAGTCTTTCAGACTGCATCAGTGTTCCAGGAGTTTGCCCAAAAAATCTGCTGCTTAGGTTCCTCTGAGAGCCATACTTAATAATTTTTATCCTGAACTCCAGGTTAGAGCAGTGGGGAAATATTACCAGAAAAACCAGAGGAAAAAAAATCTTCTTCCAAATGTCACAGATTCCAAAGTGATTTTGCTTCATTTTTCACATGGGATGAGGGGATATTCCTCATCTCAGAGCAAAATTAAGCATCTTACCAGCCACCCTCATCCATCACTGAAACTGTAACTAAGAGCTGAAATGCAATGGTGCTGTCTGTACATCTGTTCTGTCATCTTCTGATTCTTCCATAGCCAGTTTTTGGCTGGAATTTTGGCAGGGAAAAGAATTTTAATATATAAGTTGGGAGAAAAGGTATAGAAAATGAAGGTGAAAGTAAAGAAGTAATGTGTTTTAATAAATGAAATATCAACAACAATATGTGCACAGAAAATGTCAGAGCTTACACCTACAAAGAAGGACTTTGGGTAGAGGGGACCTTCAAAGACCACCTCATACAACACTGCCTGCCATGGTAGAGACACCTTCTACTAGAGCAGGTGCTGAAAGCCCCATCCAGCCTGGCCTTGAATACTTCAGGGGATGGAGCAAATGTCAGAGGAGTTCCAAGGTGGCTTTTGTTTTCACTGCCAGGCCATCAGGACACTTGCACATCCCTGAGGGTAGGCTGACAGTCTTCTTATGAGTGCAGCAGGCAAAGGAGAAAATCAGAGCTCCCTGGGGTTACATTCCTTCCCCTGTTTGCTCCTCCAAGGTTTCCTGTAATCTGTAACCAAACCACAAAGAGAGTGATGGTGTTCTTTTGAAACAGCCACAAGTTCCTCCTCATTTAGAAATGCTGATGCCCTTTGGATTTGGCAAGAAAACCTTTTTTTTGTTTTTTTTCTGCAGGTGGTGAACAGACCTGGCTGATCTCAATCCAGGTGTTTAGCTGAAATCAGTACCCATTTTAACTGCACTAAGCAGTTCACTAGCTGAGGTGTGCATTTCCAAAAAAGCATGTGATGGGTTACTCAGGACAGCTGCCCTTGGCACATCATGCTGCAGCAGGGCTGATGGCCAGCCCGTAGCAGGAGATGGCATTGACATGTCCCCATCCCTGCCCCATCACTGCCCCATCCCTGCCCCATCTCTGCCCCATCACTCTCTGGGCAGCAGGTCTCCAAACCCACTTCCCCTGGGTTGCTGCACTGGGCAAGGAACAACTTCCATGTGAACCAGTGGCTGACCAGGATTAGCTCCCTGAGCTGCTCCATCCTGAGCAACTGCTAACTTGGTACCTGACACTGCCTGCAGGCTTCATCCTGGAATGAGCAACCCTTCAAGAGGAAGGCAACCCCTAAGCAGGGCTGCAGGAAACAGGGTGCAGCACTCCATAATGAAACATCACCATATGCTTGCTCTGGTAATTAAAGGAAGGGAAAAAGAAATCCCAGTAACTCTCTATAAAGAAACACATGAAGAAAGGACTGCTCTTTTAAACCCCCCTTTTTATGAAGTTTTCCATAGTAATATGAAAGTTAAACTGTAAACCTGTTGCATTGATGTCAATACAGAAAAAGCAAAGTCAGTACCATGCATACATGAGTACACTGTGTCCCATTCCCAAGGACACAGCTGCTCAGTCAAGGGATATCTTTCGTAAAAAAGATCCCACAGCCAAGAGGTAAATGACCATGTAAACTAAGATCTTGTGAGAATACAGCTTCTGAAGCTTTGAGTTATTAATATTAAAGCAATTTGAATGACAAACTTATACCTACAAGAGTTCCTTAGCTGACATAGGTTTAGGTTTGTGAAATGCAAATGGTTTCTTTAAAAAAATAAATAAATAAATCTGCGGATCCACATCTTTGTGCTGGGTTCTGTGAAGTCCTGTGCTGACATCAAGTGGTCACATATTTTTCGTGCCAAAGGGAGCCAGACTGGCTGTGCTGTGTATGCATGGGATGATTTTCATTGTCACAAGAAGGTAAAGGCAAGTGGTCCCAGGCCCCTGGGGGGCTGCAGCAGCAGCCTCTGGCAGGTGGTCCGTGGGGATGGACAGCCAGAGGAGCATGGAAAAGCAGCACAGCCCCTGCAAAGCAAGGCAAGGGAGGTGAGGTGAGCCTCCACAGTGGCAGACACAGGAGATGCTGTCTGACACCCACCAAATGTGACCACTGGCAACAGCTCTCCCTTTGCTAGCCAAGAAAGCTCTGGCTGGGACAGGGACAGTGAGGCTTGGTGGCCTCAGGGGACTGGGGAGAGCATGGAGAGCTCATTTACTGAGGAAAGATGGACACACAGCTAACCAGAGGATGGGAGGCTGTCTTAATTAGTTCTGCAGAAATACCAGGGAGGGCAAAACAAATACATAAGGTCATGAACTGGCTGTGAATAAAATTAAGCTTGGTATTAGAAGAGTTTTAACTCCAAGTGAACTTCTGGAACAACAGCTTTGCAGGAAACTGCAGGAAAACCCTTCCATAAAGGAGTTTTAAAGGGCAGGTTGATAATTTGCTGCAGGTATTGTGGCCCATGATGTGAGCTGTAACCTCAGCCTGGGTTGGTAGGGACTGGCCTTGGTGAGGGATGTGGTTTGTTTCCCTCATTGGCCTCAGTACTCACTGAAGCTTGTTTTCAAAGGTGCAGTTGATGGGAAGTGCAGTTTTATTTGTGGATTTACCCATGGATGTTCAGGTCAATCATACTTTGTTAAAAGAACTGCATACTCAAATAATAGCTGGGGATTTATGATATGAAAACACAGAATGGTCTTGGTTCATAACTGCATAACTCTATAACATAACATGAAGTAAAAATCCACTCTTCCTCTCACTGGTTGCTGCTCTGAGTGTAGAAATGGTTCCTGCTCTTCCCAGGAGCCAGCCCATTCTGGGAGCCCTGCAGCCACACTGCCATTGCATGCCAATGGGTTTATCCTTCCTCTTGCCCAGGGCTGGGAAGCAGGGTCACCCTGTCCACAGGGTGCATACCTCAGCAGCCCAGGGAGTGTTTCTGTCCTCTCCAAATCTCCTTTCACAGACTCCATCTAGCTGTGCATCTCTGGATGACTGGAATCCTGATATCAGGAAAAGTTTTCCATGCTCTCCTTCATGGCTGGGCGTTGCAAACCAAAGAGTGAAAAAGAAAAATGCCATATCCATTCAGATGCATCCCTAGGGGGAGAAAATTAAGTCTGTGGGCTTGGTTGCTCCAAAAGCTGGTGGGATTTGCTCATTGCCACTCGGTGAATGTTTTGTGGGGACGATGTACTAAAGGGCCACGTCCTGTAATTGGTCCCTGAGGTCAATGCCCAGCCTGTGCTTTGGTATGGCACTAAGAAATGTTCGTGCTGTTCTCCATGCACGCTGTGTTACAGTAAGTGAGTGCTGGCCATGGGAGGAGCACCCAAATCCCAGAGCAGCTCTCACTGGCACTGGCAAAGGGCCCTGCAGTCGGCCAGGGCACGGAGAGGAGGGCACTGCTGTGCTACTGAGCTGGGCAATGATTTCTTTGGTTTGCTTTGGGTTTGTTTTTTGGGTTTTTTTCCCCATGTGTTGACATTGCAGCCGTGATTTGCCCTTAGAGGTTTTGTTTTCTCATGAGCAGGTGGACTTTAAACTTCACCATCTCTGCTGCGGCCATTTCCCACAGGAGCTGCAGGAATGCAAGCAGGCACCTGAGGCTCACAGGGTAACCATGGCAAGCTGCTCTTGGATGATGTTCTTCCTTCTCTCTGCCCTTTTCCCTCAGACAGAGCAGGCAGGTATGGCTTTCCTTTTGTTGCTCCTTTGGTTCTGATTTGTGCTGCTGCTTTTCTAAAAACCCCAGTAATTTTTTACCTTGTATATGTTTACTTTGTAGCACAGACTGAAATCAATGAAAACAGTCTGTGCCTTATTTTCTTTAAATTTCTGCTGTTTATTTCATGCAGCTAAGTGAAAACTGCTGTAAGCTAATGGGGCAATGGAGTTTTGAAGTACCATCATTTATGCCAGGGTAATATTTTGTCTTTCCTTACAATTTTTAGAGTGTCCCAGGTATTAAAGCGAATTTTGTTTTATATTTCTATTGCTGCTGAAATAAAAATGAGAGAGTCCTACGGAAGAGGCCAATATGCATGGTTGTTATAGCTTGAAGAAGTTTATGTTTCTGTATTAATCTTCCACGGTTTGTCAAAAATAAGGAGGAGCCGGGCAAGGGAGAAAAAGGTGGTGTTCTCTTAAGAAAATCAAAACACCCTGCAGCAGAAGTTCACTGCCAGCTGTGCTGGATGTGGCAGAACCACTGCACAGAAGAAATATGTGCTGGAGGGTCAGATAAAATTTAAAATGCAGAACAGAGTCATGAAGCTTTTCTTTTTTTAATATCATGTGCAAGACAGTTGCTTATAGGATATCCTTCAAAAAGATAACTTAACTGTACACAGTGCTGGAATAATTTTGCTATTGCTCCCACTTTTCCCAGTTCTATGATTATTGATTACTTCAACCAGCAGTGCTGGGTCCCCAAACACTGTATAAAAGAGAAAAAAACCCCTGAATATCCTGTGCCCCAACACATTTACTTTCCAAGCACAGAAGGACTGGCAAACACGTGCTGACACACATGGTCACACATTGCTTCATGGGGAAGATGAGGCTCCAGGCTGGCACCAGCTGCCCAGCTGGCAGGCAGATTTTGATGGAGGTGTCATTTGCAAAAAGGAGTTTTAAGATCTGTTAATTGGTCTCTCCTCCTCTTTACTCAAATCTGAAAGATTACAGTGTCTTCCACATGAACAGTGGTATGGGATACAGCCCTCTTAGCTATGAGCATTGCTGATGGGTAGTTTTTATTTACTCCCCTTAAGAGAGAATTGATTGAGAACTCAGCCATGTCATGGCTTTACTTCTCAGCAAAAAAAAAATTGCCATGAACTAAGACCAAAGAGCATCAGTTTGGATCCACCACCATAACTTAATACCACTAATACTCACTTGTACCAATGCATCTGAGACCCCTGTGCAGTCACAAAATAGCCTTTACCTTTTATAATAATGCTTTCCCCCTTTCCCTGGCTGTGCCACCACACCCTGCTCTGTATGTCTTGTGCAGGAAGGGTTTCAAATTCCCCCTGCCTGGGAGCAAGTCAGGCATTCCCCAGAAGTAAAACCTCTCAGCTCCTCAGGTGAATTTGGGCTACAACAGTAGAGCTCTTTAACTATGTAAGTTTAATATGGCTGAAACCCCAAATCTACCAAAATTATTTCTCTTAAAAAAGAAGGTAGAAGTATATAAGGAAATTAACCTAAGTACTTATATTAGTGTTTTGTCATTCAATGTTGCAGTATTTATATCAGCTCATGATGCAAACAGTGTTATCAAGAGACAGAGACGTGCCAGTTCCATCCTTCTGGAGGAGGTCCTTCAAGGCAGCTTGGAAAGAGAATGCCTAGAAGAGAGATGTACACATGAAGAAGCAAGAGAAGTATTTGAGAATGATGAAATGCTTGTAAGTATTTTGTTTCCCTGCGTGCACATTTAAAACTGCTGCTATGATATTTTACTTGTGAAACACAAGTAAACCCATTTGTTTGGGTTTCTCTCCATGTGAAATCTCTGCATTTGCCATCTCAGCAGGCAGCAAGCAGGTGTCTTCCATGGTCAAAATGGAAATGAGGAGGTCAGCTCTGATATTGTTCAAGTCCTCTCCAGAAAATGATGTGTCATGCTGCTTGTGTTAGTAAATCATGTGGCTGCTGACTACACACAGAAAGATAGCATCAGCATCCCTTAGGGACCAGGAGGTGAAGAAGAGCACCTGGAGGGCAGCACAAAGGAATTCCAGCCACTCCAGACAGTAAACTGGGTTCATCAGGGCCCAACTCAAATGCCTTTATGCAAATGCATGCAGCATGGGAAATAAATGATAGGGTTAGTTCTTTCCAGGGGCACTGGAAAAGGTTGTCCGGAGAAGCTGTGGATGCCCCATCCCTAGAAGTGTTCAAGGCCAGGCTGGATGGGCCTTTGAGCAGCCTGGTCTAGTGGAAGATGTCCCTGCCCACAGCAGGAGATTGGAACTAGATGATTTTTAAGGTCCCTTCCAACCCAAACCATTCTGTGATTTTATGGCTGGGACAGAGGGAATCAATACACCAGCAAGCTGCGGGACCTATAGAGAGAGGCTCACTTGGTGAGTAGCTGCAAATTCCTTTGCACCAAGGGTTCTCCAGACATACAGAGATGGATGCTGTGCCCTTTAATGGGAACCTGGATGGAGTTTTGCTTGCAGGGAAAGCAGAGGAAAGAGCTGTAGGGCTGCCATGGGCAGCTGTGGTGCTTTGGGGAAGGGATGGGCAGAGGTGTGGCTTTGGGGAAAGCAGCTCCAGGGTCCGCTGCAGAACCCGGGGAGATGCAGGGCACAGGGTGGAGGTGGCCAGCAGTGGTGCCCACAGCTCTGCCCTTGCTGACCCCTCTGCCTCCAGCAGCACCTGCCAGGGCCCAGGGGGATGGGACAGGATGGGGTCCCTTCCCAGGCTGCTGCACGCCAGACAGACAATAGCCAGCCAGTGTTTTCTGGAAGCTGCATTGCTAAAGGATCCAGCTGTTCCTCTCTGGCCTGTGAAGTGTTTATTTTCCTGTACAGCTTCTTAGGAAACAATAAAGTAAGCAGTAGGCAAAGCCCCTCCCTTCTCATGTGTATATTTGCTAGCAGCACATTATAGTTGTGCAACTCTGTAAACATTAAACCACTGTATATATTCTCTCATAACATGTTTTTTGATTTAGCAAAATATTTATGACATATTACATTACTTGGGAATTAAAATCTATTTTCCTTTTTGTTTTTTCACCCAGAAAATGTTTTGGGATATCTACTACGGTAAGCTGGCCTCTTGATTTCTCTCCTTCATGGTACTGTCACATTATGAAATGAACATGATTCAGTCTGGTTTTCTAAGAATTTATTCTATGAGAAGCAATCAGTGTCTATTTGTCATGTCTGTAGTAAAGCAGAAGGAAAATTCTTGATGTGAAATAATTTTTAAAAAGCAATATATAGCGAAAACCATTTAAATCTGCAAAAACAATAAAAGTAGAGGATGAGTAAAGGTTATCATAGTAAATAGGCTACTTCTTTTACTGAATCTGAAAAGGAGCCTGGGACATGAGAAAGTATGTTTTGCTGATACAATAGAACAGCACAGTTCTACCAGCAAAATCTCCCAAATACAGAATTAGCACTTAAACCTGGACAAGATAAATAGACATTAAAAGCTACTGAGCTGTCTACAAACTCTGCACAGTGGGATTGCATCATTCTCGGCCAGGTGCCAAGGTGAGACACAAATCTGTGGAAGCTGAGGAGGGCCTGACTAACTAAGTGCCACCTGAACAGGAGGCCTGTGGCACCAGCTCATGATGACTGTGCCCTATTCCCTCTCTTTTTTTTGTATGCTTCATCAAGTTTTTCTCTTGTTTTTAACTTAGCTATTATTAATTTCTAGTCTTAGATTTAAAGAGCGGAAAAGGAGGTGGCAAAACCAGCAGTCAGTAATAATTTTCTGCTCAAGCCACTAAATTACTTTGTCCTGGGAACCACTGCATAAAAGAATCCCATCAGAGCTATAAAGGTTATGAAGAATGATGCTAAATATCTGGCATTTTATTACTTCTGTGAGGGTGGGATTAGTTTCTAATTTGAGTCATTGGATATTTGTACTAAGCATGTCATGCAGGCTTCCTCTCTAGCCTAGGATAAGAGAAGGGAAACCAGTTCAGAATGGTCCCTCCAAACAAGCTTGGCCACAGTCAGGACACATTATTGACTTCAGCCTCAGGGATGGCTTTCTTATTGTAATTAAAAGCAATATGTTCTGTCTCCTTCCTAAAGAACAGCAGTGTGTGTTTCCTTCTCTGTGATGTCCTCTCTAACATTTCGGAGAGTGTTGCCTTTGAAAAGTGGCTTTTTCCTCCTTGCTAAACAAACACATTTTTTCATCCTGTCTTCCAATAATCTCGTTTTCTAGACCTCTGGTATCTGTGTTGCTTTCCCCTGAAAGTCCAGGGTGCAGTGGATAAATCTGCATTGTGAATACAAGAGGAAGCTTGTATTTGTTTGTTTGTTTGTTTGTTTTTTATTTATTATAAAGGCTGAGCACCCACCCAACTGCTGGGTCACCCCCCAGCTCTGTTCTGCAGTTTTGTCCCTTCAAGTCAAAACTGATGCAGTGGCACCTTGCTGGATGTCTGCTATCAGGGCACTTTGCCTGAGCTCACACTTGTCCCTGACCCTCGTTTATCAACAGTATAAACTTGGCCATTGCCAATCTCTCTTTACACATCACTTCTCAAAAGTTTTGTTCAAGCCTTATAGAAGTCTGCTCACTGAACGACAATATCATTGGAGACATTTCTATTTTATGATGTTCACTGATTCCCCCTAGGTCCCTATTCTATAATATGATTAGAATTAAATGGTTTGAATTATTTGATCTTGAAAAATATATGTTGGTTTTTACTTCCCACCTTTTAATATTGCTGTGTGCTTACAGTTTAACCATAACCTGCAAGTAAACAGAAACCAGGCCAATTTCTCTATACTTTGAATCTTCTCTTTCCTCCTTTAATAGAGCTAGGTGCTGGATTTATTTTCTTTCCAGCACAGATTTCAGAGGCTTGAATCCATCTAACTGCTTCAGGCTGCAGGGGTAACCCCTCCCTAGCTCCAGCTCCTCAATTCTGCCTGCTCAGCTGTGCAGGTGAGATTCCCCCAATTCACCCAAAAACCCTCTCTGGAGGCCTGCATTGTGCTTGGATATGCTGGTGGCATCTGGCTGCAGATGGGTTGAAGGTGCTAACTCTTTCAGCCAGCATTTTAGTACATATACACTCAAAGACACATGTGTGCCCATAGCCTAGGCAGATCATGATTGGTGTTTTTTTCCCAGTAGCTGGGAGAGTTTTCACTTTTCCATCCCCAAAATGAGGTAGGGCAGCCTGCTGACTGAATTAACCTCTCTGATGAGGTGTTCATTTTTAGAAAGGTTGGACAGCACGTCCCAGCTTAGGCTCTCCTGGCTTGCTCACTGATAGCCTATGTCTATAATAAGTAGTTGCTACTTGGCTCATGTTTTCAAACTGCTTAGGAGTCATTCCTGTGGGCAGCTTGAAGAGAAACTGGCAGCTCTGCCTGGTGCTTCAGTCA